>NC_142635.1:3740681-4043712 GCF_059453375.1 Lepisosteus platostomus | reverse complement strand
TTGAGTATAATGTCCCCGGGTTTAAATACCACATTCCTTGCTGTGTACCTTGATATATTCTGTTTGCTTTTATAATTGCTTACCCACACGAATGGCATAGAATAAGTTGTCATTTTTTGTGTGCTTTTCAAGAAGCACAAGTGCTGGGGCCCTGGGTTCAATTCCTGGGGTCTGTCTGTGTGGAGTTTGCATGTTCTTCCCATATTCGTGTGGGTTTCCTCCGGGTGCTCCTGTTTCCTCCCACAGTCCAGTAACATGCTGGGAGGTTCATTGGCTTCTGGGAAAACTGGAAAACCGTGAGTGTCTGTGTGTTTGTCCTGTGATGGACCAGCGTCCCGTCCGGAGTTTACCACGCCTTGCATTCGGGGCTTGCTGGGATAGGCTCTGGCTCCCCTGTATCCCTGAACTGGCCAGACAAAGCCTTTTCGAAGCACAACACAACGGAAGCAAAAGGCAATTTGGTGGAACCAAAAGAAATACAGAAATGTGACTTTCCCAGGCCAAGAATACCAATAACAAGTGAAAAGAGAGGTCATTAAACTTTGAGGCACACATGAAGATTCTTGTCTGCAGATTGCAGATTAAGAGCTGGACGCGTGCCCTAAATCCTTCCGTTCTTCGGCAGCTCGTTCCCTGATGCACGACATGGAGCAGGAGAACCAGCAAGGCCAGTTCTCGATGGGAGCCCGTGCAGTTCCCAGAGGCTGGCAGGGACATGCTGTTGCCGAGTACTTGTACTGAGTACTCTCCTCCAAACCACATTCACCTTATTGACGTCCGCGCCGGCTCACCGCTTCCAGGGCACTTATATTTGTTTTCTGATGCAGCTCACCTGTCTCGTTGTTTCACTGAATAGGCCCTTTCCATAAGCGGGTCAGCTGGTTCTTCTTGGCGGCCATTTTGCTCAGGTCTATATCGAGTATATTAAGCATGTTGTTCCGGAAATACCCGTCATGAATGACCCTTCCCCTGGTCATCTTACACCCTCTTCTTGCACATTTGGGAGTGAAAGTGCCCAGGGCCTACGAACCCCAAACTCTGGCCCCACCACATTCGGATCATCTGCGCGTTCAACTCATTTGCTAACTGTACCAGAGTCAAAATCCCTAAAATAGGCTGGGGCTGGGTGTCCCTGCGGCAAACCACTGCTGACATCTGCCCAAGAACATGAGCTGAGATGATGCCCTCTTCCTGTTTGTTGAATAGGTCTCAAACCTGAGCACATCGGGGGTGGACTGGTGTGGTCTGATTTGCCTAATCTGCACCTGAGCTGTTCCCACAAGTTTACGTAGATGTGACAGCCTTGCATCCATTTTCTAACTGCTCCCTCCAATTCAGGGTCGCGAGAGAGTCGGAGCCTATCCCAGCAAGCAGTGGGCACAAGGCGGGTTACACCCTGGTTGGGACGCCAGTGATGTGACACCCAGTGCCACCTCAAGTTCTAACAGCGATCAACAATCATTGCTCCTTCAGCTAGCTACTTCCTGTCTGTGCAATGCCCATCAGCATCCCAGTACATACTCAAAAAGTCTCGCCTTTTCCTGGAAATTGGCAGACTGGAAGATGGTGAAAGATTTAAAACCCGACTGCCAAGCACGCCACTTTTTTCCCGATTAACCGATTGACTGACACCCTTGCTTGAAAAAAAGATTTAGAATCTTGTGTGTTTTTATGATACCTGCCCAATTTTGGAATCGCCAGCTTTTGCGTTTTGCGTGTCTCGCCTCACAGCGATAAACCCTGTGACCGCACACAGGAGAGATTGAGGAAGTGCAAACAGGCTCTGACCACCCACCTATGAGCCAATCGTGTTTTGACACATCACAGGCAGCAAAGCCCCCAAATCGGAGTCTCCCTGGTGATTGGAGGCGAGATGCATCTGTCAGCTGCAGCCTCACACTGATTGGAAGAGAGACCCATCCCTCCCCCACAGCCCCACACTGATTGGAGGAGAGATGCATCCTTCCCTGACAACACCACATTCCTGGCAGCACCCAAGAGGCCACTGTGCACCACCGTTTGGGGAATCCCAATCAGAATCTCCTAGTGACATGACCCAGGCTTCAACCCGTGATGCCAGGGTCAGGCGTGGCCCCTCGTTACAAGTCTAACCTCTGTTTCCTCCCACCTGTTGCCCTCTCTCCAGGCTCGCTCCCTCGCTGTCTCTTGGCTGGACGTTTCTCTACCTGCTGTTTTTCCGGCTGGTCACCTGGTTCGGCCTGCCCTCCCCGACCCCCTTCACCAATGCCGTGCTGCTGCTGCTCACCCTTAAGGTTTGTCAGGCTGTCTGAACCTGTGTGGGCAAGGTGGTCTGTTTCAGTGGGTTTCTCTGTGTGTCTTCCTGCTTGTCTGGCTCCTCGAGTGTCATCGTCGTCTCTATGTGTCTCTCTTTGAATCTTTACATACAGGACATATGTCTGCCCGCGGGTTTTTCAGCCTTTGTATCCTTTGTACCCTAGTGTGTTTTTTCCTCTTTCTCTCCAGGTTATTTCCAATCAATCGGCCAGCGTGCACGTTTATGCCCGTTACCCACGACCTCCACGAAATTGCTGCCTGACCTCCTTTTCCCTGTTTGACCATCTCTGGCTGTCTCTCTCTCTCTGCCCCTCCCTCCCTCTCAGATGGTCAGCTTAGCCAATGAGGTGCGGGCCTTCCACCTGGCTAAGAAAGAGGATGTGAGCTCGTTCACCAAGTCTCCAGTCATTGGTGGCTTGACCCAGGAGCCCTCATTCTATGATGTCATTTCCTATAGCTACTGCTACATCGGCATCATGACTGGTGAGTAGACTGTGAGTCTGTGTTTACCTTAAATCCCTTTGTAAGGGTTTCCCTCCAGTTTCTCAAGAGCTAGGCACTGCTGATATCCCAGCTGTCTCTCCGGAGGTGATTTATTCATTTCTCAGCCAGCAGCTGTATCACCCTGCAGCTCCCAGCTGGCAACCCCACTGGAGCTCAGTGTGAGCCTGGCCAATACCTGGATGGGAGACTCCTGGGGAAAACTAAGGCTGCTGCTGGAAGATGTGTTAGTGGAGCCAGCAGGGGGCGCTCACCCTGCGGTCTGTGTGGGTCCTAATGCCCCAGTATAGTGACGGGAACACTATACTGTAAACGGGCGCCGTCTTTCGGATGAGACGTAAAACCGAGGTCCTGACTCTCTGTGGTCATTAAAAATCCCAGGGTGTTTCTTGAAAAGACTAGGGGTGTAACCCCAGCATCCTGGCCATTATTGCAACTTGCCAATCACACGAGTCCCAATCAGCTAGTGATAACAGCAATAATCCTTTGCTGGTGTACTGCTACTACATCCAATTAACCCAATGTTAATTATGTCCTGACGGTTTGAAGGGTATAGGCCAGCAAAAGCATCCGTCCTAGCGGAGGGCTTTACAAACAGAGCTAGGACGCGACCAGGATATCAGTTTGACGTTCAGTATTCCCCATCTCTGTGTCCCATGTTTTGTGTGGGAAGTTGAAGTCTCCCATTCATGTCAAGTCTCTCGTGCTACATACATTTCTCTTTATACAGCAAGCCACTTGCCTGCTTTAGATGGCCTGTAGACACACTCCTAGGAAGCTCCTATACTTCTTTTTGCTGTGGCTTATGAGCTACTTTTGATACAGTCCCACCCCTACCACCTGTCCGACAACGAATGTCCACACACCGATTTGAGATTTGTCCCCGTCTCTCCCTCGATCCGTCTCTTCCACAGGCCCGTTCTTCCGCTTCCAGACCTACAGCGACTGGGTCCACCAGTCGGCTCCCCTCTCCATCCCGAGCTGGGACCCCTGTCTGCGGCGCCTGCGCTTCGTCCCCGTCTACGCCGCGCTCTTTGTGGGTGCCAACGCCCTCTTCCCCCTTGCCTACGTGCGCGCGGACAGCTTCCTGGAACGCCACTTCCTGTACCGGTGGGCATGACGATCCCACAGCCTCAGTCTCTTGTCTCGTATCTCGTCTTCCTGTCTGGTTCTGGTTTTTTGTCAGAGTCGCACTTTAAAATTCCCGGATCCATGCAACGGCCTACACCAGGAATCTGATCTGGAATATGATTTCGGAAGGGCAGTAGCGTCTTCGAGCTTGAATTTCACATAAAAGCACTGTGACTTGATTTGGGTTGTGGGCTTCATCGAAAATTCATTTTTTTCAAGGCTTGCCGATAGTGGGTGTGCTTGTCTCCATTTCTGCAATTTCCCTCACAGGACCAATCTATCTATCTAGTTGGCAAACCTGGAGTGCGTTGAGAATGTTAAGGCAAGTTTAACCCTGCCCAGAGGTATTAAATTAAATCCACATATAATACATGGGACGATCTAGATTCTTAAATGGCTGGATGATGACTTGAGTCAATTGCACGAAAAGAATGAGACCTTTAATTTGGGAGCACGTCTGCCTGAACAAACCGGGAATCAATTATTAGGCTTTTCAGGAATTTCAACAGTGCTCCTGCTAGTGATGGCAAAACGACAGACTTGTGTACCCAGTTTTGCCCTTTACTTTGCAGTATATTACACTGGACAATCAGCCTATTTACTTTCTTCACAAATGTGTATGATAGAACAAAATACATAAATAGGCCTTAGAGGGGGCGAAAAAAAACATGACTATAAAACGTCTGCACTCAGTCTCTTAAATTGTCAATAAAGTCATCTTATCGTAAACCGAAAGAAAACAAAATCATTGGTATACTCGCTCAGAGGGGGAAGGATTCATTTCCACGCTTTCACTGTGCCACAGACTGGGTTTTCCCTCAAAGAAACGCAGAGTTTTTTTAACATGGGGAAAAAAAGTACAGTCGGGTTTTGAAAAACCGGGCTCGTCCGCAGTAAGACAGTGAGATATGCTCTTATGTTCCGGCACAATAACATGCCCTGTGCCCACGGTTGTCAGCTGGAAGTGATTGGATTTACTCACAACCTCAGACAATCAGAAATCATCACCTTCCTCACCCTCCTTCTCCATCTCTCAAGACACTCCCAGGTCTGCAACGGGAGCAGGCAAACAAGTCTAAAAACTGTCCAGTGTAGGAAATTCAGGGCACAGTCCAAAATTCAAAACCAGGTGATCCATCCGGGACAAGACGATTAAAAACAGGAACAGGGACAAGGAACTAGGAAATTAAAAGGGAGTGACGAGGCCAGGCACTCCGAGCCCCGGACTCAGCTGGGTCAGGACGCCGATCAGAAGCTTGTGCCCTCAAGCCGCGGGCGTGGGGTGACTTGACGCTAGGCGGGCCTCCGGGCGTCTGTCGTCCACTGCGGAGCCCCAGGCTTCAGAGACACGAGGTTTAAATAGTACCGGTGAAGCCAGGGACAGGTGTACGTGATGATGAAACTAAAACACAGAAGGGCCGGAGCGCCCTCTAGAGGAGGGATGGCGATCGTGACAGGTCTGCGCGTGAGTGTGCAAGACTCCTGCACCTTCTTCACCCTCCTCCCCCTCTCTCCCTGTGTGTCTCCAGGCTGTTTTACATGACGGCCATCTTCTTCGTGTTCCGGATGAGGTTCTACGCGGCCTGGTGCTCGGCGGAGGCCAGCTGCATCAGCGCGGGGCTGGGGGCCTATCCCGTGGGGGCCGCGTCCCGATCCGGGGGCGGCCCCACCGTCCAGTACAGGTGCGGGAGCCGGGCCTGCAGCGTACGCGTCTGTCCCTGCGCGGTGCACAAGGCCAAGCTGTGCCTGATGATTTCCCCACTTGTTCCAGCTCCATATGTCTGTGAATCTTACCCCCCGTCCTCTTTATTCACCAGGGATCTGTTCCTGAAATGTTCACAGCTAATGGAATAACACTGTGGATGTGTTATTACACAGTTATTACTAAGCCACGTGTGTGTTAGACTGTGATAACACTACGGGCATGGTATTACCATGTTATGACAGTGGAACACAATATCTGGGTGCCAGTACAGTCTCTGGGCGAAGTGATGCAATATAAAGCTAGAAAGTAATAACACAGGTGATATGTTATTACAGGGTTATTACAGTGCAGCATTGTGTTTTTCTCTGGACAAGGCGATATTAAGCTCTGTGTGCCGGACTGTAATAACACTGTGGGAGTGTGACTGCAGGGTCGTCACGTGCTGCTGCCCGCGCTCTGTTTCAGTGCTCCGGCAGACGCCCCGGTGCTCTATGACTTCGAGACCATCAGGAACATCGACTGCTACAACACGGACTTCTGCGTGAAGGTGCGTCACGGCATGAAGTACTGGAACATGACCGTGCAGTGGTGGCTCCACCAGTACATCTACACCAGCGCCCCCTTCAGGCCCTACGTCCTCAGGTACCGCCAGCTGCATAGTGTGCGTCCGTGTGCGCTCCCTCCTCTCTCTGTCGTCGTCTCCGCCTCACGGGGTGCCTGACTGCTTTATCCACTGTCTATATTAACCCCCCTGCCTTCTCGTTGGCCTCTCCCCGATTTTAAGCCCCAGTCGGCGGCGTCCTCCCCCCTCTCAGTGAAAACCACAAGCAGCCGAAACAAGAAATGCTTGCGCTAGATCGCTCGGACACCAGATATCAGTAGCAGCACAGAGGGACTGAAACGCTGCCCGGGTGTGTGAGCTGTGCAATGCCTGCGTCCCCATGGCCAGATCGGATACTGTGGGAGCTGGATTCCAAGGACTGAGGAAGTCAGTTGAGGAGTCTCCGCTGCAGTGAGACGTGTCTCTCCCTCTCTCTCTCTCAGGGCTGCCTGGACCATGTTCATCAGCGCCTACTGGCACGGCCTCCACCCGGGCTACTACATGTCCTTCCTGACCATCCCGCTGTGCATGGCAGCCGAGTCGGTCATGGAGCGCAGCCTGAGGGCCCGGCTGGGGCCCCGGGGCCAGGCGGCGTTCGACTGGACCCACTGGTTCCTCAAGATGAGGGCCTACGATTACATGTGCATGGGCTTTGTGCTGCTGTCCTTCCAGGACACGCTAAGGTACTGGAGCTCCGTCTACTTCTGCATGCAGCTCGTCGCCGCGGGCTGCATCGGGCTGGGCTCCCTGCTGGGGCCCGGCCAGGGGAGAGCGCGGGACGGGGAGAAGAAGGAGGAGCTCCGGAAATAGGGAGGGGGATGGCGGGGGTGGGGGGCGGGGTGGGAGCAAACACTGGCACAAAAACTACAACTCCCAGCATGCCGTGCAATCCGGGACTACACCCGGCGGAAATGGTGTTGCATATGTTTTCTGTTTTTTTTACAGTAGCGCAATGTTTGGCTTTAATAACAGCAGTTCCCAGCAGGGCTTGGGAAAGTAGGCAGAGGAAGCGCGGTTTCCTGTAGCGCTTGTGTCGGTGGGTCTGTGCGTGTGGACTTTTGTGATGTTAAGGGCCAGAGAGGGTTAATTGCTAATTAATTAATTGAGATCGGGCCTCCGAAGGTCACGGCCTACTGCAGGGTCAAGAGAGGAAGGGGAGGGGCAGCATTAGCGGCCTGTAAGGTGACGGTCACAATTCTAATGAAGGCACACTCCCTTCACCTTAAACAAAATCGGAAAGGGTGAATAAGTAAAAAAAAGTCAACGTGACTCCCGTCACTGGAGACGAATGACGAGAACGGTTTCTTTCATGAGCCCCCTTCAAGAAATTCAAAGCCCTCAGCCCCAAGTCTGAGTATTTCAAGGGTAACTGATCACTGCATTGTGAAATCTGGGCACTAATCACTCCGTTCTCTGGCTCGGAACGAACAATTGTGGAGGGGGGGGAGAAAAAGTGTCAAAGCGCTGTCACAAGATCGCTGAGCAACTTTTCAGGTGGAGCGTGAAGTTATTTCAGACGTGCTACCTGAGGACGAGTGAAAAAATCATTCAGAGTGCAGCTACTAACCTGCTCAGATCTGAGTCTGATTCTCCACGTTCCACTGGGGGTCCTTCGGTAACATCGGGTTTACTTGGGAATCAGATCGGCTCATGTGGATACGTATGTTAAGCTTCTAGATTCAAATTCTATATCCAGACTTCCCCCAGATCTGCTGCTGCTTATACTCGATCTGCACAACATTAGGATATTGCCTTTAAAGTGCCAGTTTCAGGTGACAAGTGTTTTTAATGCAGCTATTTCTACACTTCTAAAAGGGAAAGGAGACAGAGCCCGATATTTTTTAGGGGAAGGCATAGGAAGATCGCCAGTAAAGTAGGAAAACTACACCTCCCAGCATGCCTTGCCATACACCAGGCATTAATGTTGATGGCAGATAGGAGTTGTCATCCACGTGTGTGTCTGTCGTGTTACTGGAGAGGTGGCCTGTGAAGAATGTTTAATTTATCAAGTGTAGGACAGTGGAGGCTGGTGGACTACAGAGACCAAAATGCCATACAGAGCAGTACTTGCCAGTTAATCTTTGTGCATTAAGCCACACTGAGTTACACTGAGCATCATGTGCATTGTTATTAAACAGCAGTTCCTTACATAAACAAAGATTTTGTATGAAAAAGCAAGATGACAGTTATGGAAATGAGAATATATGTTTAAAACGTCAAATTCCAGAATGCCTTAAAAATGACCTCATGGGAGCTGTAGTTCTACAGTTAAGTCACAAAGGGGAAGTTTGTGCGTCATTGGTTTTTGGTTTTGACTACAAATCCCAGAATGCCTCAGAAGTACTCATTGGTAAACTATGGGAGCTGTAGTTCTATGGTTCGGTCACAAAGAGGAGATTTAAGAGGTTTAGATATGTACTTGTGTTTTAAGCTACACAATCTAAACATGATTGCGAGACGCAGGTGGGATCTTTAGTGCCTGGGTGCGAATGTGTGTTTGTGGGCCTTTAATGTTGACCCAGTGAAGAAGGAAAGAACGTATTGGAGTATCCAGGAGAGAGCAGGGAGACAACAGAGAGAGATCTGAAAGAGGTCTGGGATTGTAGGGTGAATTTTTGCATGCCTTGAAATTGTGCCGCTCCCAGCATGCTCTGTCACAGAGGAAAAGGGCAAAGAATGAGGGGGCTGCAGTCTAAAGCAGGGGGTCCCCCAATTCTGGTCCTGGGTGACCCCACACACCTGCCTATATCCATGAAGCTGAGCTCTTCCTGGTTAGAACCCTTGTCAGTTATTGTCTTTCTACTCAAAAGTGGGAGATTTTAAGTTCCTTCAGAACCACAGCAGGTAAGAGGCAGCCTGCGACTTGTTCAGGAGCCAAAAACAAAGAGTTCGGAACAGACTCGTTACGAGATCCATTAAGGGTTCATTTATGTAACTGAGGGGCTCAGATGGAATAAAAACAGCAGGAGAGTGGATCCCCACAACCAGAATTGGGGACCCCTGCTCTAACAGTAGAATCGCAAGTGTTTTGTTCCTCTGTTACGTTCTGTATTTGTCTTTCTTAATCATTCCCTTAGGTGTCACCCAGGTCTTTGGTGCCAAGAGTCTCGATGCCAAGCATGCCAGTGTTAAGTAATATGAACACTTAAAGATTGGCACCAAGAAGTCAAATCTGTGTTCAGCACCAAATACAATTATGCCAGTTTCTACAGTGTGTTTCACTGCAAAGGTCCTGGAAGAAAACACTTCCCCCTCCCAACACAAGGTGGCGATTTGCCATTTCTCTAGTACTAATCGCTCAGATCATTTTGAAATTGCCGTCGTTACAGAAGGTCAGTTAATGCAGGGAAGCTCCGTTTTGAATGATCCCACAATCACCATCTTCCTGGGGAGGTCACCCCGTGTTCAAACGGGACTGTGAGGCAGGTCGCCCTGCAGCACAGGCAATGCGGAGCAAAGCGCCGAGCAGCATGGGATTGAACCGTTACCCAAACCGGCCTGCAGTCCGGATCCCAGTCCCCTTTAGAAACCGCTAGGCGAACAAAGAGCAGTTTATCACGAGAGCGTTCGCCTTAACATTCGTCCTTCCGAGTTAAGACCGTAAGAAAGGTTATGAAAGGGAGGAGGCCCTTCCTCATCTATCCATTGGGTATTAGTGGTTAATCCAGCCACTTCGTGGCAGAAGGGTGTCGGCTTCAACAACCTGGCTGGGCAGCTTGTTCCACGCTCCTACCGCCCTTTATGTAAAGCGCCACTCTTTCTCAGGTTTTAACCCTGGGAAATGGGGCATATGATGCACAATTCCGCACGACAGATTGACCTACCTATGACCAGTCCTGCATCTGTGGTCACAAAAAGCTTGCCCCCTGTTTCAGATTTAGATACTCCCACTTGGCAACAGGACACAAGACTCACCTTGGGAGGGGGGTACCTGTCCTGTTTTTAAAATCAGACCAATCTAACTAGGGACCATCTACAAGAGGACCTCCATTTTGCACATTTCACTTCTACAACACACCCTTTGTCCCTGAAAGCTATCACACACTGTATCAGACACACCCACAGAGAGAACGACACGGTCTCAGATGTCCCCAAGCAGGCAGTGTTTTTCCTTAAAGCCTCGATAACCGCACAGTGGTGTAGACCTCTCTATATTTTCCAGACGACACTCCTGTGCTTTCAGACCGGCATCTCGGCCCTGTTTTTGTAAGTCGTTCGGCTCTTTGTCATAGTGAACATTTGTTTTCTTGTCCACTTGTCGGTGAAATACACAGCTGCCTTTTTTGATCTATAACAATGTCTCGGTCTTTTCTTGCTGGCGAGAGTCCTGCAAACCACAATCCCCAAAAAACATGCACATGCAGGGCGATGCAGCTTCGTTTGGGGTGAGAAGAAACCAGACTTGCTCGGCACTTGGAAACATTTTGTGCCCACTGATGGACATCTGGCCAGCAGAGTGGGGCAGTGGTTAGCATTGCCGAGTGGCAGTGCCGAGGCCCTGGGTTCAGTATTGGGCCTGAGGTGCTGTCTGTGTGGAGCCTGCATGTGCTCCCCGCTTTAGGGCGGGTTTCCTCCAGCTGCTCAGATTTCAGCGGCCCGTGGAAATCTGGCCAGGGGCACCGATTGGTTGTGTGCGAGCCGGATGGGAATGAAAAAGGAGCTCGTTGGTGATACCGATTCCTCGGTCTATTCCACGCGTCCGCTAGGGAAATATTTCCCGCCACCACGCGTGTGGAAGCTAAACTTCTCGGGACAGCGGGACGCAAGCAGTACGGAAGCGCGTTGCTTACACCAAGGGAAAAATATATATATATATCGCGTAGCCTTCAAAAACTACATTATCATTATCTGCCTTTCAGTTTTAAACAGAGGAATCGACACCCGTTCTAGTTTGAGGGCATGTGTGAGTGTCCTCGTGGTTAAAACTGTTTCCATGAAGTAGAAACCGTAAGATTTCGTTAGAAATGAACCCCAGGGGAAAGTCAGTCTGTGCGTATTTTGCGACGTGGCACATTGTCAGGAACACATTAATCCACAGGGCCAGCAAAGCTATCGGTGGCTTGTAGGCACTGCCATTGCACAGCGGAACAGGTTTGTTCATACACTGACGAGATCGCTGCTAGAGCTCAGGATGTTTGTTTTTTTCCTTGCGGGCAGCAAAGCGCTTCCGTACGAGAGCACACAAAGGCTGTGTGGATGTTTTGTCCTGACGTGTAAAAATCATGCCATATGTGGAGGAGAGGGAGAAACATCACGCGTACCCGAGAGTGGAAGTGGGCACGCGTCGGAGGAGCAGACCGGTTTCCCGGGGACACGGAACAGGCTACGACACCTGTCGCGCTGTCTTACCGGCTGCGCTGGGGGGTCTTGATGCGCAGTCGGTCCCCCTGACGCGCCGCGCTCACCTCGCTCTCCGCCACCAGCGATCGCCCCTCCGGCGTCTCCTTTTCTTTCTTACACGGGTCGCCTGGACCGGCGAGGGGGCCACGCTCCTGTCGAGAAGGCGTGCGATTTCGCACATTGCCCTAGTCAGTAGGCTCCCCGGGCCGGGGGTTGAGCCGGGTTTGAAAACGTTATCGCGGCATTCGGCACGCCGACTTAAGCTTTAGCAAGACCTTCGAAATGAGCCCGAGCTAATTCCTTTTTTTTAATTAACAAAAGACCTGTAATAAATATATGTTTCTCTGTCCAGTTATTTCATGTGCACATCGTCGGAGAGCCCTAAACGTTGCGTACTTCATACATATTCACACCGCAGCTGCATTTACACCTGCAAGAAGAGCCCTTAACTAAAACTTAACACGTAGAACTTAAAACTGTTACTAAAGAGCGCCAGCTGTAGGATCTTTGTCACAATCTCGATCATTATCAGCCTTAAGCGTCCTCGGTGATGAGAATCATTAATTTGGGAGCGGAACAGGAAATTCATTGCACGATAAAGGCGAACGCGAATGTACACCGAGAAATCTGTGAGACGCGGACAACCTCGTTTTTTCACTCATATGCTCTATATAGCACCTTCTTAAATAATTAAGGAACGATCAGTCAGTGTACGCTAACGTATTACATCCAAAGATGTCCGTTTTTAAACCTAAAATGGTCGTTGAATTTTATTTCCATGCCTTGGGAGTACTCGGGGCGAACACCCTCAGTCTCTGTGGACATCTTTGAATTCTCAAGTTTTGAATCATGTTGCGTGAGGTTAACTTCATGTTGTTGACAGGGACGTAACTATTTTGCTGCGCTTCTTCGTTCATTTGATGTTGTCTTTGCATTGTCATGTTGCAACATATGTATATGCCCTCGGTTGTTATGTTTTCGTTTTTGTATAATAAAATAAAAAAAAGCTCGTTAGTACGAGGCGTCGAGTCCCGGATGCGCTCACTGCGCGCGTGAGGCTGTGCGCTCTGATGACGTCAGGCTAGGCAGAAGGTCCAGGTCCGACTATTGACCCACTATAGGAACCTAAGAACCATGACAAACGTGAGCGCCGCCAGCCCCTCTGGAACTTCCGACTTGCTCATCGATACCAGTATCTATCCCGACTGTTTTTTTTTTAAAGAAACCAGGGCGTCGGCTTCAACCACACAGCTGGGCAACCTGTTCCAGACTCCCGCCACTCTGTGTGTATAGAAGGGTCTCCCGCTCTCGTTTCCAAATCCACTTCCACAGGGTGTCCACTTGCGCCTTCTGGGTCGTGTTTCAGCGTCCGTGCTGAAGAAGAAATTGTTTGCATGCCACCATTATAAACTCTTACAGCTCCTGGGCCGAGCAATTAAGATAGGTTAATGTAGTTATTCACCTCTGTATAAAACTAACGCAAATCTGAAAAACATGGCATGTCCCAGCTAATTATTTTCAGCTACAATGAATAATTTGTCTTGCTCTCCTCTGGTAACGTTTATTTATACCGTTTGTACGTTTGGGAAGATTCCGTGCACGGAAAAGCAGCAGCTTTGATAAGACAAATTCCTGAGACCTCAGAAAAAAATATGATTAAACTATCTTATAGCTGTTAAACCAGTATAAACATTCAATAAAATATAACTGCTTTGGCATGAATTTAATGTTGAATTTAATATTGTTTCTTGAATAAAAAGCCAATGAAGCTGAAAGATACGGACGTAGGCGGAACTTGGGAGTTGCAGGGAGTTCCGGAGCAACAAAACGAAGACGTTGTTGCTAAAGTCAAGGACATATATCTGCTATCCCAGATGCCCCTGCTTGTGCCTCTTGAAGGTCCTCAGGTAGCGGAAGGTCTCGCCGCAGGCCGGGCAGCGGTGCGGCTTCTCCCCGGTGTGGATGCGGCGGTGCTCCTTCAGGATGCTGAGCCGGCTGAAGCTCTTGCCGCAGTCGGCGCAGTGGAAGGGCCGTTTGCCGGTGTGGATGCGCTGGTGGTCGCGCAGGGTGTGCACCTGGCTGAAGCTGCGGCCGCACTCGGCGCAGGCGTAGGGCCGCTCGCCGGTGTGCACACGCCGGTGCCGCTTGAGGCTGTCCGGCAGGCTGAAGCTCTTCCCGCACTGCACGCAGCGGTAGGGTCGCTCCCCCGTGTGCACCAGCCGGTGCCGCTTCAGGTACTTCGGCTGGCCGAAGGTCTTCCCGCACAGCTCGCACTCGTACACCTTCGGCGGCGTGCTGGGATCTGGCCCCGCGGCGCACGGATGGTCCGGTTCCGACTGAGCCGGAGCCCAGGCCGGGCCAGAGCCTTCACTACAAGGCAGGATGCGCGGAAAACCGCTCCAGCCCATCCCAGGCGGCGCCTCTTCCTCCTTGACCCGGCTGGGCTGGGGCTCGGGGCTCTCCGCTTTCACGAGGACGCCCGCGGGCAGGGACTCCTCCCCGGGGCACATGGGCAGCTCCGCCCCGCCGCGGCGCCCGGAGAGGTGGACTTCAGAAGGCGCGATGTGCTTGAGGACCTCTCCGGCGTCTTCAAAACAAAAGAACAAAACAAAAATCAATAAATCAAGTCAGGGCAGCGAGGAGAAGGGCGGAGTTTCACGGGGCACAAAGCAAAGATTCCCCAAAGAGACAGCGGCACCTGGCCATTCTGTAACCCGCTGCTGACAAATTCCGGGGTGCGGGGAAGCCGGAGCCCATAACGGCAAGCAACGGGCACAAGGCAGGGTACACCCTGGACGGGACACCAGTCCATCACAGGACACACACACTCACACCAGGACCAGCTTTCACAGAAGGCAGTTGACCCACCATGCTGTCTTTGTACTGTGGGAGGAAATGGACACGATGAGAACATGCAAACTCCACACAGACAGCACCCCCAATAAAATACCCTACAGCTTCTGAGAACTGGACGCACTGGGAACAGCGCAGTGCACTCCGACGCATCGCGGCTCCCCACCATCTTGATTCTAAACTTGGCACACCAAAGGAACTGAAAGGGGTATCTGTCTGGAAATGGCCGGTTTTCAGAACGGGAAGGGCTCGTGTGTGGTGTGCGGGCGGGGTCGCCTGTTACCTCGTTTGGGCGCAGACGTCCTCTGCGTCTCGGCGCAGTCAGGCGCCCCAACCGCGGCATCCCATCTCGGCTGGACTCCGCCCGCCCCCGAAACGTCCGGGGTCTGAGCATCGCTGGAAACGGAGGCTGTCGACAGCGTGTTTAAACGCAGCGTGTTTGGACACCCGTCCGGCGTCGTGCCCGACTGGCGGGGCCAGTGACCGTAGCCGGTCCCCTCGGCGCCATTGTGGAGCTGAGAGGAGGACGGAGCAAAGGCTTCACTGCCGCCCGCGTTTGGGGTGACCGGGGGTCTTGGATGAGGGGAACGCTCCACGGTCTCTCGGAGCGCCTTCAGCTCCGTCTGCGTTTCCCCCAGAATCAGTTTTAGATTCGCGTTCTCCACGTCCTTCTGCGTCAGCGCGTTCTGGAAGTCGCTCAGCTGGCCCCAGACGAACCTCATCGTTTCGCACAACACGGTCTCGACCGCTGACCGAACGGCTCGCTCGACGGTAGAAGAGAGGCTGTCGTGTAAAAGGGCAGCTGAAATACTCGCCTCCATATCAGGTTTTGCAAAATAACTTAATATTTCTGTTGGGAGTGCAATGTATACCCTGGGCCTGGGTTTTGTTATTCAGAACAACGGAGAGTAGGATCGATACAAGATGACACTACATTGTCTACACTACAGGACTATCCTGCAAGACGATGCTCGCAAAACGTCAGCTGATAGTTTTGCATTTTGTTTTGCTCCGGGGACACTTCTCTATGTCCTGCAGAGGTGAACTTGAGCTCTCTTCAAAGGCACAGATAAGAGTTTCTTTTGCATTGCTCTGCTCAATCATCGGAGCTCCCTAAAGCGGTATAATCGGAGGTTTTCCATTTTGTATAGCAGGCGACAGCTAGAAGTCGTTTTTCCCCTTGAAAATGGGCTCTGTCCCTTATATCCTTAACCCCGACCACACGATTCCTCACATTTGGTACGTGCGTGTAAAGGCACAGTTATAATACGCAGGAATTCTTGTATGTTCGGAAATAAGTACAACCCAAGCACGGTCTATTTTGTATGCGGAAGGATTGCAGGACGTCATTATACAGGCGACATGTATGGACCAATGAAAATAGAGAAGAATGATCCCTCTACTATGTCGGTTTTAGATGACGTATCACCATTTTAGTTTATCCCTAAGGTTAGTAGACTTACGAAGAAATAGGTGTTTTGTTAATTTTTAATCCTATTAAAAATAATATGATTTAATTATTGACTTAATCATTATACTTGGACAATATTATATACAAACAATGAAGAAACTCATGTTCGAACAGTTTAAAATAAACGTAAGGGCGTATCTACAAAGTATTCTAAATGTAAGAACACGAAAACTGTGCGGACCTTATCTTTATTTACCCCCATTTTTTTCTCGATTGTGGGCAGAATAGAGACAAGACGTAAATAAATCGTCACTTTTATTTTCAAACTAGTGGAAATTAATGTATCAATAGTTATTTCAAATAAAGAACGTGTCATTATTTTGAGTATTGTGATAGTAACTATTCTACTAATACTGTATACGCGTAAAATTAAACTAGTTATGTTACGCTTTTTTCAAATTTATGTTCCGTAATATGGTAGCGCATTGCTGCCATCAAGGAAAACTAAATATTTAATGTGTATCTCGTAATTGCGAATAAATTATCCCGTTATTTCTATATTGTACTTGTTAACGGAGCCCATTAACGTAATTTAGTTTTTTAATCTTTTAAATATAAAAAAACTGCGCTGCAATCTTAGTCTTTAAGCATAATGTGACTTCTAAACGCGTTACATGAAAGATTTTGAAAGCTAAATCAGGTGTGCCAGTTCTCTGGACGGTGTTTGTGCCGAACTTGGGTGAATGTTTATCCCAGGGCAGAGACAAGTAATAAGAAATTATATTCCTTCAGCGGACACAAAATTCATCTAAATAACCTTGGCCTCTCTGACTTGGAGCTGCTCCAGGAGACGGGCGCCGGGGCCGGTCGGCGACGCAGCTTCTAGTGCGGTCGGCATCGCCGTCCGAAAACCGCAGCAAAGACGCCCATGCTTGGCACAGGAGATTCTCGGGAGGGCTTCCCCACCGTAGCCATGAGCTGTCTGTCGTTCCTCCACGCAGAATGTGGACTGAACATCAGTCACTCACAGCCCCTTGCCCTTCACAGGAGGAAGAAGCTGTACCTCTGCGTGAGGAATGTCTCCCCCTCCCTCCTCCCTCCAGTTCTCAGGCTGGTCCAGGAGAGCCACAGTCCAGTGACTCCAGGGGTCTGTAACCCTGGTCCAGTGACTCCAGGGGTCTGTAACCCCGGTCCAGTGACTCCAGGGGGTCTGTAACCCCGGTCCAGTGACTCCAGGGGAATACAGTTCTGTAGTTTACCGGCTGAGAGTCTTCCAGGATGCCCTGGACGTTTCCGAAGTCACATTAGGGTGTCAAATGACCTTCATTAACGCATCTAGTTTATTCTCAAGATTCAGTCAAGCAATGGGGCCCCATCTCCAAAATGCAAAAAAAAAAAATACTAAAACATTTTTGTTTTGCAAATGGCTTGCACTCGACTCAAAACTGCTTACTTGCATACTTGTAGAAATGTAAAAACCGGTTCCCCAGTAGTCCCGGAGCTGCCAGTATGATTTGGTAGTATTAACCCTGTTGGTAACTTGTCCACAAATCAAATGAGCCACATAAAGCACTGACATCAGCCTTATCGACCATCGAATGACCACATTGTTCACCATTTATAAATGACTGTAGGTGGCACCTTTTACAAGCAATCAGCCCAGGAACTTTACAGCGTTTCAATATCGCAACACAGTGAAAAATGCCAAATGCAGTTTTATGTATAATCCCTTTGCAAAGTTGCATTTGAGAATGAAGGACAGGGAGACGATAAAGGCCTTTTGAAGAAAAGGTTCTCGTTTTCTCTTTTGGGATGGCCTTCCCAAGGAGGGAGTGTGGATCCCCTCCACCACCACCAGTGTGCCACCCAGCTCTCAGTGGGGAGGAGAGCAGAGTGATGAAGCCAGTTCAGAGATGGGGATAATTAGGAGGCCATGGTGGGTAAAGGCCAGGGGGAAATTTGGCCAGGACACGGGGGTTACACCCCTACTCTTTCAAGAAATGTACTGGGATTTTTAATGACCACAGACAGTCAGGACCTCGGTTTTACCTCTCATCCGAAGGACGGCGCCTGTTTAGTATTGTGTCCCCATCACTATACTGGGATATTAGGACCCATGCAAACATAGTGAGCGCCCCCTATTGGACCCAATTCCAACAGCAACCTTAGCTTTCACATGAAGTGTCCCATCCAGGTACCAATCAGACTGCTGAGTTCCAGTGGGGCTGCCAGCTGTGAGCTGCAGGGTGATATAGCGACTATACTCCTTGTCAGCCAAGTGAAATCTTGAGGTCTGCACGGGCATGAAATTGAAGCTCGTACCTGAGACCCGACCGAGTCCGAATGGTACGGCCCCATGTGAAACCCAAACCCGCCTCTCTCTTCCTCCTAGAGTGAGTAGACCCACATGCACACACGGAGACGGAGTCTCACAGACGCGGTTTTACAAGGCAAGCGAGGGAGCGCGCAAAATGACTTACTAATTTCTTCTAATAAAAATACATTTAAAATGTAAAATAATAATAATAATAATAATAATAATTCAATTTCACTTATTAGAAAACAAACCCGAACCTGGCCTGAGCCCGAAGTTGTATGTGAAAAACTGACCTGAACCCGGGCCGAAACGGATAGTTTGCCGGGCTCAGGTCGGGTAGCAGACCTCTTTTGAACTCTTCTCATTTGTAGAATTATGGATGAGCCACAGTTATGCAGAAGGGACCAGCCTGTGGAGCCACGAAGCCCAGAGCAGTCGATCTGAAGATCGACTCAAAAAGCTAACGGGAAGCCAGTGCAACGTCTCCAGCACAGGGGTGATGCAACGAGCTGGATTCCGGATTACAGGTGCCGCCTTGTGCAAGATCTTCACCGGAGCTCGGGAGGCACAGCGACAGCCAAACCACTTCCGTCCCCGTTCTGATCGTATCTGTGCTTGACGTCATTTCTTGCAGCTAAATACCGTACATCACAAGCCTGTCCCTTTTCGTCATATTACTCTCCCACGATCCCTCCTGCACCACCTCTCCCCATCGGCTCCCCCCTCACTCTGCAGGGCCTGGGCTCACGTTCTCCCATCCTGGAGCAAAAAAAAACGATGGATCCTCAGCTCACTGCACCTGAATTCTCAAACATCCTCAGCCGCGTCTGCTTCTCGATGGCAACCCTGGGACTGTGCATCTGGGTACTATTAGATAATGCTTTCTGAAGATTTTAGATCAAGACCCCGGACGGCATGTTTTTTAAGGGCTGGAGGTGGCTGGAACCCTACAAGAAATGCAGAGATTCCTGGATCAATTTCCGAGACCCTGAAGGTCCCAAGAAAGGTCGTGGTCATGACATTTGGAGCTGAGTGGGCAAGCAGGGGCCAGGCAGACACGCCCTCCTGGACTGCGATCACTCCCCCTCCTCCTTGCCCGCCCCTCAAGTCTACGAGCTGCTGCCTCCTGGCTGTAGATGCCCCGGGGTAACTGGGGGCCGCTTCTCCACGCCGCTGTAGGTGCCTTCCATTTCCAGAGCCGGGACCGTCCGGGCCCACGGGGATTCCGGCAGAAACAAGCTGGAGAGGCTCGGAGAACGGCTGCAGAGTCCTGCGAGAGGAACAAAAATGGTTTCGGAAACCTGACGTGTTGGTTTTGTGTGTGTGTGTGTGCTGAAGATCCGTTGGCCCAAACCAGCAGGGTAGTCATGGTCACCTGACACCATATTGCCCCTGGATCCCTGGGGCAATATGGTGTCACCCGGCCCCCATTCATGCCAAGGAAACAAACGGGAGGAGAGAATTCCAAACACGCTGTCTGACTGAATTCGAGACCTCCACCCACCCATATTCGAACCACTTTATCCAACACAGGGTCGCAAGAGAGGCAGAGCCTATCAAAACCAGTGTGCAGCCCCACCTGGATGATGCTCCAGTCCTCTCCCCACACACCAGCTCTCAGGGGGGAGGAGAGCAGAGTGGTGAAGCCAGTTCACAGATGGGGATTATAAGGAGGCCATGATGGGTAAAGACCAGGGGGAAATTTGGCCAGGACAGCAGGGTAACACCCCTACTTTTTAATGACCACAGAAAGTCAGGACCTCAGTTTTGTGTCTCATCTGATGGACGGCGCCTTTTTACAGTATAGTGTCCGTGTCACTATACTGGGGCATTAGGATCCACACAGACTGCAGGGTGAGCGCCCCCTACTGGCCCCACTAACACCTCTTCCAGCAGCAGCCTCAGCTTTCCCAGGAGTCTCCCCTCCAGGTACTGGCCAGGCTCACACCTGCTGAGCTGCCAGTGGGGAGGTGCAGGGCGATATAGCTGCCAGCTGCTGGTTAAGGACACACAGGCCTGAACACAACAGTTAAATAACTCAGAGAGCTTGAATTTCACAAGAAAAATAAAGCCACCAGCGGCCTTGTGGAGCTGGACAGGGGGTATTGGCACCTACCTGGGAAAAACCAAAGCCCAGATCTCTCAACATGGTAAGCTGTGAGGGGATAGGGTGAAAGAGAAGAGGCGATCAGTGATTCTGAATACATTGGAATTTCATGCTTCCTTATTAGAATGTTTTGTATTGATGTTCTTGTTCATTCACACAAGCACTCCTTTTACTGTTAAATATCATATCAGTCATATGACCCAGAACAGAAATGATGATCTGATGATTTTATGAAGGAATATTCTGATTGCTACACTGGGCTGTGTCTGGATCCACAATTCAACAAGAGCCCAGGAAAATGGAAACCCAGAGGTGGGGGGGGGGGGGCCTTAGGAGTCAGAATCTAAAAACTGTCTTTACACCAAGAGGGGTGGGTGTGGGGAACAAGTCGCTATTTCCTTCAGTTCTATCAAAGACATGGCAGGGATTTTGCCCTGAGATCCATTAGCAACTAGCAGATAAGTAAGCAAGATCAGGCAAAATAGATCAGCTGGAAGCCTGTTCTTCTGGGGGAAGCTTGCTGAGGACTCAAGCCAGCAGCTAACAGCATACAGCGCCCTCAATCTGGGGACTCAGTTGTTTTTTTTTTCAGATGTCTTTTTTCTGTCTAAAAATGGAGCGAAGGGCCTCACCTCGGGTCTTGTGGCAGCGCAGCAGGAACACAGCCAGGGCGGGCAGGAGGAGGCTGGCACCCAGCCCCACGCCCAGCCATACCCAGAGGCCTGTGGAATGATGGGAGAGCAAAGACTCAGGCACAGTGGCGCAAGGAAGGTGTCCAGACAGGGCCGGGGAGACAGTCCCGTCTGCGGAGGGGGGCGAGTTCACATTTATTTGATTTCCCATCTGCCCCTTGGGCTTCATGGCTCCCGTCCCAGAGTTCTGCATCTCCCAGTGCCTGCCCCTGGCGGACTGAGCTCAAAATGCTCGCTTTTAAGCTAAATTTCCAGGGCTCCTGGCCGCAGTGCAGGTTTTAGGGGATGGGAGAAGCCGATTAAGCCCGGAAAAATTGTCTTGATCTCTATAAAATGAATTTCCCATTCCCCAGGAACAGGTAACCCCAGCAGATCTCTGCTCCCCTGGTATGGCGCTAGACTGAGCGCCGGTGGGCTTGGAGGTTAGCGCGTCTGTAAGATTTTAAAAGATCCTCCTGAATTCAGTCGCTGCACCTGCTCATCCCCAGCAAATTCGATGCATGTGATTTAGTTTGTTCGTTTGAAATATTAACATGATATTGTGTGCACCTGCCCTGCATATGGAGATACAGATCCTTGACGTTATTTAACGTGTTTGTAAAATCCAGTGCATGGTCAGCATTGTAGATCCATGAAATGCCTGCAACGTTCTGATTGCCTCACTGCTGCCAGCTGGAACAGTAACTATCCTCAATAAACACCCAAATTGTCCCAGAGTTTTGCATCTCACTTTTGAGCTAAACTTCCAGGGCTCGTCCTTGTCACCATTCTGGATTGTGAGTTTCAGGGGACAGGAGAAGCTGATTAGCCCTTTCTCTATATAAAACAAACGCATTGTTCATTTTAGAAAGTGGACAGCCAAATCTGGATCAATAGCGAAGTGATCAAGGTTTCAAGAAGATGCTGAAGATGTCCCTCAAAGGGCATGTGTGCATTATCACAAACCCTAAATTCTGTAATCCCCTGAAAACTTCTTCAGATATATGGTGACTGGTTTATTTCTTCTTTTCAGCACCAAATTCATGTTGATGGTTACATCCGGGGCTTGTGACTGGATATTCCAGTCTTTGATCATTAATTCTTATTCTTGTGTAAGCTTATTCAGAACTCATCCATCCATTTTCTAATCGCTTGTTCCTATTCTGGAATCTATCCCAGCAAGCAACAAGGGCAAGGTAAGATACACCCTGGATGGGACACCAGTCCATCACAGGACACACACGAACAACTCACACCAGGACCAGTTTTCCCAGAAGCCCATTAACCTACCAGCAAGTCTTTTTGGACTGTGGGAGGAAACTGGAGCACCTAGAGGAAACCCATGCAAACTTGGAGAGAACGTGCAAACTCCACCCAGACAGCACCCAGGAATTGAACCCAGGGCCCCAGAGCTGCCAGGCAGCACTGCTGACCACTGTGCCACCCCTTAGTACATACATAAAACACATAAAACAATACCGCTGGTGCTTACCTGTGTGGCTGGACACTGCAGTAAGGTTCGATTGAGGAGTGTACCTTCCTGTACAAGAAAAAAAATCCTTCTTAAAGGAGCAGCCTGTGTCTTTGCCCATTATTAGAAATACACTCACTGTATTTCCCCTATATGGTACATAACATATACCCATATCCAATACAAAAATGTGCTAAAACCTTTTAATTAATTGTGCAAATTGCCGTGTTAGTCACAATAAAACCATAAGAACATTTACAAATGAGAGCAGGCCATCAGACCCATCTGCCTGTTTGGTCATTAGTAGCTCATTGATCTGAGGGTCTCATCCTGCCGGTTCTCGAAAGAAGTCAGGGTTGTGCGGTGGGAGTACAGAACAAGCTTCCCAGCCATGTTAGTGAAGCTGAAACCCTGGCTTCTTTCAAGAAACAGCTGGATGGGATCTTTCAATCAGGATAGAGGGCTCTACTTTACACAAAAGGTGGCGGGAGGGTGGAACGAGCTACCCAGCCATTTGCTCACATGTCCTCAAAGTGCCACTTAAAATGTCAAGTCAAATATCAAGTGCATGCCTGTACTTCTTGTTTTTACACTGGAGATGGGATTCCGCCATGTGTTAATTGCCCTTTTATAGCCAGTGACTTTATTTCAAGTTTTAAATTCTGATTTCCAGAACTTTTATAAACTTGTGCTTACCCGTAATTACCGGGAGTAAAGATGGGGTCATTTGTGAGGTTAGCATATCTGTAAGAAAAAAATATTTTTATTTTATATTATTCCCCCCTCCATCACACCCACCCTGGGGACTACAGAACCCGGCCTGCTAGCTCGGTTTCTACCTGCTGTCGTGCTCGTTGGAGTCAGGCTTGTCCCAGAGGTGGCCATCCCTGCCAGAAAGAGATGGTTTCATTCCCCAGTTTCACAAACGCCCTGCTGCACAGGAACAGGTGACCCCCCCCGCAGATCTCTGCTCACCTGCTGTCGTGCTGGAGGGAGCGCTGGTGGGTTTGGAGGTCTGACCGTCTGTAAGATTGGAAAGAAAATCCTCCTGAATCCAGTGGCTGCACTCCCTCATCACTAGGGATCGGAGTCATGTGATTTGGTTTGTCCGTTTGAAATATTAGAATGATATTGTGTGAACCTGCCCTGCATATGGAGCTACAGACCCGTGACGTGTCTGTAAGGTTCAGTGCATGATCGGCACTGTAGATCAAAGAAATTCCTGCGCAAACACTCTGATCGCCTCACTCCTGCAGCAAGTATCCTCAATAAGCACCAAGACACTTTAAAGTCTACTAGTCCTCATTTTCACACCTTCCATGAGGCCTCAGACAGGAGGAGGACAGAGCTCAGTGCTCACCTGCTGTCGGGCTCGATGCAGTGGCAGCAGGGCTGGAGATCAGAGATCCTGGAAGAGAAAGGAAACCCCTTCAGAGCTGATCGTCCGAATCTGTACTGCATGAGCCAGCAGAAATCGGATTCAGTCTAACTCAAGACTGCATATCTGTCCATGAATCCAGTGCTGTCTTGAGATAGTCACTGAATCCTAGAAGTAGGTACAGATAGTGAATTTACAGTAACATGTCATGCATGGAGGTACACTGCACATTCAAAGGATTGATTGCGGGGGCAGGTTCTCTATTCTGACAACCGTCCCTGTTGCGAATAGACAAACTACCTGCACAAGCTCATATAGAGTCTGTTCTGCCAATTACTAAGTACAGCATCAATAAGGAACATCCCAAAACCTCTTTATACCATCGCCCCTGTCACACCCACCCTGGGGACTACAGATCCCGCCCTGCTAGTTCGGTTTCTACCTGCTGTCGTGCTCGTTGGAGTCAGGCTTGTCCCAGAGGTGGCCATCCCTGCCAGAAAGAGATGGTTTCATTCCCCAGTTTCACAAACGCCCTGCTGCACAGGAACAGGTGACCCCCCCCGCAGATCTCTGCTCACCTGCTGTCGTGCTGGAGGGAGCGCTGGTGGGTTTGGAGGTCTGACCGTCTGTAAGATTGGAAAGAAAATCCTCCTGAATCCAGTGGCTGCACTCCCTCATCACTAGGGATCGGAGTCATGTGATTTGGTTTGTCCGTTTGAAATATTAGAATGATATTGTGTGAACCTGCCCTGCATATGGAGCTACAGACCCGTGACGTGTCTGTAAGGTTCAGTGCATGATCGGCACTGTAGATCAAAGAAATTCCTGCGCAAACACTCTGATCGCCTCACTCCTGCAGCAAGTATCCTCAATAAGCACCAAGACACTTTACAGTCTACTAGTCCTCATTTTCACACCTTCCATGAGGCCTCAGACAGGAGGAGGACAGAGCTCAGTGCTCACCTGCTGTCGGGCTCGATGCAGTGGCAGCAGGGCTGGAGATCAGAGATCCTGGAAGAGAAAGGAAACCCCTTCAGAGCTGATCGTCCGAATCTGTACTGCATGAGCCAGCAGAAATCGGATTCAGTCTAACTCAAGACTGCATATCTGTCCATGAATCCAGTGCTGTCTTGAGATAGTCACTGAATCCTAGAAGTAGGTACAGATAGTGAATTTACAGTAACATGTCATGCATGGAGGTACACTGCACATTCAAAGGATTGATTGCGGGGGCAGGTTCTCTATTCTGACAACCGTCCCTGTTGCGAATAGACAAACTACCTGCACAAGCTCATATAGAGTCTGTTCTGCCAATTACTAAGTACAGCATCAATAAGGAACATCCCAAAACCTCTTTATACCATCGCCCCTGTCACACCCACCCTGGGGACTACAGATCCCGCCCTGCTAGTTCGGTTTCTACCTGCTGTCGTGCTCGTTGGAGTCAGGCTTGTCCCAGAGGTGGCCATCCCTGCCAGAAAGAGACGGTTTCATTCCCCAGTTTCACAAACGCCCTGCTGCACAGGAACAGGTGACCCCCCCCGCAGATCTCTGCTCACCTGCTGTCGTGCTGGAGGGAGCGCTGGTGGGTTTGGAGGTCTGACCGTCTGTAAGATTGGAAAGAAAATCCTCCTGAATCCAGTGGCTGCACTCCCTCATCACTAGGGATCGGAGTCATGTGATTTGGTTTGTCCGTTTGAAATATTAGAATGATATTGTGTGAACCTGCCCTGCATATGGAGCTACAGACCCGTGACGTGTCTGTAAGGTTCAGTGCATGATCGGCACTGTAGATCAAAGAAATTCCTGCGCAAACACTCTGATCGCCTCACTCCTGCAGCAAGTATCCTCAATAAGCACCAAGACACTTTACAGTCTACTAGTCCTCATTTTCACACCTTCAATGAGGCCTCAGACAGGAGGAGGACAGAGCTCAGTGCTCACCTGCTGTCGGGCACGATGCAGTGGCAGCAGGGCTGGAGATCAGAGATCCTGGAAGAGAAAGGAAACCCCTTTATCTTTGTCCAAGCAGATCTCTGCTCACCTGTTACTGTGCTGGTGGGAGCACCAATTTAGAAATGAATACAGTATCGTGTTCACCTGCCATACATACTGAGATATCGATCCAAATAACAGTTAATATTTTTGCCGTATTTAAGAAATGATCTGCATTGTATATCAATACATTACCTGCACTCTGATCGCTTAACTGCTGCCTGCTGGTACAGTACGTAGCCTCAATCAACATCAAAAGACTTTATGTCCTAATATTTGGAATTTTCAAGCGTTCAATGAGGCCTCAGACAGCAGATGGCCAAAAAGATCAGTACTACTCTGCTGTTGATTTGGTTAGGAGAAAGAGAGCCTGTAAGATTTAGGAGTCACAAGGCACAAGGGGAAAATAAGTGGAAAGTGCCTTTAAATCTAAGAACAGGAGGCTGCTCTTTGCACTAAATGGAGTAGGAGCGTGGAACAAACTACCCAACCAATGTTGATGAAGCCTATACCCCTGCTTTCTTTCAAGACACAGCTGGATGGGATCCTGAGATGCTTTTGAGGAGTAATGTCTTACTTTTGCACAATAAGTAAATGCATACTATCTAGTTCCTCTTTCATAACGCAAAACCGACAGCACAGCAACAGTTACCCCAGCTGCAAAGCACTACGGCCAACACACTCCTACAAATATCGCCTCAGATGTCAGATGTAGGACCACCCGACAGACAACGTCGACACTCCCCAAACCCAGTGATTTCTATTTTGCTACATCCTGCTCCTCCTATATTAATACCCAGTACACCCTTCCAAACCAGCTTTAAATAGAAACAAAAGGCCGGGGATTTTCAATTCAAAAATCTTTCCTGTTTTCGTTTGCCATGCTGGGTCTCCGATTTCGACCCCGACACACCTCAGGAGAAAATAATCATTCCCAGGCGGGTCTGCCTTCTGTCCCGCTGTGCAGCCGGGCTGGACGACACAGGAGGCCTTGCCTGAGAGCGTCTCTATTCCCTGAAAGTGTCTCTATTCCCTGAGAGTGTCTCTAGCCTGCAAAACAGGGCTCTTGTCTCTTGCCTAGCAGAGCAGCTGCAGTAAGAGTGGCTTGATTTGTCTTGTCGCACAGTACTGGTAGCAGTACTACCAGGCGGGACAGAGACGCACTACTTAGGGCTGTGGCAACAGCACAGAGGGTTATAGGATGTGATTTTACCCTCAATCGGTGAGATTCACACCATCGCAGAATAAAGTCCGCTCCATCACTCAGGACCCCAGCCATCCCGGCCACAAACTGTTCCCCCCCTGCGCTCTGGCCAGCGGTACAGCACTGTTAAAGCACAGACCTCTAGACTCCAGAACAGCTGCAGAGCGCATCCTCAACAGCTAACTGTGCAGTGCCTCACAGCTCAATGCACCTCTGGACTACCATGTGTTTTTGTTCATTACCACGTATTGATTGTTCCTACAATGTTTTTATGGTTCCGGCTGTAACTATTTATTATGTACCATTCTGTAATGTACTGCCCACATTATGTGATGTTGTCTGTCGCGTTCTGCATGTCCGGAGAGGTCAGTGTGATTAGGAGCTCCAGCGCACGTGTACATATGGCAACAAACTCCTCTGCTCTCACGTTATATGAGAGCGCAGCATGAGCCCTCATGAAGCACTCGCAGCACACTTTGTCATTTGACTGCCAGGAAAAGTGGGAGGCGCGGCGGGTCCTGGGTCCGATTCCAGCCACAACCTTCTGGGTGGAGTCTGCGTGTTATCCCCGTGTGCGTGTGCATGTGCACTGTTCTTCACGTGCGCCGGTTTCCACATTGCTGCCAAAGAGGAGGGTGTACCCCACGATGGACAGGACTCCTGTCTTGACTACACACTGGCCTTGTGTCCTGTAACTTCTGGGCTCAGTGCTGTGTCACTGCAATCCTCCACAGACAAAGCAGCTACTGCTGGATGGATCTGCACTCCTGGGCTGGACTGAGTGATGGGCAGGACACACCCTGTACAGGACACAGGGTAGACACGCCCACTCACACCAGGGCCAATTTCCCCAAAAGCCAAGAACCTACCAGCATGTCTTTGGGACTATGGGAGGAAACCAGAGCTCACACATGAAACACACACGAACACTGGGAGACCATGCAAACTCCACACAGACAGCCCCCCAGGAATTGAACCCAGGATCCCAGCACTGCGAGCCTGCAATGCTAAACTTTGCTGCAGCAGCTGAAACGTTGAGTCCAGAACTTAGTTAAGGGTTAAACCACCATAGTAATAAAGACCTTTACATTTGCTGTATTTCAAATAGGACCATTTTCAAAGCTTCCTGCTGTGGATGCAAATTCACCTCTGCTGATTGCATTTACCCTCCAGCCAAATATCCAAAAGTAGGTTTAAATATAATTATTGCAGAAGGCTCTGCTTCTGTGCATACGGGCTGTACATGGCAGGAAACATGAGCCAAGTAACCTAAGTGTCTAGATCAGTTATGAATGCAGACATGGCCTGAAAGAGCAGAAAACCAGCAATTCTTCTGCCCCCCCTGCTAGCTAAACTGGATTGGGGTTTTTCCACAGCCAGGCATGTCATCTTATGCTCACTACCCCCCCTTTAATCTTTTAACACTTGCCTATTTTTTCCCCAATCTTTCACTCCTAAAAATCCCCCCCCCCCCACACCAGAAAACCTGCATGTGCGAGGTCGCCTGAGGCGAGCCCCAGCAGTGCTGTCAGAGGAGGCCTCGGGCTGGAAATGCACAGGAACCGGGGAAGGCGGAGAACGCCACAAACAAAGGGTCACATGCTGTCATGAAGTCCCAGGGGGCCCTTTATCTGGCGCTGAAGAGATTAGCAGATGGAAACGGGCAACGGAGCAAGCTGAGACTGGGCTCCTACCTTGAAGTAGTCCAGGCCAGAACACTGAAACAAATAAAGATAAAGCTGTGAGTTCAGCAGTTATACAGTAGAGAAGACATAATGCAAGATGACTGTCATCAAAATCTAAAATGATTAGCTTTCATGTCTAGATGTGCCTGTTTTGGAACAAAATATATATTACCCGTAATGGAAATACACAATAACATGTTACTTGTTCCATGTATAGATGGATTTCTAGAGTTTAAAGAGGAACCACAAGACTATTTTTATACTTCGGGGGTCATATAGAGTGATGAGTACATTTTAAACCACAATAAAAGTCAAATGCACACAGTAGTGTGTAAAACCTCTCATTTGCATCACAAATCTGACCAAATTTCCAGGTTTGCCTAGTGAGTCTGTGATTCAGAATGAGACAACAACATTTCCAGTGAGGTGAAGCGGCTCTATTACATTATCACGAGCAGGCTCGTGAATCCATCTCTTTTAATTCAATCGAAATATTGCTCTCCACTTCGAGACGCGTTTGCCGACAAATACTACTTGTTGACTGAATTACTTCTGCGATTCGTTTTCACCCTCTGCCCCAGAGAGGGGTAACGACAGCCCCATCCTGACGCAGGATGAGCCAGAGGAGTGACCTCAGTACACCTCAGTATTCCAAACACGCCTCTCCTCCGCCTCAATTAGCGAAACGGCTGAACGTTAAATAACATTCTCGATTGCTGTTCACTTTTTGCAGACACTGAACTGCGACCTGCGGGTGAGTTAGATTAATATTTATTTATTTTTTGTCGGTTGATTATTTTTAGCCAAAGCCATCCAGACTTTTTATATTGTTCAAGCACACCTGGCAGATCCTGTCACGAACGAGCCTGATGATTAATTCTTCAACTTTTTATCAAAACACATTCAAACAATGCAACAACGTATTATTCTCAGAATGTATACATTACTAACAATAGAAACTCAGTCGCAGAGGAAAATCTAAACAAATCGGATTGTCCATTATCAGTCCCTGCAAGTGGATGTTAGCAACAGATTCCTTTATTTATTTATCTGGGGTGGGTTATCAGCTTGAATAGCCCAGAGGCTGACGCGGAACCGTTTCACGTTACGCCCAGGTGAACACGCGGGTGACAAAAACACCAAACACAATGATCCCCCCCAAATAAACTTTCTCTAACCTCCCCAAACGTGTAAATATTTTCCTTTTAATCACATATTATTTCTGGCTCTTGTAAAGTATTTGCTCTGTGCCTTTTGTTCAGATTAAATCGGGCTGCGCTGCGGGCGCGCCTCTTCCTCAGAGGAAAACCACCCCCCAGTTTTCCGATCTCAAAGGGGGGCTCTCTCTGCGCGCTTTTCCTGCGTGTTACACATGAAAGAAACACGAGCGCTTCGATACACAATGAGCTCGGTCAAGCTGAAGCCCGCGTCTGAGGAGGCGATGCTCTGTCTCAGTCGCCGGCGGTCTCTCGGCTCATCCTTCGTTTCCGACACGACGCCGGCAAATATATCTAAGCGGCCGGCTGCGCAAACTGGGGCTGTGCTGATGAGCCGTAACAACCAGCCCCTGCTGAGTTGTACTTTTAAAACTTTTAAACATGGACCTTTCGACCGAGGAGAAAAGGTCAAACGCGCACCCAGAAATTGGCTGAGGCGCTGCCCGGGAAGGATCACTACCAGTCAATAGGATGTGCTGGACTCCAGAACCTTCTTAATACAACGTCGTCCGCACCAACATATCTGACCGGACAGACATCCTATACGACCAATCCTTCCGATATAACCTCAGCATTCCACACGGCAGGACATGGCCTTGATCATCGTCTGGATCTCGTAACAAGAACGTCTGGGGCGGAGAGAAGGTCCATCCGGCACAACGGATAACTAAGCGCCATTTATCAAATCGTAACGTGTTTTCCCACTGAGGAAGATTTCAAACTTCACCCGTCTTCTTACCGCTTGATCTATCTAGTTCAGGGTGGCAGAGTAGCTCGAGCCTATCCCAGCAAGCAACAGGCACAAGGTGGGGTACACCCTGAACGGGACACACACACTCACGCCAGGGCCAGTTTTCCCAGATGCCAATTCACCCACCAGCATGTCTTTGGACTGTGGGAGGAAACCAGAGCTTTTAGAGGAAACCTCCCTCACACACACACACACACACACACACAGAGAACATGCAAACTCCACACAGACAGCATCCAAGCTGGAATCGACCCCTGGACCCCAGCGCTATGTGCCAATCACAATATTGATCTTAGGATCCGGTGACAGTCCGGTCTCTTTCAGCTTTGGCTGCAGGTTTCTGAACTTCCCACTGTGTCAGTAGGACGCCGGAGATGGTTGCTAGGGAAAAGTCTGGCCAGAAGCTCTCAAATTTAAATTAAAACAAAACAAAAAAAGCTTCTGCCACAATCCTGCGCCGGTGATCCTGCCGAAACAAAACACTCTTGCGTTTGAAATCCCCTCTGCTGCTCCTCTTCAGCGCCAGATAGGTCCAGATCACAGCGCCACACTCCCAGTGTTACTCTCCAAAAGGGAAGCACATTCACAGAGCGGGCCGGACCCAGGACCCTCAGCAGCCCCCCGGTTCTCCTGCAGTACAGGGAAGCATGTTTGTGCCCAGGCAGGCAGTGCGTCGAGCGGACTCCCAGAGTCCCTTGCCAAAAGAATGAAATGAGGCGCTCTTCCGAATCAGGGCTGCCAGACGCAACACACTCAGGAACATAACGGGCTCCGGTCAAAAACAGTGTCTTCCCCCACGCAGGCCCATCATAGACAGCTCAAATCAGCACCTGCACTTAAAGGCACTGCACGGTCTGTCCTGTCGTGGCTGTATTCTAACGTCTGTTGTCTGAATTTACTGTCCATGCCTGTTTGTCATTTGTGCCTATTTTTTCTCTCTCTCTCTACTGTTACTGGGTCCAGCGGGGCGAGTAAGCATTCCAATACACCCCTGAAGAAGGTTCCACGTCCGAAACGTTGTGTTTTCTTTCTTCTTTTTTTCCTTTGCAGCCTACGCATGCTGACGCGGCTCCCCACCTGAACTATTCCAATACACTTGTTGTATATGATGGATAAAACAGTCTTGAACCTTGAACCTCGGCCCGTGCTTGTCAGTGTCACGCCCAGAACACCTAGAGGGCGCTCTCCTTCTGTCCTGTTCCTAGTTCCCTGTGATTATTCATGTCTTTCCGGTGTGTCCTGTGGTGTAGCCTATTTACTTCCTGTGTCTGCTCTGCTCCTGGCTCAGCATTGACGTTCGGATGTCCTGAGACCCGCCTAGCACCAGGTCGCTCCTGCCCGTGGCCTGAGGGCGTAGGTTTCTATACGGCATTTTCTGAACAGCTGAGCCCGGGCTAACCCCCCGTCTCTCCTGCCATTCCACGGCTCGTCCCTTCCGACATCCGCGACAGTCAGCACCTCCCCTCCTGGGTGTCTCAGGCTCAGTGTGTGTGACCGGCGGAGGGGCGCTCGGCTCTACCTACCGTAGACGCACAGGGCGACATTGGCGGCCAGAGAGAGGGAGAGCAGAGCCGAGAGGACAGGGACAGCCCGGCGACGCCTAGGAAGAGCGCACCCCCTGCCTGGGAAGACAAGAAAAAAAACACCACGTATCCACAGTGTGGATGCAGGCAAGATTCATTCATCCATCCATCTTTATGGATGGATGGATGAAGTCTTATGCCTTCTGCCATAAGACTGTACAACGCACCCACCTTGCGTCTGGGCAGAGCCAACATTGACAGTGACCTGTTTCTGGACTGAACGCATCTACACATCTACTGCTACACCTGTTCTCTTTCTTTCTTTTCCCGTTTACAACCGTTTTTTGTGCAATATATGCCAGGGACCCGTGCAAAACATTTATATTTATATCTATATCTATATTTACATCTATATTTATATTCATTTGTGTGATACGATTGTTCTGTGTACTGTTCTGTTCTAGTTTGTTCTTTGTGTGTCCGGACTGTGAGTAACTCTTTAAGTGCACCCCTCACTGAACTGATTGTATTGTATGTATTGTATTACTATAATTATTGTATCATTCGTTACACTGTGGCTGTGTTGTCTGTGTTAAGCTGCTGTTGCACTGCAATTTCCCTCACGGGATCAATAAAGTATCTATCTTTCATCTTTACGCCAGCTGCGGTATCCAACTCAGGGTCGCAGGGGAGCGGGAGCCTATCCCAGCATGTAGCGGGTGCAAGGCAAGGTACACGCTGGACAGGACGCCAGTCCATCACAGGTCTCACACCAGGGCCAATTTTCCCAGAAGCCAATTAACCCCCCAGGGTGTCTTTGGATTGGGGGAGGAAACCAGTGCACCTGGGGGAAACCCACATGAACATGGGGAGAACATGCAGACTCCACCCAGACAGCACCCCAGGGATTGAACCCAGGGCCCCAGCGCTGTGAGGCAGCAATGCTAAACCTTGCTGCAGCAGCTGAAACATTGACTCCAGAACCCAGAAGGGTTAAACCCTTTCAACTCAAAACAAACACACTTGTGTTTGAAATCCGCTCTGATGCTCATATTCAGCACCAGACAGGTCCAGATCACACAGCCTCCCCCAGTGTTACTCTCCAAAGGGAACCACAATCAAGACGACCCACACAAGTAGTCGAAGTCGAATTCGTCACCATCACATCACTTAACCAGCTACAGCAATGGCAGTGTTATCTCTTTTTTTGTCTGGAGCATAAATATCATAGTACGAAAAATGAACGAGGAGGAACTTGCTCAGACAGAGGATCTATAAAGGAATAAAGGAATCTGTGTGCATGGAGCACGCTGTATTTTCCGCTTGCATTGTGCGTCGGATTTAGGTTAAGAAAGGTCGGATCTGTGCTCTCGCTCCACCAGCACCCTTGCCTTCCCTGCAAGAGCGATTCTCCGTCTGGTACTCACAGTCCTGCTCGCCCATGGTCTCCCCCTCCTGCTGCGTGGAGCTCACGGTCTCGTACTCATCCGGAGCGAGCACCGGCAGCTCCGGGCTGGCTCTGTCCCGGTCCATAGCCCCGCGCGGTCTGGACAGGACGACAGCCAGCTCTGGAGCTCTGGAACAGCTCCGCCCAGGGGGGAGGTGGAGTTTGGAGAAGGGGGGGGTGGTTGGAGGGAGGAAGGTTGCAGCAGGGGACAGATTTCCAACACAGGGGTTGATGATAATAATGATAATAACTCCTTACACTTATATAGCACTTTCACTCCACTCAAAGCACTGTACAGGTCATGGGGATCCCCTCCACCACCCCCAGAGTGCAGCCCCACCTGGATGATGCTCCAGTCCTCTCACACACACCAGCTCTCAGTGGAGAGGAGAGCAGAGTGATGAAGCCAGTTCAGAGAGGGGGATTATTAGGAGGCCATGACTGGTAAAGGCCAGGGGGAAATTTGGCCAGGACACTGGGGTAACACCCCCACTCTTTTCAAGAAACACCCTGGGATTTTTAATGACCACAGAGAGTCAGGACCTCGGTTTTACGTCTCATCTGAAGGACGGCACCTTTTTACAGTCTAGTGTCCCCATCACTATACTGGGGCATTAGGACCCACACAGACTGCAGGGTGAGCGCCCCCTACAGGTCTCACTAACATCTCTTCCAGCAGCAGCCCGTGCTTTCCCAGGAGTCTCCCCTCCAGGTACATATAGCCAGGGCGGGGTGTCTAAATGGACGTATTTAGCACCTCAGCAGCGCAACGGCCGCTCTTAAAGCGGGTTGAAGACGTTCAAGCAAGCAGGCAGGCAGGCTTGCGCAGGAACAAGTGACGGTTTATTCCAGGCCGAGGGGAACAGAAAAGAGACGCAGACGTTTCGGCTGGGGAGCACTCAAGGACACCCGAAGAAGGCTCCACAGCCGAAATATCGTCTCTCTTTTCTTTTCAGCACAGAACAAACCTTGACTCGTTCCTTCCAAAGCGTCTTTACTCCCACTTGCTCCACTGAGGGATCCAGAGGGAGCGCTGCCCTCTTCTTCCGGTTTCTGTCTGCTGTCTACCCAGCCCAGGGTCACGGGGGGGGCAGCCGGAGCCCATCTCTACCGGGGCGGGGTGCAAAGCGGGGTACACCCTGCACGGGAGTGAATACATTTTGATCCCGGTGACCCCCACGCCTGCTGGCTTTCAACCTCCTTTCGTTAGATCAGCGAAGCCTTACTGGATCGAATCTAGTTCGTTGCTTCGTTGGGAGGATTTGCGTTGGGTTTCCCGTCACAATTCGGCGATTTTGTTTCGCGTACAAAATACAAGGGTGAAAGACCCACCGTGTTGAAGAGCTGGGAACGAGCACCTCCCCTTCACCTTATTATTAAGTCAGGCGTGTGGGTCGCCAGTACTGGGAACCTTAGAGAACCAGACAAGCGCGACTCTCTTTAACGTTTTGCGGTTTCTAAGGATTCAAAACTAGGAAACAGCGCCCTCTGGTGTCTCCGGTCCGTTAGGCAGCAAGCGGGTCCCATCGCACGCTGTACCGGCAAGAAAACTAATCGAACTTAATTTTCTGTTCTCAAATATGATTCCAGACAAATATCCAAGGACTGCGCTACCTGCTCTACACAGATTACAAATATCCAAACTGAATACCGCGCAGCAATTAAGATCTTGGGTTCCTGTTCTCAGTTGTTTCAAAGTCACTTCGAATATTGATTCGATTTCGTGGATCGTATTTTAGAATTGGGGGGGAGCACTCGTGGCGTAGTGGGCTGTGTGGCTGCCCTGGGTGCAGTTCGTATGTTCTCTCCACGATCTTGTGGGTTTCCGACCCACAGTCCAAAAAAATACCTTTCCTGAACCTACAACGGATCTCTTACAAATTCGATTTCCAATGAAGTGCAAATTAATTAGCCTTCAGTTAAGATGAGATTTCTTGTCCCCTAAGAGTTATTGTTTGTGGACACACAGCACACAAACAGGTCACAGGTCACAAATTGTGTGTTTATCCTTGCCATTTGCGTTGACAGCAGTAATGGACAGCGGAACAAAGGGATCTTTGTATCTGTCTGACTTACATTTGGGAACCCAAAAACGTTTGCCTGAAGGAAGTAGTTGGTATTCAGAGTGTAGGATGTGTGAAGGATCCGATGTAATTTTTCTCTATCAGTTCCGTTCGGATGTTAAGCGTGGCTGAAGCACAGAGGTACGACACAGTGAAGTAGCGTGTCCGGCATCCTTGCTCTCGCTTACGGCCACACCACCCTGAACACGCCCGATCTCGTCTGATCTCGGAAGCTAAGCAGGGTCGGGCCTGGTTAGTACTTGGATGGGAGACCGCCTGGGAATACCCGGTGCTGTAAGCTTTTTGCTCTCTCGGCCAGCAGAGGTCGCTAATGTGCGCGGCCGCTTTCGGAAGACAACGCGCGCTTCTGTCCGTAATACGAGTTAGCTTGAGCTGCCTCCGTAGTTTCTTTTGCGGAAACGCGCATCTTGGGCTGGCTTTGGCAAACTACGAGTGACGTTTCCATAGACGTCGAGAAGAAATCGGAGAGTGAAGTTCTCTTTTTCGGATGTCAACAGGAATGCCGTTCCCCCCCCCCCACGTATCCAAACCTTCATGTCTAACTCGCTGGACCTGCAAGCGCTTCCACGACCTCGCTTCTCCAGCGCCCTGCGCGGCCTGATCACAGCCTGCCAGCAAACACGGTGCCCCAGCCGCCCGCCTGCACTTCCAGATCTGCTCCTTGACCGAGACCAGCGGGGAGAGCGCGAATGACACCAAAAATAAAACTTCCCAGTCTTACAAATCCCTAAAACAGCATAAACACAGACCCGTTCAGAAAACATTCCAAAGCCAATAGAGGAATACCTCTTGTTCACATACATTATATCGTATATTATTTTGAAATCGCTTTTTCCTCAAGACCACGTGAATTGATGCTTTCTCCCCCCCGTGGAAAATAACACTTTTCCCCAGACGATCTCTTTGGAATATCACAGGGGTTTTGAGATACAAACCTTCCCCCTCAACTTCCCACGGATTTTCTGCTTCCTCCTCCCTCCCTTCTCTCCACAGATCTCCGAGGTAACATTTCTCTCTAATAACAGACCGGACCAGCCTATCTGCTGCCTTTGATCACCCCCCTGTGTTCCCCACCCTCCAGGGGGCGTCCTTTCACTGTTCACTATGGCTCAAATCCTGTCCAACACGTCGGGGGGTAGTTGGACAGGAGAGATACCGTATGTAATGAAGGCAGCGGTCCAGATTCAAGATGCCTTTATTTGCCACATACGACAAGTGTCTCGGAAGGCTTACTCGTTCAGCTGTACCCTGTAACATTAGAGAAAAGAAAACACAGGCACAAATGACAGACTTGGAAAATGAATTGAGACAATAGACATTATCATACAGCCAAGACAGGTCAGGAAAAGGTAAGGGGGAAGGTCCCAGTCCTCAAACTGGGCCCAGAAAGCCTTAGCAAAATGGCAGGATCACAGATGGGGTCGGCCGTCAGGGGAAAAATCTGTAGAGGCATCAGAGCGGATTTCAAAGGCATGCGTGTTTGTTTTGAGATAGACTTTTTTTTTTACGTCGAAAGGGTTGAACCATTAACTAAGTTAATAATAATAATAATAATAATAATAATAATAATAATTGCTTACACTTATATAGCACTTTTCTGGACACTCCACTCAAAGCGCTTTACAGGTAATGGGGAATCCCCTCCACCACCACCAGTGTGATGCGACGGCAGCCATAGTGCACCAGAACGCTCACCACACACCAGTTGTCAGGGGGGAAGAGAGCAGAGTAATGTAGCCAATTCATAGAGGGGGGTTATTAGGAGGCCATGACTGGTAAGGGCCAATGGGAAATTTGGCCACAACGCCGGGGTTACACCCCTACTCTTTACAAGAGACACCCTGGGATTTTTAATGACCACAGAGAGTCAGGACCTCGGTTTAACGTCTCATTCCCTGTGACCCTGTACTGGAGAAAGCAGTTCAGAAAATGCCAGGATGGTACAATTATAAAAGTCGACTGCATTTCATTACAATTGTATTTCTTAGGGCTTGGCTTGGTAGAAGGAAAGTCTGCATTTGAAAAGGGAATACAGTCTCACCAGTAACTTGTGGTATACAACTGCCGTCCAAACGAATTACGTCCCACGAGCAGGGTATCCTCGTGCACATTGTGTGGATTTCTTAAGGCTTTCAACACAAGTACACTACGCAGTCTCGACGTCACGAGTATTACCCAGCTAACTTGGGATCAGTTTTGCGCAAATTTTGTACGCTTTAAGCGTCATTTGTTTTATTGGAAAGCGATTATATTTACGTTGCGCAATCGAACTTTGCACTGAAAACAACTTCCAAGCTAAGTATGGAAAAAACAACCCCTGGCATCAGGGGTTTCCCTCGTGTCTTACAGGTCTAGGTATGGTCTTACAGTAAGACCACGACCACCTAAAAACACACGATTAAAAACGCATGCTACCTCGCGTACAGTGCATCACAGCATATAGGAACCACCAAGAAGCCTTTGTTTCCGGAGGGACGCGCTCTCCTGCGCCCTCTCTTCCGGTGAAGTAATCGTAAACAAAAAAGTGATTCGGGGCTTTTCTGTCAGAAGGCCGTGGGGAAGGTGGGGGGGGACCGTTTTGTGTGCTACAACCGTGGGAAGAGTCTCGATATTTCAGCAAGGAGGAGTGTGCAAACGATGAAACCCTCCTCAACTGGTTAGCCGAGGAGACGTGTACATTAGCGGTCGGATTTTTATTAATCATCAAAACCCGAAAGGTCGTTTCCAGCGTCTGGCGGAGAAAGGGATTAACCGGGGCTGCTCCGAGCCGCTCGGATATTTGACACCGGGCTGCTGGTGGGGGTGTGTATTTGTTTTTCTTCCCCCTGTTCTGATGGATGCATTTAGCTGGCTACTACGTCGTGTCATTATCTCAGTCATTTAGCACTTACGGAAAGTCTTTTCAACGTCAGCGGTTGAGAATAAATGCAGAGTCGTGGTTTCATGCGGTCTGCGCGTTTTAGTTATCTTCTGGAGGACATCACACAATGAGGGAAACCAAAATGATCCTTAATCTCAGTAATTGATCAATCTCAACGATCAAGCATGGTTTGGATATTTGAGGATCTGAGGGTTATATTTAGACGGGCATAAGGGGGAACGGTAGTTATCCCACAAAAGCTGATAACTTTAAAGGAATCGTTCTCCTAGTCTTAAATGGTTCCGGTTTTTTTTTCCCCCCCCAAAAAAGAAAACCAAGTTCCTCATATCACAATGCGTGCTCACCCCACGGGAGAGTTGCGTTAATCTTCCCAGTCAGCCTTCTTCAGCAAGCGGGTATGACTATGATTACTTACGACTGTCGTAGTTGCTTGATCCCTCACTCGGGACGGGGGTAGAATCCAATTAGCGGCAATACATTTGGGGGCTGGAAATTTAAAGGCACTTGAAAGTGGTTCACAAAGAGTTCCGTCCCGAAACGGCGTTGTTTCGCGAACAGAGAAGGACCCAGAAGGTGCGGTTCCGAAGCAGCCAGCGCCGTGAAACTGGACCTCTCGAGTGCGGATTAACGGTGTGCACCGCCGAACCGGACCTCGGATGCGCGCTCTGGTCGAAGAACGGTCCTGAATCCGAAACAGCCCGGAACGCGAAGTTCAGAAGTATCAAAAGAGACCTTTGCCCATAAAATAAAAGACTATACTTCACACTTTAAGGCTGCGCTTCGATTCGATTCAGTGGTTCACCGGTATCGTTGTTCTGAAATAGCAGAGTGCACCACAATCGCACATCGAGTGAGAACACGACTGTTCTCTGGATTGGAGGGCTGCCTTCGTTTCCGGCTTTTATTACATCTCGGCACTTAACGACTTAATTGAATCCCCTTTCGTGCACATGCAGTCCAATCACCGGTGTTCTACATACACCTTTGCTGGTTTCGCAGCGAAACGCGATTGCATAAGCCTCCAATCGCAGCGGGTCTGCTTCCTAATTGAAACAGACCGTGTGAGGGAATCACTTCACACCAGAGTCACGGTCTTAACGACCGCTTCCGTGCTACTTTCTAGTGAAGTCAATTGGGGGGGAGGGTAAAGGCTGGGTAGCTTGTTCCACACTCCCACCCCCCTTTGCGTAAAGAAGCGCCTCTTGTATTCGGTTTGAAATGCTCTTCCCTGTAGTTTTCTCTTGTGCCTTCTGGTTCGTGTCTCACTGTTGATTCTCAATGACTTTGTCGGTTCCTTTGAGGATTTTAAATACTTGTATCCGATCCCCTTGTAATTTCCTCTGCTCATGACTCAGCTGCTTCAGCCTGTCAGTGTGGGACACCCCCCTCACACTAAAGAGACTCAGTTCCTCCAGCTTGTCAGTGTGGGGCACTGCCTTCACACTAAAGAGACTCAGTTCCTCCAGCCTGTCAGTGTGGGACAGTCCCTTCACACTAAAGAGACTCAGTTCCTCCAGCCTGTCAGTGTGGGACACTGCCTTCAGACTAAAAAGACTCAGGTCCTTCAACCTGTCACAGTAGGACACTTCCTTAAGCTCTTGAATTAATGTGATGGTTAAAACCATTTGATGTGTGTGCCCACAGCTTTCCAATTCTGAGTCCTGTATTCTTCCTCACAGTTTGCCATCATCAGAGCTGAGTTTCATACCTGAGGTTTAGGTGTGAGATAAACCCCACGTTGGATATACAATCGAAGCCTTTTAACAGCTGAGCAAGCGCATGTGCACTGTCACAAAATCTTTGTTCTAGTCAGGACTCGGATGATGTCAGCCCCCTAAGCTTCATCCTGCAGTTTTTACCTGTTGTGGATTTATTTGAGGGTGATGCGGTGGCACAGTAGTTAGCATTACTGTCTCACAGCACGGTCAAGGTTCAGTTCCTGGGGTGCTGTCTGCTGTCTGGGGTGCTGTTTGCGTGGAGTTTGCATGTTCTCTCATGTTTGCATGGCCTTCTTTCCATAGTGCAAAATTGGCCCTGGTGTGAGTTCCTGCTGCCTGCTGGGATAGGCTCTGGCTCCCCCTTGACTCTGGACTGGAAGAAGCAGTTCAGAAAATGGATGAATGCACTTCTCCAGCTTTGACACTTTTCTCTTTTCAACAGGAAATATGGAGACGAAACCTGGTATTCAAGTTAAAGAGGAAGTTCAGATTAAAGAGGAAGTTCAAATAAAAGAAGAAAATACTGACCTGTACCCTGACCAGTTGATAGAGAATATCGCTGAAGTTGAATCTGTCATCATAAAAGAAGAGGTGAGTAATCAAGTGTAATAGATAGATAGATAATACTTTCCCTTAGGGAAATTGATCCACATGCAGCAGCTGACAGAGCTGGACAATTCTTCCCAAGGCACATTTAAGGATTTAGCTGGTAAGCATAGGAGCAGAGTCTGTGTGGTGTTTATCTCAGGAATTCTGCTTCTGCCGCAAGGACGCAAGAGCACGTCTGGTGATCTAACGTGTGATCAAAAGGCTGGTGCAGAAGGGTTAAATGGTTCAAGTGCAAGAACTCGAGACTACTGCATTCCCAGAGAACTAGGACATACGTGTCCCATATTCTCACATACCGCAGCTTGTTCCACACTCCCATAACCCCACAGTCCCTCCAGTCAGACCAGGAGGCCCTTCTTTACACAAAGGGTGGTGGGAGCGTGGACCAAGCTACCCCCCTGCCATGTGACTGAAGCTGAGACGGTGGCTTCTTTCAGCAGACGGCTGGACGAGATCCCGGGACCTGCTAACGGCAGGAAGGGCCGGACGGGCCCTTCTCCTCTCGCTCTGAACCGTTCATGAGGCGGGAGGAATTCAGGAAGGAGGGAGAGTGGGTCTGTCAGCTAGATAGGAGGGGTGGTGAAGTGGGAGCTAAGGAACAGGTAGAGAGTTCGGGTTCGGAGTAGGAGGAAGCAGCCGGGTCTCCCCTCCCTGATCCCCGCGCTGCTGTGTTCCAGCCCGACGACGGCGAGGAGGACAGCTCTGAGTCTCTGCTGCTTGTCGGAGACGAGACCTCCGGCCTGCACCAAGCGCTGCTCGCTAGCAGGAAACGTATGTAACGTTTTTTTTTTCCCCAAAGATTTTGTTCACATGACTGCGTTTCAGAGAAACCCAGACCCCGACAGCAGGGGTCTCCACCTCTGGTCCTTAAGAGCCCCCAGTTCAGCCAGACTTGTAGCTCACTGTGAAATCACTCGACCCGTTCAGCTTGTTTTGGGTCTGCAAGGATCAAACTGAATCAAGCTCTCATAAAAAAAAGTGTCAACATTTCACTTCCTACATTTAAACTCCTCAACGTGCTTAAAAACACATAAGCTTCGCTGCACCTTCAAACATCTTACTTCTGTATTGGCATCAATTTACGATCCCTGGGAATGCCAAGGTATTTCAGATTCATTTAGGATTTCAAAATCGGTTCCGTAAATAGCCACAGGAATAGAACATTTCTTTCAAAAATCAGTTTTAGTTGTGCTTAAAAACCAGCGATGTCTCCTGACGCCAATGATGAAAAAAGATTCATCCCCTGTCTGTAATTGTATTCGTCATCATTCAGACGTCCAGTCAGGGCTCCATCATCCACATACTTGGTAATCGCACAGATGTCAGAGTGGCGTACACGATCATCAGTGTACAATGTGAAAAGCAGTGGGGACAGCACGCACCCCTGGGGTACCCCTGTGCTGGTGCTGATGGTGAGAGACGTCCCCGAGCTCACTCGCACAGACTGTTCCCAATGAGTAAGAGAATTGTACATCCACTGAGTAAGTGTATGATGTACTCCCACACCAAAATCTGCCCTACCAACATGTAGGCCTGAATAATAATAATAATAATAATAATAATAATAAACTTTATTTTATATAGCGCCTTTAAAGGTGGCTTCTCAAAGCGCTTTACAGAACGACAACAACAATAAATAAAAAGAATACACAAGATAAAACACAATAACAATACACAGAGGAGACCGTGGATGGTGGTAGTAAGGAACTAAGCAGAGGGGTGAGGAATGGAACCAGTTCAGTAAAGGCTCTTCTGAAGAAGAAGGTTTTGAGTCTGGATTTGAAGGAGTTTAGAGAAGGTGACTCTCTGATATCCTTGGGGAGAGAGTTCCAGAGCTTGGGGGCATAACAGGAGAAGGCCCTGTCACCCGTACAATGTAGACGGGCTTGGGGGGACAGTAAGGAGAGCAGAGTTAGAAGAGCGAAGGTTGCGAGGTGGGGAGTAGGGAGATAGTAGTTCAGACAGGTGCTGAGGTGCCTGGCCACACAGAGCCTTACAGGTGAGCTTCAGTCTCTTTTCTTCTTGTCCCCCAGGAGCTGGCCAAGCCACCCCTGAGCCCCTGGGGCGGTTTCCTGAGCCCACGCCCACCGAGGGTGGAGAGGAGCTGACGCGGCAGCTCTGGGCCGGTCCGAACGGGCCGGTGGGACCAGGACCGGTCCATGTCTTCCGCAGGCTCGGCCCGCTGGGGTCCTCCGGCCTGGGGACGGGGGGGCTCGATCACCACCTGGTCCCGGAGAACTTCATGAGAGCTCTGTGCGACTTGCAGTCTCTCGCCAGGCGGCGATCCAGGAGGGAGCGGCCGGACGGGGGCCCGGGACCGGTCCCGATCGGCGCCGAGCTCCGGCCCGTTCCCCCGGCGCCAGACGCGCGGCCCCCGCTCCCGAGCCCCGGCCAGCACGGCGCCGCCGGGCCCGGCTGCTTCCTCATGCCGGACGCCCCGGATCCCGTCCGCCAGGGAGGGCAGGAGGCTGCCCCCCGGTGGGGGGAGACGGCACTGCGGGCGCCCCTGGCCTTGGCGACCGCCACGGGCACCGGGACCACCGCCGCCGCCGCCATCCGAGAGGCAGGGGCGGGGCCCTCCCCCCGCCAGCACCGCTGCTCCCAGTGCGGGAAGGGCTTCAACTACTCGGGGGACCTGAAGACCCACGAGCGCATCCACACGGGCGAGCGGCCCTACGGCTGCCCGCAGTGCGGCAAGCGCTTCATCCGCGCCAGCTGCCTGAAGCGCCACCAGCGCGTCCACACGGGCGAGACGCCCTATGGCTGCCCCCAGTGCGGCAAGAGCTTCAGCCAGTCCTACTACCTGCACATCCACCAGAAGACCCACACCACCGAGCGCATGTACAGCTGCTCCTTCTGCGGCAAGCGCTTCGGCTACTCCAGCAACCTGAAGAAGCACCTGCTGGTGCACACCGGCGAGCGGCCCTACCGCTGCGCCCAGTGCGGCAAGAGCTTCATCCAGCAGGACCACCTCAAGACCCACGCCCGCATCCACACGGGCGAGCGGCCCTACTGCTGCGCGCAGTGCGGCAAGCGCTTCAACCAGCTGGAGCACCTGAAGATCCACCAGCGCACCCACACGGGCGAGCGGCCCTACGGCTGCCCGCAGTGCGGCAAGAGCTTTGGCGACGCCGCCAACCTCAACACCCACCGGCGCCTGCACACCGGCGTCAAGCCCTACCGCTGTGCCCAGTGCGGCCGCAGCTTCAATGACTCGGGGAACCTGAAGACGCACCAGCGGGTCCACGCCAGGCAGGGGGGGGCGGCGGCGGCGGCGGCGGCCGGGGCGGCGGGGGGGGAGGGCGCAGGGGAAAAGAAAGCCGAAGACGGGCCGTGATCCGGCGCGCGCACGAGAGAGAGAGGGACTCTCAACCCTGGTGCCACCCCCCTCCCTCCCCTGCTGGTCCACTGACGGCCTCGCGGCTCCCGAGCCCGGGGCCCTGATGTACCGCGAGGCCCCCCGGACCTCCCTATTAAAAACCCCAGTTTGAAACCGAGGCTCCGGCGTCTTGTCTCGTTAATCGGTCGCCCCCGGCGGTGGGACGGCGCGGTTTCCTCCGAAAGGATTCGGGCTCTCGCGCTCGAGGCTGGTGTGTGAGCCTTCGGCGCCCCGCTAGATCCACTCCGAACTGTACCTGCTCCACTGTGGCCAGCCTTCCACCGGTTCTGGGAAAACGGGGACCTCACCCCGCAATTTTCCAGAGGCGGTTGAAAGAAGCGCGGTTAGACTTTGAAAACTGAGCTCTGATCATTTCCTCAGTTGTTCAGCGGGCTCGATCAATCTCAATCAATTAGAGCAGCCCTATAGAATTAGTCAAAATATTTAAAATCGTGCTGGACGGGTTTTTATAGTACCTGCAAGTTTGAGCTACAGCTCTGGAAAAGGCTCCAGAAAGGAAGCCTAGTCGAGCACGTTCGGTGATAAAAGAGTGTAAATTGTTGGAAGCAAATCAAAAATCCGTGATCTCTTCCAGGATTCCTGTAGCTGGAAACGGGGGTAAACAACACTGACAAAGCAGAAACACTAACCAGTGGGCACAAGTGGGATCTCCAGCTCAGTGCATGTAGAACTGAGAACAGGAGGCATCACTTTACACTAAGGGTGGTGGGAGGGTGGAACAAGCCGCCCAGCCTTGTTGCACCAGCCAATCTCCTAGTTTCTTTTAGGAAATAGCCTCTCCTTTGCTGCCTTTCTCATGTTTTTCGCTGGCCTGACAGCTCTGAGGAGGGTCAGCTCTTCAGTGCCGAGCGTGAACGTTGGAAGGTTGAAGGTTACAGGTGAGTATCCAGGGATCAGCTCGCAATCCAGGGGCAGCAAGAGCTCTGGACTCCCCTCCCAGAGGCACCGATGAACAGGGGGGTCAGTTTCTGGTGCTCTGTCACTCTGGTCGTGGTGAACCAACGATTCTCTTTTGCCCCGATTAATCGAGGACAGGTTTTGACAGGCGAGGGGGCAGGGTTTTGGAAGAGAGGACAGCCGTGTGATGGTAACAAAAACGATTTTTACCCTAAGATGAACCAAAAAGAGAGAGGGGAGGAGGGGGGGGTTAGGGGTCAATCTGAGTCCCAGCTGACTGAGATCTCTGACCCCTGCAGATGACAAGAGACCAGACAAACTTTCTTAATTTTTATTTTGTAACAAGAAACACAGCTTCCTTTATGTGTGTATTTGTAAGTCTATACAGTATTGAGAGCATCATCATCATAATAATAATAGTAATATTGAGAACTGTTGTTATGCATAAAGAGACATAATGGAATACAATGTGATATACTAAACAAGTACCAGCCAATCACAACTCTCCTTTCTGCCGTTGCGGTTCTTGATGGACCAATCACCACTCAGCTCTCTCCAGGTCCTATCTTTTCGACCAGTCGTAATGCCCTTCTCACCTAGTCATTACTGGACCAAGCGCATCGCCTCTCTCCTAGTTCTTAGCAGACAAATCCCCTCCCAGAATTCTAGTGCTGTCTCCTCTGGACCAGTCAGCTCTCTCCTGTCTCCTGATGCCGTCTCTACCAGACCAATCAGAACTCTCCTCTTTCCTGACGCCGTTTCTACTGGACCAATCAGAACTCTCCTCTCTCCTGATGCCGTCTCTACTGGACCAATCAGAACTCGCCTCTCTTCCGATGCCATCTCTACCGGACCAATCAGAACTCTCTTCTCTCCTAGTGCTGTCCATACTGGCCCAATCCTGACTCCCCTCTTCCCCAGTCTGATCTGAGGGTGGAGTCTGACATTCGGTTTGGCTGGTGCTGAAATACATGATTTTATTTTATTAATATTTTTATATATATATTTTTACATTGCTTTTTTTTGTTTTGTTCTGAAGCACGGAGATAAAAGAAAAAAAATCTTCCCTTTTTTTAATATCTTACAAGAGATTATAACCGTGGCCACTGATAATAACTACAACTAACAATAATAATGATGATGGTTTCTTACAGTATTGCCTGTGTAAACAAGTCTACGGTCACAACTCAACCTGTCAGCAACTCTGTAACTGTCAGTCTGAGTGGTGCCTCAAAATCACCTCTTGTGACTCGGAGAACAATGGTTCTGATGTGATTTGGCATCACAGAGGGAGGGGAGCAACTCTCTCGCTCCCTCCTATATTCCGTCATTTGCTATCACTACTATTATTACTGATCTTATTATCAGTGTTATTACAGAAACACTGTTATACGTTGGGAAGAGTTGGAAGAATACAAAACAGAAATAAAAAAGGGACAAATATAGAGCCAACCCCGCCCCCCCCCCAGTCCCCACTCAGTGTGACTGAAGCCCTCCTTGACTGGATTACTGTGGCCTACTGCAGTAAACTGCAATACCCAGGCCAGAACGAGGAGGTGAGGTGCTGGATCTGTGGCAGTGAGGTAGAGAGCGGCAGGAGTTTAGTGAAGCACAGTGAGAGCGCTGAAGGGAAGCACAGTGACAGGCTTGCAGGAGAGCGAATCTGGTGACACACAGCGACACTGGTGCAGGGGAGTGATCCTGGTGACAGAGTGACAGTGGTTCAGGAGTGAACCTGGTGACACAGCGACAGTGGTTCAGGAGAGTGAACCTGGTGACACAGCGACAGTGGTTCAGGAGAGTGAACCTGGTGACACAGCGACAGTGGTTCAGGAGAGTGAACCTGGTGACACAGCGACAGTGGTTCAGGAGAGTGAACCTGGTGAAACAGCAACAGTGGTTCAGGAGAGTGAACGTGGTGACACAGTGATAGTGGTTCAGGAGAGTGAACGTAGTGACACAGTGATAGTGGTTCAGGAGAGTGAACGTAGTGACACAGTGACAGTGGTTCAGGAGAGTGAACCTGGTGACAGAGTGACAGTGGTTCAGGAGAGTGAACCTGGTGACACAGCAACAGTGGTTCAGGAGAGTGAACCTGGTGACACAGCAACAGTGGTTCAGGAGAGTGAACTGGGTGAAACACAGCAAAACTGGTGCAGAGGAGTGAACCTGGTGACACAATGACTGTGGTTCAGGAGAGTGAACTAGGTGAAACACAGCGACAGTGGTTTAGGAGAGTGAACCTGGTGAAACAGCGACAGTGGTTCAGGAGAGTGAACCTGGTGAAACAGCGACAGTGGTTCAGGAGAGTGAACCTGGTGAAACAGCGACAGCGGTTCAGGAGAGTGATCCTGGTGACACAGCGACAGTGGTTCAGGAGAGTGAACCTGGTGAAACAGCGACAGTGGTTCAGGAGAGTGAACCTGGTGAAACAGCAACAGTGGTTCAGGAGAGTGATCCCGGTGACACAGCGACAGTGGTTCAGGAGAGTGAACCTGGTGACAGAGACAGTTGTTCAGGAGAGTGAACCTGGTGAAACAGCGACAATGGTTCAGGAGAGTGATCCTGGTGACACAGTGACAGTGTTTCAGGAGAGTGAACCTGGTGAAACAGCGACAGTGGTTCAGGAGAGTGAACCTGGTGAAACAGCGACAGTGGTTCAGGAGAGTGAACCTGGTGAAACAGCGACAGTGGTTCAGGAGAGTGAACCTGGTGAAACAGCGACAGTGGTTCAGGAGAGTGAACCTGGTGAAACAGTGACAGTGGTTCAGGAGAGTGAACCTGGTGAAACAGCAACAGTGGTTCAGGAGAGTGATCCCGGTGACACAGCGACAGTGGTTCAGGAGAGTGAATCTGGTGAAACAGCGACAGTGGTTCAGGAGAGTGAACCTGGTGACAGAGACAGTTGTTCAGGAGAGTGAACCTGGTGAAACAGCGACAATGGTTCAGGAGAGTGATCCTGGTGACACAGTGAGAGTGTTTCAGGAGAGTGAATCTGGTGAAACAGCGACAGTGGTTCAGGAGAGTGAACCTGGTGACAGAGACAGTGGTTCAGGAGAGTGAACCTGGTGAAATAGCGACAGTGGTTCAGGAGAGTGAACCTGGTGAAACAGCGACAGTGGTTCAGGAGAGTGAACCTGGTGAAACAGCGACAGTGGTTCAGGAGAGTGAACCTGGTGACACAGAGACAGTGAGGTGAAGCACAGCAGCCCCATCATAAAGCAGAAGAGTGTGTAAAAACAACTGAGCACAAGAGAGCAAAGACAGGATAAAGGTCAGACATGAATGGCCGCATGTAAACAAAATGTTTATTTAGTTGAATTCATGAGGAAGTCAGATGTTTTTGAGATCGCGGATCAGAGCGAAAGGAGAGACCTTCAGTCACACCGCTCAGCTGACATCAGATCTCCCTTCTCCCCCCCTCCCCACTTTCCAGTACCTCTGCCTGCCTGCCTGCCTCCCCTCCCTCGCCACTCCTTCCACCCTCCCACAACCTGGAGGTCTGACGTAACTAAAACATTCAGAGAAAAAAAAAAAGATTAATAACAGTAAGAACAATGTTATGATTCATCTACAGATGAGTAGAGTCTACAAGAGAATTATTGTCATCACTTTTTTCTCCCTCCTGGTACCTTGCTTTCCAGATTCCTCGCTCTCTCCGACTCCTTCCTGCGTATCCTCGCTCCTAATCTTCCTGCCTTCTTCGTTTGGGTGTTTCGCCACAGTCTTGCCTCTCTTCTTCTGACCCCTCCCACTCCCCAAATGCCCCGCCCAGGCCCCACCCCCGTCCCGCCCCATCCCCGCCCCCCACCGCCCACTCGGTTTAGGAGTTCAGATGCTCCACCTGTATGGCAGACGTGGAGACCGTGAGACAGAGGTCTTTGTGTGTGGGCAGGTCGCCGACACTGACGGGCTTGTACTGGATCTCTCCAGCCGCCACCGTTTTGTACTGGTGCAGGTCAAAGGGGCAGGGCACCCCGTCGGACTGGCCGGGCCCCGGGTGGTAGGGCGTGGAGGCGTTGGGGCCCTGGTTCTGGGTCTGCCCCCCTCCCCCGGCCGCGCCGCCCCCTGCTTGCCCGGCCTGGCTCTGAGCTGCCTGCTGCTGCTGTTGCTGCTGCTGCTGTTGCTGCTGTTGTTGCTGCTGCTGCTGTTGCGAGTGGGCGCTCTGGGCCACGGCGGCGGCCGCGGCGGCCGCGCTCAGGGGGTCCGGGTTGTGTTTCCTCATGTGCTTCATCAAGTAGGTCTCCTGAGACGCAGAGAGAGAAGAGTTGGGGGGGGGATACCGCAAGTGCTCCCGGGACGCTTCCCCGGCTCTCTCAAAGCACTTGCGCCGGAGCGTGCCGGCTCTTCAGGACGCTCCTGGGTCAGGCGATAGCGGGGAGTGTGGGGGTGGTGGTGGAGACGTCAGGGCTCTGGACAGTTATAACTGTTCTAACTGAGGTGGGGTCCAGTCTTGTCACATGTACCCTTGAGCAATACGTCACTCAGAAGGAAACTACACAGCTGTAAAAATCACTACAGCCTCTCGAGGTGCAGACTCACTCTGTATCAGACACCCAGTCTATTGGACACAGGGACACTGGGACAGTGTCTCACCGAGGTGCAGACTCACTCTGTATCAGACACCCAGTCTAATGGACACAGGGACACGCAGGCCGGTGTCTCACCGAGGTGCAGACTCACTCTGTATCAGACACCCAGTCTAATGGACACAGGCACACGCAGGAGACAGTGTCTCACCGAGGTGCAGACTCACTCTGTATCAGACACCCAGTCTAATGGACACAGGGACACGCAGGAGACAGTGTCTCACCGAGGTGCAGACTCACTCTGTATCAGACACCCAGTCTAACGGACACAGGGACACGCAGGAGACAGTGTCTCACCGAGGTGCAGACTCACTCTGTATCAGACACCCAGTCTAATGGACACAGGGACACACAGGAGACAGTGTCTCACCGAGGTGCAGACTCACTCTGTATCAGACACCCAGTCTAACGGACACAGGGACACGCAGGAGACAGTGTCTCACCGAGGTGCAGACTCACTCTGTATCAGACACCCAGTCTAACGGACACAGGGACACGCAGGAGACAGTGTCTCACCGAGGTGCAGACTCACTCTGTATCAGACACCCAGTCTAACGGACACAGGGACACGCAGGAGACAGTGTCTCACCGAGGTGCAGACTCACTCTGTATCAGACACCCAGTCTCACGGACACAGGGACACGCAGGCCGGTGTCTCAGCGAGGTGCAGACTCACTCTGTATCAGACACCCAGTCTAACGGACACAGGGACACGCAGGAGACAGTGTCTCACCGAGGTGCAGACTCACTCTGTATCAGACACCCAGTCTAATGGACACAGGGACACGCAGGAGACAGTGTCTCACCGAGGTGAGGACTCACTCTGTATCAGACACCCAGTCTAACGGACACAGGGACACACAGGAGACAGTGTCTCACCGAGGTGCAGACTCACTCTGTATCAGACACCCAGTCTAACGGACACAGGGACACGCAGGAGACAGTGTCTCACCGAGGTGCAGACTCACTCTGTATCAGACACCCAGTCTAATGGACACAGGGACACACAGGAGACAGTGTCTCAGCGAGGTGCAGACTCACTCTGTATCAGACACCCAGTCTAACGGACACAGGGACACACAGGCCGGTGTCTCAGCGAGGTGCAGACTCACTCTGTATCAGACACCCAGTCTCACGGACACAGGGACACGCAGGAGACAGTGTCTCACCGAGGTGTAGGCGCGGTTGCACATGCCGCAGGAGTAGACCTTGGCGTGCTTGACGGTGTGGGTGCTCAGGTGCACCTCCAGGCTGGCCGAGTCGGTGTAGGCGCGGTGGCAGTTGTGACACTTGTAGGGCTTGTCCTTGTTGTGCTGCCGGCGGTGAGACTGCCAGAGGAGGGGAGCAGAGAGGCACACATCAGCGCTCGTGGAAGACCACACACGCAGTCGGGTTTGCTCTCATGAGCGATTCACTATTTTAAGGTGTCGGGCTGCTTTATTCAGATCTGCATTTCTTTAATGTCTTATCTTCTAGTATAAGACTTAAACAGCTTACTGAGCACTGAGCTGTACTTTATCATACTATATACTAAAAAAGTTCTGTAGCTTTCTGTTTATATTCTTCAAAAGGACTGTAATACATTCTATATTTTATTATATTGTATTCAGTTCTATATTAATATTAGTAAAAGTGTAATGTGTTACTCAGAACACTGTACATATACTGTACAGTATTACTCAGTATGGTATTATACTTCACACAATAATCTATTATTCAGGATGGTATATTTCACACACTGTACAGCATGTCTCAGTGGTATTATACTTCACACACTGTGTCGTATTATTCAGTATGATATTATACGTCACATACTGCCCTGTATTATTCAGTATGGTATGGGTCTTCACACACTGTACAGTAGTATTCAGTAGTATTTTACACACTGTACTATATTCTTTCAGGATAGTATTATACTTCACAAACTGTACTATATTATTCAGAAGGATATGAGTCTTCACACACTGTACTGTTGTATTCAGTATGGGATTATGCGTCACACACTGTACTGTATTATTCAGGATGCTTTGAGTTTTCACATACTGCATAGTACTATTTAGGTTCTTTCACTGTACCTGCAGATTGGAAAGCTGGGTGAAGGCCTTCTCACAGCCAGGGTGAGCACACTTATAGGGCCGGTCGCCAGTGTGAATCCTAGAGAGTGAAAAAGAGACAGATTAAGACCGCAGCTCCCATCACCTCTTTCGTCTGCACTGCATCCGCAACACCTGACTCCCAGCCCCAGGGAAACCCCCGGATATGTAGTTCACCGACTGTGGAATACAAATTATGATGAAGGAAAATCCGGCAGATATCCATCAGAAAGCTCAGAAGAGCAGATGCTGGAGATTCTGCAGAGGACCACAGGGAAGCTGGTTACTTTTTTGCAAAATGTCTTCACAAAGGAAAATAGAGAACAAAGAAACAATCAAAAGAGATGGGTGGAGAGAGAAAGGGGAGGAGGGAAAGGGGTGTCATCAAACGATAGCTGTTTCGGTGTATGGTAATCAATGTAGAGTGCGGTCTGGACATAAACCACAGTCTCCCAGGATCTTTCTCATCTTATTATAAAACTACTGCCGGCACCCACCTGCCCCAGAGCATCATGGGCAATGTAGTCCCCTGCATAGTTCAGAGAGCAGAATGATGACGGAGGGGAAGGAAGGAGGAAACACCTGAGCAAGAGAGATGCGCGTAGAAGGCGGGATTGTGTGTGGCTGACTGACCTGAGCATTTTGGCGCCCTTTGGACCGGGGGTGGGGGGGGAACAAACTACAATTCCCATGACCCCGTTTGCCAGAGCGCACCTCCCCCAAAGGACCATGGGAAGCACAGTCTTGTGAAAAGAGAGAGAAAAGCAAGCAAAGACGCAGAGAAGCAGGGAGGGAAAGGGAGTGGGGTGGGGTGGGGTGGGGGGTGGTAGGTGTGTGCACAATAAATTGGGGGTTACCTGTTGTGCTGCTGTAAGTGGCTGAGCTGTCTGAATGTTTTCTGGCAGTAGGAGCAGGTGTAGGGCTTGGCCCCACTGTGGATGCGGATGTGCTGGGCCAGGTAGCTGGAGTTGGCGAAGGATTTGGAGCAGTGCGGGCACTTGTGGGGCTTGGCTTCTGTGTGGTTTCTACGGGGACGGAGAGGGGGAAGGGGGAGCGATAGAAAGGGAGGGAGGGTTGGGTGGGGGGGGAGAGGGGGAGGGGGGAGAAAGGGAAAGAGAGAGAAAGGTATAAATACCCGGTTCACATCACACAAGCCAGTTTACTCCACCGCAACATCGGCTGAACCAGAAACCTGAGCACGCCACAGCTGAGCCCGCGCCCCCGCTCTCTTCCCTCGGGGCTCCAGGAAGAGCTGGCGGTGTAGACACAGGCTAGAGGGAGGTGCGATTGTGGGAGGCAAGGCAGGAGCCTACTGCTTCTAAACTAGAAGATCGCTGCGCTTTACAGAAGCCAACGCTGTTCAAAGACACGACCGCGCTGGGAGAATCCGTCGAGGCCTTAAAGAGACCGCCGCACTGCCTACTAAGAGCCGCGTGGGTCACAGCCTCTGAAAGGAAGACAGTACCCCATCTCCTCTCGTCAATACGAGTGCAGAGTGCCCCGTCGACACAGCCACACTAGATCTCACGACGGAAGCAAGGAGGCAGACCGGCCATGTGCGCGCACTCGCTCACTCACAGCCCCACACACGCTGGCTACTGGGCACCCAAGAGTGCCCGCGCCCGGAACCGAGCCAGAGACGAAGACGAATCGGATTCCCCCCCCCTGAGCTCCAGGGACGGGGCGTTCCCAGCGGGAAGAGATCGCCCCGCTCCGCCATCACCCTCGGCTCTCCGAGCGAAGGAGCGCCGCCCGCCCTCCTACTCCCCGTTCCCAACGCAACGCAGCTTCGTCCTCGCGTGCTGCCCCGCGTTTCCCCGGCAGACTCGGGTGATTTCAGCTTAACGTTCGGCCGAATCCCTTTCAGGACCGAGGCGACCTGAATCCAATCCCCACAGGACTAATGATTAGTGGCCACCAGACAGCCTTCCTACCCGACGAGCGACGTGTGTGTCTACTCAAGGAGCCTTTCAGCTCTAAGTCTAGACTAGGGGAGACGGCGTGTGGGCTGTCTGAGTCAAATACAGAGATCGACACAGAGTAAACTGGCCTGAGAGAGAGACAGGGGGCGAGTCAGGCGGGGGGGGTGGAGGGAGAGGGGGAAGAGAAACTGTGATGGAAGGGAGGACAGATGTACAGAGAGAGATTGGCAAATTTTCCCATTTCTGCGTTACACCCCTTTCTCTCTGCGGCAGGGTGCTCGCCGGCTGTCGTGTCGCTGTGAATGATCGCAGGAGGATGAGCGGAGAGGGGAGAGGGGAACAGCCTGCTTGTGGAGCTGTGAGTGACTGGGCTGGTTGACGTGGTGGTGGCAGAGGTTGCAGGTACAAGAAGTAGGAGGAGAGGAAGGAAACGACAATTCCCATGATCCTTTCTGCCAGATCCCCTCCATGTGCCGCGCCACGGGATTGTGGGCAATGCCGTGGACCCGCGGGCAGAAAGAAAGAGGCTGAGCAAAAGGCAGGGAGGAGGCAGACGCACAGTCATTAGGTGTGGCGGGACTGTGCTTTCTGAAGGAGCAGGAGCCATGAGAGGCCCAGAGCGTGCGTGCGTGCCCCATAATGCTTTTCAACAATGAGGTCATCGCTTCCCATGGCTCACCTGCCTCGGGGGTTATCAGCAGCCCGGCAGACATCCCAAAAACCAGAGAAAGAGAGAAGACAGGGACAGCTAGACAGGCGTCAGAGAGGAGTACAAAGTACCGTGTGTGCTGCTGTAAGTGGCTGAGCTGTCTGAATGTTTTCTGGCAGTAGGAGCAGGTGTAGGGCTTGGCCCCACTGTGGATGCGGATGTGCTGGGCCAGGTAGCTGGAGTTGGCGAAGGATTTGGAGCAGTGCGGGCACTTGTGGGGCTTGGCTTCTGTGTGCGACTTGGCGTGGATCTGCATGTCCGATTTGGAGAAAAACGTCACGGCGCACATCCGGCACCTGAAAGAGAGGGCCGAGGACAGGAATTGGGGATTAACGGGACACCGACATGGACACAAACCCTGACTGTTACCACCGGTGGGACAGAAAGACATGGAAAGTGTGCCCCTTAGCACGCCTGACAGCATTTCTTTTCCAACTACAGAATATCTTCAGATTATACTGTTACAAACCGGGGGTTAAGAAACTAGAGAGCATCAGAAATAGAAGAGAGGATAAATCAGTCATGTATAAATCACTAGTCACAACCCCCTGCTTGTAGATGATTTTTGCCAACTATGCTTGTGTGGTTGGTATAATTGGAGGGACGGGAGTTCTGTGCTACCGGGCACAGCTTTGGTGAAAAGAGTAATAATTCAGGCACATTAGGTTAAACAAATATTTATTGACAATGGCAATACAAACACTAAACATCAACATACAATACGCAAGATACACTTTGTAAAAATTCCTTAATAAGGCATTTCAGAGATCTATGTCCTAACCACCCAGAAAACTCCAGACTGCTAGCAAGTATTCGACACATATATCACCTAAACGGAATACGACCATCTGTTAAATCTCTCTCTCCCTCCGCAAAATCCAGATGCTACAAAATGAGAGGGAACCTATCTCCCTATTCTAAAAATACACCCACTAATAAGGAGAGGTCGTTTTTTAACTGGGGGATTCTCTGTACAAGGATTCAAAGTTTCTGACAATAGCAGAATAGAAAACTCTTTTAACAAGGTTCAAATATCTAACTCGAACCTCGAACCTTGAACCTGGAGCTCTCGCCTTCTGTCCTCCTGTCTCATCCTGTGTCTTCCTCCTTTCCTGTCCGTATGTGCTGTTTTTATGCTGTGTTCCTCGTCTCTCCATTGACACTTAATCAATTACCCAGAACTTAATTAACTCAGGCAAACCGAAGTAAACAAGTTTGCTTTGATCGCTGCATCTCGCACCCCTCCATTTCGGCAGACAGCTCCTGGTTTTGAAGCTCCCGGGAACTGGATTCGTTGAGAATAGCCAGGTGTTACCCGCTGTATCGGGATTCTTCAAGACACTTCAACAGTCACTTACAACAGTTGTAACAGCATCACAAAAAGATCCCAAACCATCCTTCAAAACTGCGAAGTTCGAGTGCGACTGCGAGTGACACGGCCGGGGTCCGATGTCATAACTTGTTTGTTCCCCTACCATGTGGCTGAAGGTTCCGGTCACTCCAGTCGCACACAACTAGACTCCAAAATAGCTTCTTCCCCAGAGCTGTCAAGTTGGTGATGCCCCCACTCCCTCCCATCATATTATGATCTCTCCTAACGTCTTCCTGTACCCACAATGACTGTACTCCTACACCACTACACACACATGTAAGCCCAAATAGTACTGCCCCCTCGATAGCCCAGTAAAACTGTACTGGTCGTAATATTTATTAATTAACCATACTATTTTTAACCACACTATTTTTGCACTGTTCCAAGAATTACCTTGCACTGTTTTTGTCCTGTTATATTTTCTGTTTGCGGAATTTTTCACAATTTTGATTACTTGATTACATGTTATTTATGTTATGTTATTACATGTTACTGTTATTGCTATTGTGTTACTGTCTATTGTCTTATCTTCTGTCCTATTTATATACTGCACCTGAGTGACTAATGAGAAACACTTTTCATTATACTATGCACCCGTGTAAGTTTAATGACAATAAAGTTGAATTGAACTGAATGTCCGCTGGGCTCAGAAATCTGAGGCCGGCGACTGGTCCAGTCTGGGACGGGTCATCCAACGACCGCAGCCCTGAACCTCCGAGGGCCAGCTGGGTCAGAACCCTGCCTGACCAGAGAGCAAAAGGAGAAGAGCTTCCCTCTGACCAGTCAGGACATTCCCCTCCCGGCGCCCCCCCGCCGAAACAGCTCCCATGATGCTGTCTGGCTTTGGAAACGCACGGAGCCCTAGTGGTGGCGTTTCAGACTTGTCAGAAGGTCACTCCCAGTGGTTTTGCCCGAATGACGTCCCAGGTCCGCTCCCAGCCCGACCCAACCGGACAGAACCCGTCCGCGCTAGCAAAGCCACGACCTTGGGTGAGAGGACTCGCAGTCACTGGGAGAGCGACGGCACTGTTGCTGATTCCCATAGGGAGCGCTGCAGTGTGCATGCCAGTGCATGGAGCAAGCTAAACACTATAAATACGGGTCTTCGCTTAGACTGTATCACAATCGAGCAACGCAGGAAAAACAAAGCGTACGTGGTGAGTTACACGTGTACACGCGTGTGCCGCCCTACCTCTTTTCACAAATGGAATTTGTTCCCAGAAGCCCTTTCCTACAGCAACATTTTAAAAAAAAAAATTAAAAAGCAAAACTGCTACTTCCAATATTTCTTATGGGGAAAAATGACGATCCATTCCGGACCCGGAAAATGTCGCTCCTACTTTTACTTTTTTCAGTGAAAAAAAAAAGACAAAAGAAACAACGACTAGCATTCCTACTGTAGTTTGCGATTTCAGGAATAAAATCCTTTGCTTTTTGTGTGATCACACATGTACACAATGTTTAATTTTGTTAACACCTTTAGTGTCCACAATCGAGTCTAAACCTCAGATATTCTCTGGAAAGTAAGAGCGCTCCCGAAGCGAGATGCTTCAGGCGAGCTGGATCAGGCCTTCCGCAGGCCCTGTGCAGCCTCTCGCCAGACTGGTTAGCGGGACGTGCCACCAACACTCGAAACGAGCCTTCCCCTTCTCTCTCGACACTTGGCGGGGGCTTCGAAATTTCTCTTTGTCTATCGCTTCTTCGGAGTTTCGGAATTGGCTTGCGTTATTCGACATGCTTCATCGTATGTCGAACAAAGAGCATACGTTTAAAGAGCTACGGATGTGTTTCGAATGTATTACGCTCAAGGTCGTGTGCTAATATTGCTCAGAAGGAAGACAGGAATCCCGCATGCACACACGCGCACGCAGGCTGCTCCATCGCCTCCGGGCACCGGACGGGAGCGCATCCCTCGCCGGCATTGCTGCCAGCGGCCGGGACGTTTCGGGAGATCCTGCCCTCCTGTCCCAGGGCCACACGACGGCGGCAGAGCGAAGCCCTTTGCCCACGCCCTGCCCAGAGAGGTCGAGCTGCATTTCTAATATCTGGTCCGTCTCCCTCCTTCTCTGAACCACGAGGCACTCAGTGCTGTGCTTTCGTCACGAGTCAAAGACCAGTCAGGTCAGCTGCAGGTGTGGCCTTGGGCCACCAACGTGTTCCACTGACCATCGCAGCCGTGTCGTGGAAGCCGACACCCCGGTCTCTTTCACGAGCCAGCTGGAGCGAGATCCTGGGAATCCCTTAGCTACTGCAGGAACAACCAAACGGGCCGGATGGGCCCTCCTCTCGTTTGGTACTGTTTTCCGTTGCTAAGGGGTGAGTTTTTCCGAAACAGTCCCACCGCAAAGAGGCCTGTTTTGCACACTCCTCAAGAGCACTTCCAGCCTCTGCTGTCCCATGTGGTGGTCCTCATGGACGCAGGGGAGGCAGGCGGCACTGAATAAGGAGTCAGAGCGTGAATCGGTACACTTGAACAGCCCGCCTGCTGGTTCTGCCAATCTAATTTGTGCTTTAAATTTTATTTCACAATCACTCGATTAGGTAACCGTTACAATTATCAGAAGCGCTTAAGATAAACACCTATGTTCCACGGTCTGATGGTACAACATCACTTGCACTTATAGAAACATAGGAGTTTATTCAGATTGTTAACAAATATTCTTCCTACAGACATTCACGACAGGGGTCACTAGAAAATTTCTAAATTACCACCCATCCATAAAAACAGCAACAAAGCTGAGTAATTACAGATCGTCTTTTCAATGATCTATAGGGTTAGTCACACAATAATTAGAACTAAAACAGAGCATTCTCCGTGTTTTAACCGGATTTTAGCTTGCATTTAGAAAAGGTACATTTTGCATACTTAACTTGATTAACTTCTTTTAACAAGTAAAACCAGTAATAAGACAAATTAAAGCATAAGATATATTATAGTCATGTAGGTCGCAGATGATGCCAATATAGGTGGAATAGCAAAGTTTAAACACGTTGATAAGGAAATTCCAAGATTTAAACTAAATTCAAGATTCTGACCCCTGGCAGATGGTGCTTAATGGTTAATGGTGCAGGTGGCAGAAACACAAACTACAGACTTAAGATGGGAAACACTGAGCCTCAAGAAGCTATTGATTACAAAGACTTAAGTATCGCTTTCTAAGAGACAATCTTGGCAAGCAAGAAGGAAGGAACACAACGTTAAGGCACGAAGGTACACATCTAGAATTTAAATTAAAGAATGTTTTTTTGTAAATCGTACAAAGCAGTGCCTCATTCAGAGCATTATGCTCGACTTGCTGCTGTGAAAACAGTCCACAGAAGAAGGTCCTACTTCTGACAGGCTGAAAGAAACACATCTGTTTAGTCCTTCAGTTAGGGGACCCCCATGAAGCATCAAAGGCATTCACAAAGCCAAACCAGCAGACTTCTTCGGTATCGACAGTGGAACACGAGCCAAAGGGCGCAGGTGGAAACTACGGGGGGGGGGTGCAACTAAAACCGAGAGCAAGAGGCACTTCTGTACCCAAAGGGTGGTGGGTGTAGGAAACTAGCTGCTCAGCCATGTTGTTAAAGTCAATACCTTGGCTTCCTGCAAGAAAGAGCTGGGTGAAAGCCTTGGATCAATGAGCTACTATCAAATGAACTACACGCGCCTGGAGTTTTACTGACTGATTATCTAACCTACAGATCAGTCCTCTGAGCACTAGACGGCAGTATAGCCTCTTCCAAAGCCACTCATTTCAATTAGTCATTTAAGTAGTACACTTTACACACATAAGCATGTAGAATAACTTGGGCTCCATTGGGATACAGACTCTTGATCAGGCATCTGTGTTATTCAAAGCAGCGCAGACTGTGGCAATAAATTAGAATGATCATCAGAAATGGATAGAATGTGTCGACAATAGTTCTGCTTTGTCTAAAGGGTTGAGCAATAAAGAAATCAGGAACCTAGAGCTGCGGAAAATTGTGTAAAAACAAGAAAAAGAAATAAGAAAAGGCAGGTAAAGGCAGAGAGCAGCTAAAAGTCACTTTCAGCTCTGTGAAAGAAAGACACCAGTGTGTTACTCTAAAACTAATCATTTCTCATGGGGAAAACAAATGAGTGACAAGTACAACTCCAAAGTATTTTCTTTTCAGTTCTTCACTCTTGACTCAATTAAAACAAACAATAGTGTTGAGCCTCTGTACTTGGAAGGAGCAAAAGGACCGGGACACTGGCTGACAGGTGTCTACAGCTGCTGAGGGGTTAGCTGTTGGGCAATTCGGCTCAAGGAAGAGCTGTGAACACGCAGTCCACGTGTCTCCCTCGGACTCCGAAGCTCAAGGCTGTAGTCTAAAAAGTCAATTTTCATAACGAAAGACTTTTGTGAAAGAGAACCCCCGGTCCAGTGACTCCCGGGGTCTGTAACCCCGGTCCAGTGACTCCCGGGGTCTGTAACCCCGGTCCAGTGACTCCAGGGGTCTGTAACCCCGGTCCAGTGACTCCAGGGGTCTGTAACCCCGGTCCAGTGACTCCAGGGGCCTGTAACCCTGGTCCAGTGACTCCAGGGGCCTGTAACCCCGGTCCAGTGACTCCAGGGGTCTGTAACCCCGGTCCAGTGACTCCAGGGGTCTGTAACCCTGGTCCCGGAGAGCCTCAGTCCATCAGGGTTTGTAACTAATCTTTAAATTATCAGTTTCTAAGATAAGATCACTTTATTGGCCATATACAATTTCTTGCATTCGGAATTTGTCTTTTCGCATACCCCAGCTTGGTCTCCATGAGACAGGGAGAGAAGCTGGGGGTCAGAGCGCAGGGTCTGCCATTTATACGGCACCCCTGGAGCAGCTGGGGTTCAGGGCCTTGCTCAGGGGCCCAACAGAGTAGGATTCCTCTGCCGGCCGTGGGATTTGAACTGGCAACCTTCCAGCCACAGGCACAGATCCTGAGACACAGAGCCACAGCTCCGCCCCTAAAGGTCTGGAGCTTTACATTAAGTAACTTAAACGTCACAGGAAACCTAAAGGACCAGTGTTCCCCTCACTGAAGCGTTACTTGCCCAACTGAACAACTGCTTAAACAGGTGTCCCTCGACTTTAAATAACAGATGATTTAGGGTGACCTAGAAGAATATCTGGATCGGGGCTCTCCAGGACCAGCACTGGAGACCCCTGGCCACGGGTCGGCACCTGAACTCGAGGTTAGGAGCCCAGAAAATGATTTGATCACAAGAAACTCCAGATCCTAGCCACCGCCGGCAACCACAACAGAATCCAGGGCTTGGAAAAGCCCGACTAAGATATACTAGCTACGTGAGCCAACAGAAGAGCTACAGAGGCTTAACGGCCTCTCCTCACCAACTTATGGTCTGATGTTTCGATCTCAGGGAGGCAATTCCTTCAGACCGCGAGAGGGCGCAGGACTGCCGCAGCTGGTCAATACGGCACGGAGCATCAATAAGCACACGTTTCTGTCTGCACTTCTGTCCTTGGGAATAACCCAAGATCACACCGGTAGGAGCTCTCCCGCCACCTCCTAGTAAACCCACCCACTGGCAAATCGCCGTTTAAGAGCCCATATGGGTTCCAACCGTCCCTGCTTGGGCTATCATGGGAACCAGCCGACGATCCCGCAGTTCACAGAGAGGCTCGAGGCCTCGAGGGAGTACGGCGCGCGATCCGAGCGAATCTCCGGGCAGCGGCCCAGCGGCAGAAGCCCCCCCCCCCTTCTTTATCCGGGACGGCGTGTTTGGCACTGGACGCGACACCTCCCGACCCCGGCTACCATCCCCCGGGAGTTGGCTCTGCACTTTTCCAGGACCTTGTAAGGGCCGAGCGTCGTCAGCTATCGCGTACACCTCCCACGGTCACCGGGGGGGCAGCGGACCTCCTCGGCGTTCCCCGTCTCCTTGCTCGCGCCCGCTTCGACGAGACGCCGACGTCCCATTTACCAGTCTGGCAGTGCCAGTGGAGGGTCCAGTCCAGCCTGCAATACTTGGTGCGTGGGCGAGGGAGGGGGTCCGGAAGAACAAACATGGATCCCTGCCGGCAGCGCGGGTGCCCTTGATTGAGCAGGTCTTTCCAGTCTGGCTACCCGTCCCGGCACTGGGAGACGTCCGAGGATCGGCCAATGAGAGGTGTGGGTGTGGGTGTGGGTGGGGGTGTGGGTGGGGGTCCCGTCACGCTCAGACCGGGTCCGAGTCACGTCAAGCCGCGGCTAGGGGCAACCCCAACATTCGCACGCGGTGTCTCAGACATCGCCTCACTCCGCGCGGACTAGGTCAGGACGCCTGTCCATCAGACCAGCGGATGTCCACTCTGACAGCCCGTCGAGGGCCCGAGCGGCTTCACGAGCTTCGCTCCGCCGCGTCAGCGCTCCGTCGCCGAGCTTCGCAGGGTCTGATCGCTCAGATCCTCCGTACAACTATTTCCTTTTCCTAAAAAGAGATTCTGTCGTCATCATCGGAGCTTCTATCGCCAGAGCTCCGTCACAGCGGAGTGTTTTTCAGCTCACTTGCGGTTACTGGCGGCTATAAACGTTTTTTTTGCCCAGTGGTGATATTTTCGGCTCCTCAACCGGTCCTTCTTTTTTCCCTCGGCCAGGAGCTGCCTCCTTATTTCCTCTCAAGCGTCTTTTGGGGGTTACTTGTTTCCCTTCAGATCCCTGGCTGTAGTTCTGCAGCTTATGCTGTACCCAACCTCCTCCCTGGTACGTCACGACACTGGCAGGTTAATGGGCTTCTGGGAAAACTGGCCCTGACGTGAGTGTGTCTGTGTTGTCTATGTGCCTGTTGCTTGCTGGGATTGGCTGTGGCGCCCCCGCAACTCTGAGCTGGATACAGCGGCTTGAAAACAGGTAGATGGATTCAAGGCAGGGATAACCTCATCAAAAACAGCCCGAGTGCCATACATGGGAATATTCTGTATAGTACACGTACGCTGTACACAGTGATCACTTCTAAACGTTCATTCGTGGTAATAACAGAAAGTGACCAGAGCTGTACTCGCAATACAAAAGCTTCTCGACAAACGGCTTGGGTTTGGAGCACTAGGAGGGAAAAGCCTTATGTGTCTTCCTGGGTGTCATCTCAGGAAAACGAATCGAAGCTCATTTCAGGCCTTCGCTGAGCTGCGAAGTCCTCGCTTCCTCTATACGTACTGACAGGCGAGGGAGTAATCAGAGCCCGGCCTTTACCGGACATCCCGGAATTCGACCCTCATGATCCCGATCTAATTCCAGGTGTGCGGAGTCGGCGGCGGCTCACCTGTAGGACTTGTTGCCATCCTTCGTCCCGTGTTCGTCCTCGTCGTTCGAGAGGTCGTAGGGGTCGGCCGTGTGGTGCTGTGGGCAAAGGACAGAGGTCAGGCGGACGGGAGCATCCGGCGGGAAAAGACCGCTGACGCAGACCGACGCGTTAAACCCATGCTCGCTGGTCGCGGGGGCTCAGGCTATTCTCATTGGAAGGGGGGGCGATGGCGAACTCTTCTACGGCCATGGCGAGACAGGGAAGGCGCTTCGGAAGCAGCGCGGCTCTGAGGGGCCCCGCGGATATCTCAGCGGGGAGACGTCCTCAGTGCTGATGTTCAGGCCTTTGCAGGTGGTTTTGAAACCCCAGCCGCAGCCGGAACAGCCTTCTCAGCACAGACGGCAAGCGAGAAACGTAAGAACGGTTCAGCGGCCGAGCGTTCCTCAGGGCCTTTGCCAGCCTAAATGATGAACCGCCATGTTATAAATCATAATAAACAATAACTCCTTACACTTCTAGAGCTCTTTTCTGGACACTCCACTCAAAGCTCTTTACAGTTAATGGGGATCCCCTCCACCAACCCCAGTGTGCAGCCCCACCTGGATGATGCTCCAGTCCTCTCCCCACACACCAGCTCTCAGTGGGGAGGAGAGCAGAGTGATGAAGCCAGTTCAGAGATGGGGGTTATTAGGAGGCCATGACTGGTAAAGGCCAGGGGGAAATCTGGCCAGGACCACAGAGAGTCAGGACCTCGGTTTTACGTCTCATTCAAAGGACAGCGCCTTTTAACAGTGTAGTGTCCCCATCAGCACAACAGCTGGCCAGTCTGGTTTCTTCTACACGAAAAAGCCAGGTCGAGCTGAATTCTGCAAACGCAATAAAATCGCTAACAGAGCGCTGTGGTCTACCACAGGGAGTGTGGAATTCCAGTCCAGGGAGGTGGAGCCCCGGATTTGCAGTGCTAAATGAAAGTCTTCGTTTTTTTACTACTGGGCTCAGTTTTGGTCACCCCAGGGCAAAAAGGGATATCATTGCCTTAGAAAGAGTTCAAAGGAGGGCAACAAGCACGACACCTGGTTTCTGTGATTTTTCACTGTACTAAATTTGTTTCCTCTAGAACAAAAATGTAGAGAAGGGGTATAGATAGGGTTAGGACAGGGGACTATTCATATGAAATATAAACAACACCTATGGTAAGTATTGACTTAACACTAGAAAGCACCACTGATATTCCTGAATTTCATAATAATGTAGTATTTATTTTCACTTTGTTTTATTATTTGTGCATTTCTCTGCTATTATGCAAATATTTCCAAATTTACAGACATAATTCCTCTTTTGCACATTTTGTCAAAAAGTCTTAAAGCGAAGTCCGTTAAACGACGGTTTGCTGTAATTCATGCACAGAGCCAATATCAGTTTTGAATGAAGCACAAAATTGTAAACTTTGTGAAAGTACTGTAAGTCGCAAACTACTGGTCTCACTATGGGCAAGAGCAAGAGTTTGTGAGAATCGAACATGAAGAAGCCCTTCCTGCTCACTAGTCCCTGTAATGACTGATGTAATGGGATGGACGAGCGAATTAGTACAGGTTGTGCAGCAGATACTTCACCGCAGAAATGCTCCAGCGTGATCTGCAGAGTTAACAAGTAGTATTTGTCTGAACCGCCCCGAAGTCAAAAGGAATATTTCTACTGGATTAAAAGAGCTGGATTCACAAGCCTGCTTGTTAAAGTGTAATAGAGCAGCTTCACCTCACTGGAAGTTTTGTTGCCTCGTTCTAAATTGTTGAGTTGGAAGTTTTACAAGTTACTACGTGACTTTTACTTTCATTGTTGTCTGAAATGCACTCATCAGTGCTGATTCTTTCTAACCCCCGAAATATGAAAATTGTGAGGAAGTTCCCTTTTAACCATTCTGGGATGGTTTGGGCTGCTTCTGTTCACTGAATAAACTCTCTCGGATCTGAGTGGACAGGTGTTCATTAAGAGAAGCCTTTCTGATTGCCCTGCTCAGAGGAGAGAGATCAGCTCCATAAGACAAACGGCAGTCAATTAGAACTGACCCTGCCACATAGGCAGAGAAGAGGACCGATACTAAATGACTCATTTTTCATTTCGTCTCACAGGCAAAAAATAGGACAAACACATTTTCACTCCCAAAACGCAAAATGTCACGTTTTGTAGAGCTTTTGTCCAAAATCTGATGATAATGAAACTAAATCATTGTAATAATCAGTAGCCGAACTACAACGTTTCTTTAATCCCTGACTTTTTGATGCACCATGTGCAGTAAGAGCAACCAAAATGGGCCACTAAACTACTACCAGGCATGACAGAGACGCACTACAAAGGGTTGCAGCAAGGATGTGATCTACCCTCCATCGGTGAGATTCACACCATCCGCTGTCGCAAAATAAAGCCCGATCCGTCATTCAGGACCCCAGCCATCCCGGCCACAAACTGTTCCCCCCCTGCGCTCTGGCCAGCGGTACAGCACTGTTAAAGCACAGACCACTACACTCCAGAACAGCTGCAGAGCGCATCCTCAACAGCTAACTGTGCAGTGCCTCACAGCTCAATGCACCCCTGCGCTCTGCACTTGCTCCTGTTGTTACTTTTATTGTGTACTGTGTACACTGCGTGGTGTCGTGTGCTGTACTGTGTACGTCCCGAGAGATCAGGGGGAATAAGAATTCCGATGTAGATGTACATACGGCAACAAACTCCTCTACTCTACTATAGTCAAACATATTATGGTCAGTTAAAGATTCGATTTAAATAAGAGCTCAGCTGAGGTGAAATATAGAAGTTACTGAGGCCCCAAAACACAGGACTATGCAATCTTAGACTACAGTTTTTTTAGTTAATTAAACTGTGCTTATTAAACAATTCAAGTACTGATCCACAAAGGGTTCGGTGCTGATTTACCACCTTGAATTAGTTCAGCGTTGCCTGTGCCCTGGAACTCGTTAATGAATTAAGACACTCGTGGCCAGCCTTGTGATAACTGGCTCGGGAGCAGCAGTCACCTGTCCTCCGGCCGCCAGGTGAGCCAGGATGAGCGCATCACTTCCTGCCGCGAGGCTGTGCCCGCCCACCCCCACGGCCCCCGTCGCCCGCGGCAACACCGATTTCTTCTTCCGCCCACGCTTGGAGGGCGTCTGCATGGCCACCTGGGCGGAGCCCGACTGGGCCACCTCCTCCGTCTTCGGCTTGTCTGGGGAGACAGAAGGGGGGGATGAGCGCACGTGGACACACAGTGCAGGACGAACAGCCTGAAGCCCATAGCGGCCCTAACATGCAAACTCCACACATAAGACCCCCCCGTCCAGATGAGAACCCACATTTATACCCGGCACGAAATCCATCTCATCACCTGGCGTTTGCCCATCGCTGCGAACTTCAACCTTTCACCTGTCGGTAACAAGAGCCTTCATATACTGTCCTGAGCTGACCAGCTTCGCAGCACTATAACGACCTTGCAGATACATTCAAGCTACAAGAGCTGAGAGAGAAGACACTCCTGTGCTCTTGTGGCAAACATTGAAATATTACAAAATATTTATAAAAGTATAAAATAAAGCGCTTTAGCGATCCAAACTGCTAAAAATTCAGGCTGCTTGCTCCAGCCAAACGCCCTTTTCCGCAACTCCTGTTTAACCTATACCAGTCCATTTCTGTGTTTAATTATTCTTCCCAAAACGAAGACAAACATGTGACTAGACTCCTTTTGGCAAGGTTTCCTGTTTCCTGCGGTTTAAAGTGTTTTTTGCATGTCCGAGGAAATCGAGAACCTGCCTTTCGTCTGTCAGGACACCTCTTGACAGCCCGTCTCTATCAGCTCCAGCTCGACCTGCAGGGCTGTCTTTGACTATACGACTATAGTAACCTCTGACACCTGAAGAAGGCTCCACGGCCGAAACGCTGTGTTTCTTTTCTTCTCTTGTTTCGTGGAATAAACCTGTTTCTTGCTCCTTTGCAGCCTGCGCATGCTGACGCAGCTCCCTACTTGAACTACCTGATCAGAAAAACGCTTCTTCCTGGGGAGGGTGGGCGAGACCCTAAACTCTGGGGGACCCCAGTGCCCCGACGCCGCGCTGGTGGGTTCGGGAGAAACCCGGGCGCGGCAGACTTCAGAGACTGCCGAAGTGGGAACCGGGCGCCGTGAGGCCCAGCCCCGCTCTCCGACGGAGGCTCGGCGGAGATAAAGGGGCGCCCAGGTGGCCCCCCATCGGGAAAAGGCCTTGCTTTAGTCCGGAATAGGCTCCTCCAAAGCAACGCGCGCGCACACACACACACACTCCTCCTCTCGCCTGCCGTCCTGCGTACCGCTGGGGGTCTGGGGGTGCAGCGCGGACACGATCATGGTCGTGGTGGGGTGCCCCGTGATGAAGGACTGCGAGGAGGAGGGCGGGCTGGACACCAGGGCCCCCGAGGGGGTAGTGATCACCAATCCCGCTGTGGAGAGAGAGAGAAAGAGAGAAGGGGGGCGTTAGCTAACTCTTTTCACACTGGGACAGCGGGGGGGTCTACCGTGGTAAAGTTCGATGCCCTGTCTGGGGGGCACAGAGGTCAGCTTGGGAGGTTTACAAAAAGAAAGAAAAAACGCCAGTCTGGACTGGAAAAAGGGGGCGTCTGTGACAGCGGGGTCCAGACTGGACTGGAAAAAGGGGGCGTCTGTGACAGGGGGGTGCAGTTACCTGCCGTCATGATCCCAGTGGAGGGCACGGGCACCACCGTGATGTTCTGGGAAGTGTGTGGTGGGTGGAGGTGCGCCCCGCCGAGCGAGGGGCCGCTGCCCCCCTCCTGCTTGGTCCCCCGCCCGGCGGTCCCACCCGACCCCGTCTCCATGGTGACCGCCGGCCCGGGCACTGTGAGCACGGCCGTCGGGTAGTGGCCCGAGGATCCGTGAGGAAACGAGGACGACTTGTCCGGAGCCAGCTGCTCCTTCATCTTGTTGATGAACATGGCGTTCTCGATCTGACAGAGAGCAACACTGAGTTAGTACAGACACTGACTGGACCCTCCAGCACATTAACACTGCAGTGTCGTTAATCTCCGCCACCCCTTGTAGCTCCTATCCTGCTCGGCGATCTCCTCCTGTCCTCGAAGCTCCTATCCTGCTCGGCGATCTCCTCCTGCCCTCGAAGCTCCTATCCTGCTCAGCGATCTTCCGTCTTCGAAGCTCCTATCCTGCTCAGCGATCTCCCGTCTTCGAAGCTCCTATCCTGCTCAGCGATCTCCCGTCTTCGAAGCTCCTATCCTGCTCAGCAATCTCCTGCCCTCGAAGCTCCTATCCTGCTCGGCGATCTCCGCCGGCCTCTCGCTACTCCTATCCTGCTCGGCGATCTCCTCCTGCCCTCGAAGCTCCTATCCTGCTCGGCGATCTCCTCCTGCCCTCGAAGCTCCTATCCTGCTCGGCGATCTCCTCCTGCCCTCGAAGCTCCTATCCTGCTCGGCGATCTCCTCCTGCCCTCGAAGCTCCTATCCTGCTCGGCGATCTCCTCCTGCCCTCGAAGCTCCTATCCTGCTCGGCGATCTCCTCCTGCCCTCGAAGCTCCTATCCTGCTCGGCGATCTCCTCCTGTCCTCGAAGCTCCTATCCTGCTCGGCGATCTCCTCCTGCCCTCGAAGCTCCTATCCTGCTCGGCGATCTCCTCCTGCCCTCGAAGCTCCTATCCTGCTCGGCGATCTCCTCCTGCCCTCGAAGCTCCTATCCTGCTCGGCGATCTCCTCCTGCCCTCGAAGCTCCTATCCTGCTCGGCGATCTCCTCCTGCCCTCGAAGCTCCTATCCTGCTCGGCGATCTCCTCCTGTCCTCGAAGCTCCTATCCTGCTCGGCGATCTCCTCCTGCCCTCGAAGCTCCTATCCTGCTCGGCGATCTCCGCCGGCCTCTCGCTACTCCTCAACATTCCCTTCCCTGGGATCAAGCCCTTGGATTCCCCAGGCACCGCGACAGGAACACATCAAAAAGCCCGCAGCCAGCAAGCGGCTCAACCGAAGGGACCGATCGCCCCAGTGACTGAACGCGCATCGCGTGACAGAAGAGACCCCCAGAATCACGGCTGAGAGCCGAGAGCCTCTCTCGGCGATCTGCGCCCTTCTGCGCGACAGGCAGGCCCGAACTGTGCGCAGTGTTCCCACGGGTGAGCCATCCAGGGAGCTCCGGTCTCAACACAAGCTCTCCCGGGTCTTCCTCCCGCACCGAGCATGCCACCGACCTCCTCTTCCTGCTCTCAGACGCCCTGCGTGCTGCCTAACCACGTGCGTCCGATCAGACACGCCTCCACCGAGGGCCCGATCCCTTGCGCGGCAGGAAGAGTTCGACCCACGGCCCTGGCCCTGACGTACCCCAGTCTTTCCAGTCCCGAAGGAATCTGACCAGCGGCAGAGGACTGCGATACTCTCTTAACGGCAATGCAGATCTCAGCTGGGGTGTAAACAGATTCGCAGAGCCCTTCCGCAGACAGATGTGCTGGCTGTACGCAGCGGCAGGAACGATCAAAATTAAAGCCATACAGTTACCTGTCCTTGCACTGCGGGAACTGGAGACCAGAAGTACGAGGAGTTAAAATGGGAATCTTCCATCATTCCTGCAATTAACAGAAATCCATTAACGCAAAGGGCCTGATTAACACAGGGAGCTCTCTCTAAGAAAGAGCTTTCATTCGAACAGTCAGAATTCAAGCAGGGTCCAATTTCAACAGAAGAGATATTGGGGACCAAAGCAGCTGGTCTGGTAAAAACTTGGAAAGGGAAATACTTGAATGCTTACGTACTTGAATACTTGAGAGAAGGCTGTTATTTCAAATGGATCTGAAAGAAAAATCAAGTGTGTATCAGGATTTACTGGGATATTTACCCAGATATAGGATGTAAGTCATTGAAACTCCAGAGCTCAGTCAACTTGAAGTTCTGTGCTCGCAGAAACCCGGACGCAACTTGTTTCTCTTGTGATTCTAGTCACAACCTGGATTTCGGCTGTAAACACACGCAGAAAGCATTTGCCCAAAGGGTGGCGGGAGGGTGGAACAAGCTGCCCAGCCATGTTGTTAAGGCCCATACCCTGCCTTCTTTCAAGAAACAGCTGGATGAGACCACTGCATCAATCAATTAACTACCAAACGAGCAAGATGGGCCAAATGGCCTCACAGCTGGACCTTTCCCCTATAATAATTAATAATAATAATAATAATAATAATAATTCCTTATACTTATATAGTGGTTTTTCTGGACACTCCACTCAAAGCTCTTTACAGGTAATGGGGATCCCCTCCACCACCCCCAGTGTGCAGCCCCACCTGGATGATGCTCCAGTCCTCTCCCCACACACCAGCTCTCAGTGGGGAGGAGAGCAGAGTGATGAAGCCAGTACAGAGAGGAGGGTTATTAGGAGGCCATGACTGGTAAAGGCCAGGGGGAAATTTGGCCAAGATGCCGGGATTACACCCCTACTCTTTTTGAGAGACGGCCCTGGGATTTTTAATGACCACAGAGAGTCAGGGCCTCGGATTTACATCTCATTCGAAGGACGGTGTCTGTTCACAGTATAGTGTCCCCGTCACCATTCTGGGGCATTAGGACCTCAGGGTGAGCGGCCCCTGCTGGTCCCACTAACACCTCTTCCAGCAGCAGCCTTAGCTTTCCCAGGAGGTCTCCCATCCAGGTACTGGCCAGGCTCCCACCTGCTGAGTTTCAGTGGGGCTGCCAGCTGGGAGCTGGAGGGCGACATGGCTGCTGGCATATTCCTACGTTGTTTTTAATGTTCTTTAAGTTAAAAGGGTTGGACCAATCAGCAATCGTCCTTTAGATTGTCAGTGCATCATTATAAAACCGCCATCAGTCATTAAACAAAACCACCTCCGAATTTCAATCTGAGTGTATCCGATAATCGGATCTGAAGATGGTGGACGTCTTACTATTAAAGGTTAAACTACAACGCTATTCTTATATTTTGGGGTTAGAACCAATCAGCACTGACGAGTGCATTCCAAACCACAATGTAAAAAAAGCCTTATTACACTGTAAACAAGCAGGCTTGTGAATACACCTCTTTTATTCCAACAGAAATAAGGCTTTCATTTTCGAGACTCCGCTGACAAATACTTCTCGTTAACTCTGCCTGCAGATCACGCTGGAGCATTTCTGCGGTGCAATGTCTCCTGCACAACCTGTACCTATTCGCTCGTCCATCACAGCACATCAGTCAGCACAGCGATCAGCGCTTCACATCGCGGTTCGTGGGGACTCAAGTGCGAGTTTGTGACGACATGGCGACTCACAGTACTTTCACACGGCTCGTGATTTTGTGCTTTATTTGAAACCTGTACATTTCTTCTCCAACGCCGAAGAATTTGTTTGGGTTACCAAGATGTAATACCAGGCCTGAAAACTTGGGACTGCAGTTCCCCTCTATTATGATTTCTACAGCTGTCTGGACTGTATTGATGCTCACACTGGGGTTCCCCGAGGACAGAAGTGCCATCTTTAGGAAGGCAATTCATGCAGGACATTACATTACCACAATGCAAGCAAACACTATTTAACACACTGACTAGCAAGGCCTTATCAGATCATAAAGAATGGTTCATTATGTTAACTAGAAATAAAAAAGCTATTTTATTTCTTTATCGTTGTCCACCACACGTGTGACAGCTGTGATCCAGCCCCCAGGAGACACACTGCTATTGTATCACCTGTGTGCTCAGCGCGTTCCCCACAGCTGTGTGAGCTGGCAACAGCACCACCTGCTGGGCAGGGCGAAGCGGTGTAGGACTGGTGTCCTATCCCAGGTGGAATCGGATACACAAGCCAGGCCAAACGAGGGCTTGATGAGCTTGGAGGCTTCCATAACTTAAGACAGACTTTAGTGCTAATAGTTAATTTGTATCAGAAGCCTGCATCCACCACTCTTTCCAAAATCCTTTTCATAATATACGTGGCTGCACGTCATGCATGCATCCATTTTCTGAACCTCTTTATTCAGGACAGGGTAATGGAGGAGTCGGAGTCTATCCCAGCAAGCAACTACTATTCATCGACTTCAGCTCAGCTTTTAACACTATCATCCCAGAGAAACTAGTCAAGATACTCAGTGCACTGGGTCTCAACACCACCCTCTGCAACTGGATTCGGGACTTTCTGACAGGCAGACCTCAGGCTGTCAGGCTTGGAAACCACACCTCGGGCACACTAACTCTGAACACTGGGGTCCCCCAGGGGTGTGTGCTTAGTCTATTGCTCTACTCCCTCTATACCCACGACTGTAAGGCCAAACACAACACCAACTCCATCATCAAATTTGCCGATGACACCACAGTTGTAGGTCTGATCACAGACAATGATGAGAGGGCCTACAGGGAGGAGGTCAGTCTCCTTACAACGTGGTGTGAAGACAACAACCTCACCCTCAACGTCAGCAACACCAAGGAGCTGATCGTTGATTTCAGGAAACTGCGAAACGGACATGCCCCTATCCACATCAACGGGACTGATGTGGAAAGGTTCAGTAACTTCCAGTAAATTCCTTGGCGTCCATATCACCGAGGACCTCACATGGTCTCTCAACACCACCTGTCTGATCAAGAAAGCGCAACAGCGCCTGTGCTTCCTAAGACGGCTGAAGAAGGCTAGGATATGTCCCCAGATCCTCACTAACTTTTACAGATGCACTACAGAAAGCACACTGACAGGCTGCATCACAGTGTGGTATGGCAACTGCAGTGCTGCTGACCGCAAAGCCCTACAGCGGGTGGTGAAAACTGCCCAATCACTGGGGTTGCCCTCCCATCTATCCAGGACATTTATGACAGACGGCGCTTGAGGAAAGCTCTAAGCATAATCAAAGACCCCACACACCCCAGCTACAGACTTTATGATCTGCTACCATCTGGAAAATGGTACCGGAGCATTCGGGCCCAGACTACCAGACTCAGAGACAGTTTTTACCCCCCCACTATCGAACTGTTAAATTCCCAGCCTCTCTCACTCTCACTCTCACCTCACCTCTCACCTCTCACCTATGATCTGAACCTCACAGTCCCTTCTTCCTTTCTTTCCAAAAACCCAAACACACGTTGAAAATCTACCTCTACCATACATGTCAAAAGCTCACTCCCCATCATTTCTATCCCTTTATTTCATTCTGTTGATGCATGTTTTTGCACATAACCTGTTACCTTTTTGCTGTTTTGCACATTGCCTGTTTGTTGTTTTTGCACACTGCCTGTTGTCTTTCTTTTGTTATACAATTGTATTATTGTTGTTTTTTTCTTTGTACTACTTATGTCTGAGAGCTAGCTAAATAGCATTTCGTTATACCATATACCTGTATATGAGTATAATGACAATAAACTTGAACTTGAACAGGCGCAAGGCAGGGTACACCCTGGATGGGACACCAGTCCATCACAGGACACACAGAGGCACAGTTTTCCCAGAAGCCAATTAACATCCCAGCGTGTTTCTGGACTGTGGGAGGAAACCCACAAGAACACGGGGAGAACATACAAACTCCACACAGACAGCACCCCAGGAACTGAGCCCAGGACTGTGAGGTAGCCATGCCCCCTACCATACCACTGTACTGCACTACTATAAACATCTATCATAATTATAATATAGTCTGCAAAGGAACAAGCAATAGGTTTATTCCACGCTGAAAAGAGAAGAGAAAAAACACCATTTCGGTTGTGAAGCCTTCTTCGGGTGTCATGATATATTATAATTATATCTATCATTATCAACCATTAATTGGATGATGGATCCAGTTAATTGAAAATCATTCCATTAGCTACAAAACAAATGCTAGCAAGACCTGTGACTTTACATACTTAAAACTGGAGATCAGAGGCATCTGGAGAAAGAATGCATTTCATTTATATAAGAGTCCCATGCATACGCTGGAAGAGATATCATACCTGGGACAAGGCAATGTTATTTTCTGTAAGGAAACCTACGATTTCAGGCTCTTAATCAAATCAAATCAAATCAAATCAAAACAAAGTTTATTTCTCAAATGCACAACAATACGGCGTGCAGCAGTGGCTGCTGGCAATTAAATGTCTTTTCTGCGAGCTCACAAAAATCACAAGAATCACAGAAATCACAAAAACACAAAAATCACAAAACTGAGGTTATGAAAATAAGGTTACATGATAATAGATGTAATAGAAATGGAATAACTCAATATGAGTAGAGCTGCTATGTGTCCATGGTGTAGGCAGTATATACAAGTAGTGCAGTTATGCTGAATACAGTGAAAACTGTGTGTCCATGTAGCCATTACAGGTGATTTGCTAAAGGAGCTGCAGGTTGGCTATTTAGTAATCCCAACTGACTCTCAATCACATGAGCGTTAGATGGATTCGTGAAACGAGGAGCAGAACTATCCACAACGTTCAGACGTGTGAAGACCATAACCATCTTATTCCTCCAGCTCTTTCAATACTGGAACAACTCAAAGCATGTCCCGGAATTTCACATCCAAAAGCACATGTGGAATTCAAACAAAACACCATGGGATAGTGCAGGATTTGTCTTTAAAGCGCGGAGCTTGACACGGAGCAGTCAGGCTGGAAGGACCGAGTGGCAGATTAACCCACAGCAAACCCTCCGTTTAACAGCCAAAATCTGCCAAAGGGGAATTCTGTCTGTGAAAATCAGAAATACCGAACTATTCCCGCAATAATAGACAAAGTATATAGAAAATAAGTAAAATACAAAATACACAAATAGAAAAACGAGGTAAAAATCAATACTACATGTGTTTAAAATACTGGCCCGGCTATTTTATATAGCAGGTTCAGCTGCTTACGGTCGACACCCATCCTGAGCAAGTGCCCTGCCCCTGCAGGGCTCCGAAATTATTCCTGAAGTGTGGGTTTCGTGTGCTTGGGCAAATCTTCTACACTATATTCATGACACATTCAGGAAAAAGGCACAGGAGTCCTTCTCATTGACTGTGTTGGTTGTAATAGTTCAAAATGAAATCAAATAATCCAGGAGGCATATATATATATATTATATTCACAGTTATTTTTCTTATGTAATAAGTGTTTTTATGCTGAAATAATGCGTTTTGTGATTTAATGGACATTCGGCACCCCTTCCGCAATATTAGTCACTTAAACTGGGGGTGTCTGCTGCAGACCCCAGTCTACACACACACACACAAAATCAGGAAGGTACAGGAACACAGAGCACACACAGAGCACAGAGCGCACACAGAGCGCATAGCACACAGAGCACAGAGCACACACAGAGAGCACAGAACACACACAGTGCGCATACACACAGACTGTGCAGGCAGTGTACAAGAGTCTCATTTCTCAATCACTCCTGACACAGCCTTCGAAGGTATTGCTATGGATACCAGTCATCCTGGTTTCTCACTTCTCTCCCCCCTCTGGGCAGCATTACAGGAGCACAAAGGCACAGATTTCCAGATCCAGAGACAGTTTCTTCCCGCAAGCTGTCAGATCACTGAACTCCACCCCACCACTGGCTCACACTGGTTTTTCTATTCTCATACTGTTTGTCTGACTTTTTTTTTTAAGTTGTATGTTATTTAACTTGTTATTACTGCTGCTGTTCTGTGTTTATGTTTTTAGCGTTTCCTTTATGTCTTTGTATTGGAGCACACATGCACATAAGCATTTCATTGCACTTGTGCACATGATGAAAAACTGAACTGAAAGTACTGTACGGTCACTATTAATGTTGCGAATTGCCTGTCTCTCTATGGGCAAGAGTTTGTGAGAATCACGACCTGAGGCGGCCCTTCCTGCTCACTAGTCCCTGTGATGACTAATATGTGATGGACGAGCGCATAAGTACAGGTTGTGCAGCAGACATTTCACCGCAGAAATGTGATGTGCAGGATGAGTTAACAAGTAGTATTAAAAACGAGGTAAAAATCAATACTACATGTGTTTAATATACTGGCCGGCTATTTTATATAGCAGGTTCAGCTGCTTACGGTCGACACCCATCCTGAGCAAGTGCCCTGCCCCTGCAGGGCTCCGAAATTATTAATAATCTATATAAATAATAGACATACGAACAGGATCTTGTAAGAAAAAAACACCCCGAACTTATTGAGTTTGGTGATGTCCGTGGGACCGGGGCTCGACGGAGTTATCACAAGCGAGGGACTTGCAACAAAATACGACTTCCCTTCTTTAATTTGCTTTAGGTTTTACGTGTCCCAATACTTATGATCACCTGATTTTTTTGGGGTGGGGACTGACCCAGCACCATGTTCCGGTGGAAAACGGATTTAAGTGGGCCTGCAAAACATATCCTCAAAATAAAAGCTGACCTCCTGAGCTCAGAATCGTTTGTTTTATGGGAATTCCGATTTCTCGTGTATACGACAGGGAAAACTCAATGTTAGGTTTGGGGGGCACTGTATACCTGCTTTTAGATATACGTGGGGACCTATGTGGAATATATCCATATAAGCACATATTTCTGTGTCCGCCTATAGAACACATATCTTTGGCAGCAGATGCAAAAAAAAAGCCAATACAGACCCACTGGTGGAAGAATTGCTGGGAGGCCCTCAGCCAATAGGGGATCAATAGAGGATAACCACGATGATGTGGGTGAATGTAAATGATGCTTGTGCCCATGTAAAACTTGCTCCAAATGAGTGCTAATGTTAGCAACCTTATTATTCCCATTGAGCTCCGAGTACTGGTCTTAAATGGCCCATTAGGGTCACCGGTTAGGAGCCTAAACTTAGTGACACACCGTTTATCACTATTAAACGTTAAAAACATAATGTACAACCTCTCCGCTTATATTGATCACACACGTCAGGGTTTCAAAGGAGGGTAAAATACACTAATAGTAATGAGGTAACTAATAAACTTCCCATTTCTCAGGGGCTAGACACGCCGTGCTTCCCCCACCCGAAAAGTAATAATATCACTGCTAATAATAACACTAATTACAGCGAAAATCATGATAATGAATGTAGTAATTCCTTATTTAATTTAATTTTAACGTTTCCCGCTCACTCTCGGAAGGTCGGCGCAGTGAATTTGTATCTTTTGTTTCGGAACGTCTTTCGGGAGAGAGAGAGAGAGGGAGGGGGGTTGGAAAAAACAAAACAAAAACAAATATTTTTCTTTCTCCTTTATTGCGAGAGAGACCGACAAAACAAACAATTGTTCTTTTAAAACTTCCGGCAATGATCTGTCTCTCTCTCTCCCCCTCCCTCTCTCTCCGTGTGTCTCTCTGTGTGCGAAAATAAAAAAAGAGAAAAAAAAAGAAAAAAAACTCACGGATAGAAAAAAAAAACCGTCGACGACGCGCGAGCCCCGGCGCGAGGAGAGCCGCAGCCTCATTCGGCAGCACGGGGCTGCAGACTTCCGGCTCCGGGGAAACAGAGACGAAGCGGCTCCTAATTAAACGGTCAAAAATAAGGATAATTAAGAATAATTAACGGGGAAAATTACCAGAGCTGGTGGCGGATTCCCTCCCCCCGGCGGCGGCTTGAGCCGAGGAAACCGGGCCGGTGAGAAACTTGGTCCAAAATCCCCGGATTGTTCGGGGGCCCAGATCCGCGCGAGGACTTTTTTTTCTTTTTTTTTCGTTTTTTTTTCCAGAGGCAGCTCGACGCTGGCTCGCGCTACGCCACACTTCCGGGAGATAAGGTCGAATACTGCGGGGAATGCTTCGTCACTTCCTGAGAGTGAGGTCAAATCACACACGCCTGCGAAAGATAGCCAACATTGTCTTGGATAGATTTGCAAAATGTTATTGTTAAACATTCAAAGGTAAATATTAAATTGAAAGGATATTATTTTATATTTTGGTAGACCTGATTTGGATAAAGGATATGATTTTATTTTAACCTGTTAATTATGTTGGCGAAATACTTCATCAAGTAAATGGTCTAATACCAAATGGTCTAATGCTCCCTCTATTGATGCTTTTAAGGTAGAATTCCTTTTTTATTTAAATTCTATTAGAAATTTAAAGAATCAAAAGGCAAGACGTACAATGAAAATAGGTAAAAAGCTTCATTTTCAGCTTTTATGATTATGAATGCCTCTGGCTGTGAAGTGTGTTTATTTCTGTATCCGTTTTAATATTTTGTCTCCTTTTTTGTATTTCTGACGTTTAAATAAAAGGGCGGGGAAGGTAGCCCATCTTGTGTACAGCAGTATGTGAGCGGGCGCCAAGGTACTCTGTCCGGTTTGATGGAAGATGTTGCTTTTGTAGTCCTTTTTTGTATATTTAAGATCCAGACACTTTATTGTTTTAACCAAATCGGCGTCGAATTTTCAGATTTTTATTTTTCTACCAGCAGGCAGGCAGCACTGACAGACATAGTGTCCCTGAAAGAAAACCAAAAGCTCCATTTTGCGACGTTAAGGCCGAAAAAAGGCTGGGACGTCATCAGAGTGCGCCAAAAACTAAGCGCCGTGAAAATATTATTAGCTACATTCTTTATTTTGCTTCCTCCATCTCTGTGACTAAAAAAATATAAATATAGACATTTTATTTTCTAATACACTACGTTGGTGCTGCGAAGTATTGAAATGTTACATTGGTGAATTAGTTTTCCACAAAAAATAATTTATGGGGATACTGTAATTTTACGTTAATGATAAACGGCCTTTCACAGACACGGTAAAATCCTAAAGAACTGTTTGACAAGTATTTTGAACTCTCTGGGGCCATAAAAGAGATTGCTGAGCATCGATGAGAACCCCCGTCATAAATAACGGATGTTCATGTCGATTCATGTCTCTTTGCCGATTTTTCTGACATGACATGACCTGGAGAAGTCCCAAGCTAATAAGCTAATAAAGACGGAATAATAAAACCTATCGTGTAGTCTTTGTTTTTCTGAGGGTGTAACCGTTTCTGGTCTCGGCTGTATGGGATAAAAAGCGAAAAGCTCCTCAGCCGGACGACTGCAGCTGTCGGTTACCCAGATGATGCACTTATGCAACGAATTTCTGAAATCCCCACGCACACGCCCCTCATCACTAGTTTAAACTATTTCAATTACAGCTATCTTGCCGAGGAGAAAAGCCTAGCTTCGGCCATTTTACAAAGCCGAGTGAGGGCAACATCCGGGTAACTTCCCCGTCTGAAAAGCCCATCCGACATTTTAGTTAAGGGCAGACCATTTAAGGTCGAGAGGCGCCGAGGTGGTAATAAAAAAAAACGACAAACGAATAATTCTCCCAACCCAGAATCCCAGGGTATTTTTCTAAATGGGGCGTATACCTACATTTCTAAAATTAGTTTCTTCCATAGTCACAAACCCAGTGTTGTCTTCTCGGGTTGCTGTACAGTGCAGTGAGACGGGTGGCCGGAAAGTGAATTTAAAAACGGAGATCAGGAGTTCTTTCAAACTATGTCGACGGGAAGGTTGTGCGTGATAAAAATGAAGTTTATAACAAAAGTTCGGGAGAGAACTGCTCAGCCTCAGCGGGCAGTAGTTCGCAGTCACTCCCGACGTCATTTCCTTACCCAGACATCATCAATCCTATGCCGTGCTCTCCCTCGCATTCATCTCCTGGTTCCTCCCTCCACCCCATCTCTTCCTCTGCCTCTTGGTCACTCCATGGGCAGGAGGTCGGCCCTCAGCCCAGCCAAATTGTACTGTTGTTGCGGCTGGGGGGCCTTCTCAACTGAAGAAGCACACACACCTGAGGTGGACCACCTCACACGCGTGGAAATAAAGCGCGACAGCCGAAACACTGTCTCTTTTCTCGTTCTTTCCGTGTGGAATAAAGCTTCACCTGATCCTCTGTGGCCTTTGCATGGTGACGCAGCTCCCTGCTTGGAAGTACTTCACCCAATTTGACTGGGACTAAAACACGTGACACCGTCAATTCTCGGGTCTTCTTCTTCCCAGTGAGCCACGCCGAAGTCCTCAGAGACCTGGACAGACTCCCACCGAGGCAGAAACAGGCTTGGGGTTGCGTCTTCTGCCGGCCTCAGGCCCTCCGAAAGTTCAGAGTCGGTTCCTGTCCAGAGAACGAGGGGGGGCGAGGTTCCCCTGCACTCCGGCAGATCCCCCCCCCCAACGACCACCAGAGAGGGGGTGTCTTCGTTCATTATGGCCAGCAGCTACATCACCCTGCAGCCCCACTGCAGCTCAGCAGTGTGAGCCTGGCCAGTACCTGGATGGGAGACTCCTGGGAAAGCTTTCTCTCCTCACTGCTTTCACGGTTGTCTCAGTGAGGTCAAAGGAAATTTTCAATGGGATGTGGACAAAGTAGCTTCTGAGTTTAGACTGACCAAAAATGCATTTTTATTAACACTTGTGTCCATCGCCAAGGTCTAAGCGTTCATAACAACATTCTTATTTTAAAACATTTTGTAGGCTTTTATTTAATTACAGTGTATTTTTTCGAGGGTTTAAAAATCCTTTACCACGGGCGTAAAGACAATTGGGATTGTGCTGAAAACTGTCCCAATAGTTAATATTAAATATTGTGCCAAAAAGAGCCAGCACAATGTCTATCTACATAATACAAGATTGCTTCTAGAGCACAGAAGTATTCATTACTATATAAGTGATTTGTTTGCTTTTAAGTCACTTTTAAGTCAAATTCTTGTGCCAAATATTGGCATAATCTGCTACTTTGATTCACTGGGCTAGCTTTTAGCTTGTTTTGTGAATCCCATATAACACTGTTACCCAACCCCGGTCCTGAAATGCCCGGTCCAGTTACTACAGACAGGCTCAGACCCCGGGTTCTGGAGAGGCCCGGTCCAGTTACTACAGACAGGCTCAGACCCCGAGTTTTGGAGAGGCCCGGTCCAGTTACTGCCAGGCGGGCTCAGACCCCGGGTTCTGGAGAGGCCCGGTCCAGTTACTACAGACAGGCTCAGACCCCGAGTTTTGGAGAGGCCCGGTCCAGTTACTGCCAGGCGGGCTCAGACCCGGGGTTCTGGAGAGGCCCGGTCCAGTTACTGCCAGGCGGGCTCAGACCCCGGGTTCTGGAGAGGCCCGGTCCAGTTACTGCCAGGCGGGCTCAGACTCCAGGTGGTCCAGGTCCAGTTACTACCAGGTGGTCCCAGACCCTGGTTCTGGAGAGGGCCGGTCCAGTTACTCCTACAAATCAGCCATTTCTAAAGTCTGGCAGCATTTGCAGGTAATTTGTTCAACCGCCAGAAGGCTAGTCCGATGGCCGAAGGGGTCCTAGCCCATCCCTACAGCTGCTGCAGGCCTAGAGAAACAGCCGATTCAACAGTCACCTGAACCCCCGCCGCTCCGGGGCTCCCCGTAACCAGGGCGGCAGGCCCCCGGGGCTCAGCCTCGGGGCACAACGAGCTTCAGGGCCTCGTCCAGCGCCACCGCCGTCAGCCCCCAGACGCGGTGCCTGCCGTTCTTGAAGACGGGCAGGGTGTAGGCGTAGCGCGCGCCGGCGCGGAAGTGCGTGTAGCCGCGGTTGGCCGGGTCGCACAGGTGCGAGAGGGTGAGGGTGAAGATCTCCTCCACCTGCGCGGGACACAGAGCGAGGGCGGACATGAGCACGGGGCCCCGAGGGCCCGGACAGGGGTCAGACCCGCCGCAGCCCGGAATGAAACCCCCCCGTGACGTGTCAAGGCGATATGCCGTCCAAGCTTCTGGTCATTAAATCTCAGGTAACGAAATGCATTCATTGAGGGTATAGAAACAGTTGCCAAATTTCGGATTAAGCACCAAAGTCACAAACTCTGCGAAAGTACAGTAAGTCGCCGTGTTGTCACAAACCCCTGGCCTCTCCGTGGGCGAGAGCTTGTGAGAATTGCACTGTGAAGCGGCCCTTCCTGCTCACTAGTCCCTGTACTGACCAAAGTTACGGGATGGACGAGCAAATGAGCGTGATCTGCAGGCAGAGTGAACCAGTGAGTAGTATTTGTTGGTAAAACCGTCTCGAAGTGGAGAGCAATATTTCTCCTGGATGAAAAGAGCTGGATTCACAAGCCTGCTTGTCTACAGTGTCACAGGGCCGCTTCACCTCACTGGAAGTCTTGTTGCCTCGTTCCGAATCACAGAACATGGCGCTGCGCCGACCTGGACATTGTGTCTATTTTGTGATGTCAATAGGAGGTTTTACAAGCTATTGTGTACCTTGTACTTTCACTGTGGTTTGAAATGCACTCATCAGTGCCGATTCTTTCCAGGTCTGAAATATTTTAATTGCATTGCAGATCCCCTTTAATAAATACTCCCACGGCTGGCTCTAGTTGTTCGAACTGAGTGGACTAGAGGGGCATTGACTTTGTCATGCTGGGACATTGGACACTGGAGGACTTAGTTTATGAAATAAATGAAATAATATAGGGTTATTATTAGACCTTTCCCAACAGCCTTGAATTGTCCACTTTCTCTCATTTGGCTGAAGACATTCTGCATTAAAACCGTCCTTCTAACGGACTGGCACAGTCTAAAGACAATAAACTGGACAAATTTGATCCTACTGCTTGATTTTCACCTGTCCACCAAACAGCTCCCTGGTGTTCTGGTCCTGTACGGTCTCCTTGATTCTGTATGGTCCGGGTTTCTTATTCTAATGTAAAAGAAGCTCTCCCCTTAGATATTTCAATTGGGCCACGTGTCCTCCTTCCTCAAGGAGTTCAAATCCGGACTTGATACTAAATGTCCTTCCACAGAGCTTTTGTGAAATGGATGTTTTTTTCAGTCATTCAGAATAATACCCATTTTCAAATCAGGCGTTTGCTACAAATCGACAATCCCGCAACAGGCTTTTTCCAGGCAGAGAGCCCAATCCGCAGAGCAAGGCGAAGGCACAGAGAGTTCAGAAAACCCTTACCTCGTCCGGATTTGGGTTAAACGAGAACGCCTCCACTGGACCCAGATGGGCAACAACCGGAGCAATCATCATTCCTGACTGAAAGAGAAATCCAACCGGCAAAAAAAAACAAAAGACGTCATTCAGTAATCACGTGCCGTTTGCCAAACGGACTGAACTTCCTCCTCATGGGCCGATTGCCCATCAACACTCACTCATTTAGGGTTAAGTGACTAGCAGGGCTGGACTATGGACAGGAGCACCTTCTGTGTGGAGTCCGACATCTGTGGGGCTTTTTACCGAGCTGCCCAACCCCATCTTTCAGAGACGTGACAGTGCAATTACCTAGTGTCTCTATATTGTCTGTGCTTGTCCCGCCCAGGGTCTGTCCCAGCCTCAGGCTCCGGGACTATGGGACAGGCTCAGGGTCGCTCCCTGATGCCGCATGGCTAGGCCTGGTTTACCCACAATGCTCCAACTGCTATACGTCCCAGAGAGAGCTGCAGCGAATCGGGGCGATCGGCCCTGTGCCGCAAGAGGGGCGGGGGGTCAGCGCTCTCACCCTGTCGCGGAGCGGCTTCAGGACCCCCCACACGCAGCCCGGGGCCACGGTCACCCCCAGCTCTTCCCTGGCCTCGCGGAGCGCCGTCTCCACCACGTCGCGATCCGCCGGGTCCTGCTTGCCTCCCGCGAAACTGGGGCAGAGAGAGAGAGAAACAAGGGGGCAAACTGTTATTCAAGCGCCCTCCTTTCACCTCTTATTACTGGGCTGATGCAGGGGCAGCACGGTGGTGCAGTGCTCAGCACTGCAATTCCAGGGGTACAGTCTGTGTGGAGTTTGCATGTTCTCCCCCACATACTGCATGGCTTTCCTCCAGGTGCTCCGGTTTCCTCCCACAGTCCAAAGACAGCAGTAGGTTAAGTGGCTTCTGGGAAAACTGGCCCTGGTGCGAGCGTGTCTGTGTGTGACCAGAGAGGGACTGACGTCCTGCCCAGGGCGTACCCCGCCGTGTGCCCGTTACTTCCTGGGATAGACTCTGGTTCCCCCGCGACCCTGAACCGGACGAAGCCGTTAGAAAAAAATGGATGGATGGAAAGACGCTGTGGGCGTGTTTGATCCAGTATTTATTCCAGCCCGTGTCTGGTCATCAACTGATCACTCGCTTGAGAGCTTTTGAGTCGGCACCAATGGCTGACAAATTCTTCCAAGTTAAGAAGAGACCGCATAAAAGGTTCACGTGTAGACGTAGGTGGAAATAATGGGAATTTGTCTATCTTCCCCAATTTTGCTTGGCTTCAGTTTCCAGTGGGTGCACTGTGATGGACTGGCGTCCCATCCAGGGGGTACCCCACCGTGTGCCCCTTGCTTGCTGGGACAGACTCCGGCTTGGGACCCTGAAAATGCAGTAGGATGGAGGGTCCCCCCCCCCAACTTTATATCTGCCGTTTGCTGCCGCCGGAGCGAGACCTCCCAGTTTAAAACAGGTCTACTTCAGACACACTGCATGCTGGTCCTCCTCCATCAATCCGGCTTCCCTGTCCTGTGTTTCGGGGCTTCTTCCGGGAGCCAGTCAGCTCCGTCAGCAACTGCTTATGACCGACAAGTACCCATGGGCACCGGATCGCAAACCGTCTACTTCCACCTCTACCTGTGGGTTTTTTTGCTCCTGCCGACTTGAGTAAGTTGTGTAAGTTGTGCGGCTCTCCCCCCCCCCCCGTTAGAAAATCTGTTCTTGCTGCTGCCGCCAAGCAATCGTGGATCGAGCATTGCTGACCTCTACCCCCTACTCGCGATTCTGTTCCTGCACAGGGCTTGTCCCGATGGGCATCTAAGCTGTGCGTTCTCGAACTCTGTGGCTATAGCTGCTTCTCTGACGTTTACAGCGCTGCCTCAATGTCTTTGCATGGGAGCACGCGTGCAAACAGGCAGTCCCCCCCCCGACAAAACGAGCTGGGCAGGACAAGGACGTCACGGCAGCAGATCCCAGCATCCCCCGCGCCGAAACCGGAGCGATCCGCTTACCTGACGTCCCCCTTGTGGCGGCCCGGCAGCCTGCTGGACCTCAGGGTGAAGAGGAAGGCCGGCTCCCCCCGCACCGAGCAGAGCGACACCAGCACCGCCGCCCGGCCTCGCGGCCCCTCGGCCCCGGGCTCATACAGGGGGCCGTTGGGGCTCAGGGCCCGCCGGCAGCGGGACTCGTTCTGCGCGGACAGGCACTCCCTCAGGGTCGGCGGAGAGGAGGAGGAGGAGGAGGAGGCCTGGTGATGGAGGTCGCGGGGGCAGGGCAGGCCAGCGAGGCGCGGCTGACCAGACAGGATGCAAGACCGGCTGGCCACGCCACCGCCCGCAAACACAGCGTTTCCAGGCAGCCAGGAACCCCCGAGAGAAACGGATCCGCTATTTTTCCCGGAACTGGACCATTGATGGGGATAGCAGCTGTTTTCGGAGCGATTCACCAAGGCCTCCCAGGGTGCCTTAAGGAACCGCTCTCTCCTTCTGGACAGGCATTCTGGGAGGGCAGCTTTGCAGGGGTCTTCGGGGTCCTGCGACGAAGCACGTCTCTGTCTCCTTGTCCAGCCTGTCCAAGCTTCACAACTGGAGTCCGGAAAAACAGACAGGTCAGCCCTCCCTCTCGACTCTGCAGGACAGCCTTCGGTCAGGCGACAAGACGACGCCGTTTTTGAGTTCCACCTGGACAGGCAGTTACGCCAGACAGCCCCGCTCCGGCCCCGAGAAAGAGAATTCCTATCTTTCCTTGCGGGCGGGGACAAACCAGGGGAAACAGGCCGCTCTGGGGCCTCGGAAGCCGTCCTAGATAACCCTGCGGCGCAGTCTGGCGTTTCATTCTGACCCGCCTGGGAATTGTCCAATGGGGGTGGAGAGACCAAACGAAACGTCCTGCCATGTCCCGGCCAGTCCCGCTGGAAAATCAGGCGTCCCGAAGAGACGGGCCCACACGGGTCCTTGGAGAGCAGCAGCAGGAATCTGCGGGTCCTTTTCAAGCAGGGCGCAGGCAATATCTTCGGACACCTCAACATCCTGCGATCACCAAAATAGACCCATTAATGTCAACAGGCTGCAACTCATCAACATTTATTTGCAGGACTTTTAAAGACCGAAGTGGCTCTGCACTGGAGCATTCATTGTAGTACATATCACCCTTACAGCCTCCAAATCACTCCAAAATGATATAGCTTTTGCAAGTATGATTAGTCCTCCCCACCCACATAAACAGTGGGAGCTTCCCAGCAGATCACGAACACAGAATAAGAATTGCTTACACTTCTATGGCACTTTTCTGACACTTAACTCAAAGCTCTTTACAGGTAATGGGGAATCCCACCCCCCACCACCAATGTGCAGCCACTACTGGATCAGAAAGACCTGGCTTTCTGAATTCAGTTTCACACTGAATCTCACTCTGCTGCAGCACAAGATCTGAGCGACGTCAGAATATCCTGAAAAGGCGCCAGAGGACACTACAGTGGAGCACATTTAAAAGGGATCCACTTCATCTACTGCTGGAGAGCAACCCCCCCCCCCAAACACACACACACACACACACACACACACACACACACACACACACACACACACACACACACACACACACACACACACACACACACACACACACAGCGGCTGTCCCCAAAACAAAGCACAGGAGATGTGTCCCAACACCAAGAGCTGTGGGTGTCTGGAACAAGCAACACAGCCACCTTGCAGGAACCGATTTTTAAATCCCTCGATCAACCACAAATCCTCCTTAAGTGTAAGATACGTATACAGTATGTACAAGATATGCACTTTGAGAAGCACTTCAAGAAGCCACCTTTAAAGGCGCTATATAAAATAAAGTTTTTTATTTTTATTATTATTATTATTATTATTATTATATGAGTCAGTCAGTATCATGACAATTGTAGAACACTTTTATCAAAAGCAGCTTAATAGCAATAAACTGTCAACCAAAAGAGGACAAGTGAAAGAAACTTAAAACAGATACAAACTTCATTGAGACATTCACTAACAGAAATACAAACGGAAAAGAATAGCACTAGCAAATTATTTTGAAGAAGCTCTTGAACAGGACATACTACAGAACGAAATAATTCATGGCTTATTTAGTCTACTACAAAGAAAATTCTGGACAGTAAAGCCTAACAGAAATGGGGGGGGGGGGGGGGGGGGGGGAAGATTTAAAAAGTGAGCTAAAAACAAGATACGTGTCACTAAATGGTCTATACATTACAGAGACAGGACTATATAGCATATTCTATATTCAGAAGCTTTCATTTGAAAAACCCTGACTGTACTTTAAATGTTATGTATTTTTGTCCGCGTTTTTAATTGTAAGATAATTAGACGCAAGACAGCAAATGAACACAGTCCAGGTTCTTAATATGGACATACCCGCCGGTTTTTAAATCGAACAGCTCGGTTGTTATAAACTCTTTTTGACAAGTGCCACTTTATAATCAAGGTATGGAAGAGCACCGAAACCCGTATGGCATGTGAAGTTAATTTTACTGAAACGGATGTCCCTGAGCTCAAGTAAAAAGTAAAAAAAAAAAAAGGAACAGCAAATTATTTTGTAAACTTTGGATGTCTCCGTTTTTCTTGGGCGAAGAAAAACGAGTTTTTTTTTCCCCCCCTCCAGTCAATCTGGAGGGCATGGTTGCGATCGTTGTCGACTCCCCTATACCAGTGAACTCCTGTGCTCCGCCGCCATCTTGTGGCGGAATAGAAGAACTGCAACACACTCCCCGCGGATCAACAACCCCAGAAAACATGTCAACCGCAAATTTAAAACCGGACACACTTGTGCATTTAAATCCTACGCGTATTCACGAGTAAAGCCTTCACAATTTCGTCGACTTTAAAAGCTTCACCTTAGCCAAAAGAGTGGAAAACAATATTAGCATAAAATCGCAGGCCTTATAAATGGAACCAGTTAGTTGCTTCAGAGTTCATTGTCATTTTGAGCGTTCGTACAATCTGACAATGCATAAAATGCTTATGACCTAACAAACATGTACAATTTAATACTCAGCGGTGAAAGTCGGGGGCTGTCAAATCAAGTAACTTCCTGTTGCTGTTGGAAATTAAATGCAACATTCGACTCACCTTCTGACAAAGCAGCAGAGCAGCCCTTCCTCTCGCCATGAGTGAATATGGCGTCAAGCTGATTCCGCCAGGGCTACGTGCTGCCCTTATTTAAAATGGCTGTCTAATTCAAAGCTGAAAATTAGATTGTCGACCGGCGTTTCCAAAAGTCCATACACTGTTCAGCTAGTAAAGTTACCGGTGTAAACACAAACGTATATCTTATTAGTTAAGGCAGAATTATTGTGTATATCACCATAGCGTGTAAAATGAACAGTTGCTTAAAATTCCCTTCTCCAAATCTAAAGCAATAACACCTGGTAATTATTCTATTTCTTAATTTTGACTCGGGGTTCACATTAAATTATTGTTAATGGTTTAACCCTTAGGACCTTTCTGCCTTCAATCCATGTCCATGCCAGTTTTGGGGGGTGCAGTGATGTAGCAGTCAGCTCTGCTTCTTGGATCTTTGGAGCCTGTGGTCTGTCTGCGAGGAGTCTGCACGTTCTCCCTTCCACATTAGGAGTTTTCAGTGGGCTCCGAGGAGCCACTCTCCTTCCCAAGAACAGGAATCTCTAAATAAGGGAAGGATGGATGTTCTTTGGGGCAGCATAATAGCCCCATAGTGAGCATTGCTGCCTTGCAGTGTTGGGGCCCCGGGTTCAGCTCCTGGGGTACTGTCTGTGTTGAGTTTGTATGTTCTCCCCATGTTTGTGTGGGTTTCCTCCCACAGTCCAAAGCCATGCTGGTAGGTAAACTGGCTTCTGGGAAAACCAACACAAACACACACAGTGTCTGTCTGCCCTGTGTTGGACTGGTGTCCCATCCAGGGTGTACCCTACCTTGAGCCTATTGCCTGCTGGGATAGACTCCAGCTCCCCCGCTGAACTGCATGATGGATGTAAACATTTTGACATATCTATTTGGTTTAAATACTGATTTTCCCATGTTTCTCAATATTCAGTTTGAACTGTTATTGCACACCCATTGAAATCCAGAAATTGTAAATATTATACATACATAAACACCCAGTACGTATGACTAGAACTTGCTTCTTGGAACTCAGTGTGTCCCATCTTTTATTAATGATTTATATTTGTGCCTCCTAGTGAAAGCAATTAGAAAAAGCATTGAGGTCAATCAGATCGACGTTAACAGCCTCTACAGGGGCATGTAAGGAACGCCAAGAGTACTATGGGTGTGTGCGTCTCATCCTTCAAAAGGACGGCGCCCTTTTTTTCCCGACAGTATAGTGTCCCCGTCCCTATACTGGGACATTAGGACCCACACAGACTGCAGGGTGAGCGCCCCCTGATGGTCTCACTAGCACCACTTCCAGCAGCAGCCTTATCTTTCCCAAGAGTCTCCCATCCAGGTACGAGCCAGGCTCACACCTGCTGAACTCCAGTGGGGCTGCCAGTGGTGAGTTACAGGGTGATATATAGCTCTTGGCTTTAAGATCTACCAGTTTATTTGATTGACACTGACTCCATCTGCATCCACTTATACAGCTGCGTGTTTTGCTGGAGCAATTCAAGTGAGGTAACTTGCTCAAGGGTACCGCAACTGTGCCGCACCTGGGATTTGAACCTGCAACCTTCCCATTACAAGCTCGGATCCCGCCCACTGTAGACAAATCCCCCAACCAGACTAACACTACCCCTAAAACCAGCAGACTCACCCTCCCAACTCCTTAATCCTTTCGCCATTTTATCACGTGGTATTCTAGACTAAAGATTAACAATACTAAAACACTTATATAACCAGTTGTCATGTTGTTCTGTGTGATCATACAGACAGAATGGCAGCTACATACATGTAATCTTATAGCCTGGCTGCATGTGTTAAAGCTCCAGTGCATGAAGGTTACACAGTTAGATCTGCATCCAGGTCTCATTTTTCTTCCCCCCTGCCTGTCCTCCAGCCTACACTCCAGCTCTGCCTGCAAAAAAAATCTTTGCAGTTTAATGGGATGACAGTACCACACACGAAAATATGTTTGTTTTCCATATGTTTGTGGGCACCGGCCTCTCTGGGCATGTACAGTCCCAGTACTGCCAGATCACAGGTCCAGACTGGTCGGAACTGCAAACCAGCCACAGAAACGCAGTCCGCTTTGAAGTATAAGAGAGCAGCAATAAGTATTTTCACAACCCCACAAGCTTTATTGGATACAACGCCCGTCAAGGAAAGCCACTTGATTCGGACAGCACTGGGGTACATACTCTGAATTCAATGCTACATGATATATTCCTAAAGATCATAGATTCCCATCACAGGTCACACACAGCAGAAAACACACCAGCAAGCAGCGATGACAGTTTCGTACTGCCCTGCACACCCAGGGCAGTATTCTCCAGCCGTCTGCAGAGGAATCAGAGCAGCTCCAGTCTGTTCCCCCGAGAGGTTAAGGCAGGCACGGAGAGAGGGAGGGGGCGTCCCCCTGCCTCCCCCCTAACCAGAGAGACTCTGGATGAGGGAGAGTTTCCAGGGTCGCCGCTCACATTCCCAGGCTCTGAGGATCCACCTGGCAGCCCAGCAGGGTGGCTCCAGCCTGAACGCACTGAGCCACGTCGAGTCCTGAAACACAGAGCACACAGGCACTGCTACAGCAGCAAGATAGAGGCAGCGGTACAGGGGGCCGCCTATCGGCTGGAGGAACACCACCGAGAGCCAAGAATAATGCTTGACTCGGAAATAAGAGGAGCTAAACACTGTTTTTAGGTGGATGGGATTTAAGAAGACTCATACAAATATATTTTTCGGGCTATACAATACACGCTTGAGGAAAAACACGGCTTACACTTAAAACTAGGAACCGAAGGCCCAGAAGTCCCCAAATTAAGCAGGAATATACTATATGAGGCACTTTTCATAGCCAAGCTGAATTGAAGCTTTCCGAAGCACAAAGTTTCGAAAATAAAACTTAAAGACAAAAGCATCGGCCCGCAGGTGATGTAATTGGCACAGAAGAGGTGGACGCATCACGCCCGGACTATAAGGCTACAGCAGGGAGTGCGAGAGAAGGGGCATCCTTGTCAACCAGCTCAGGGCGGCTGACGTCTCCTCATGACGGTTTCCCAGAGGGCTGGGCCAGGCTCTCCACCATCGCTCGGGGCGGGAGGACCAGCTGTCCGGGAACGGCGTTCGTTCCACTACCTGGCTGGGCTTTGATCCAGGACACGGCTTTCAGGGCCACGAACTGCCACTCGTCCCTGGAGTCCAGTTTGAAGCCGTGCAGCCAGAGCAGAGCCAGCAGAGTGGCCCACGCGGTCTTGTCCAGGCCCTGGAGAGGAAGCGCACAGAAGCAGGGTCATGACCGAGCTGCAGCAGGACAGGACACAGGCAGGACCGGCCTTGACTCAGTATGATCACCTGTCATCTTGGAACTAGGGTCACACTGACTCACTAACAGGGTTCAAAAAGGCGGTTATAAATGGGTCCATCTAAGCCATTGGGTGGCTAGCAATTACAGTGATCTCTGCTATTCCAAGCGTTTCCAAAACGCGAATTGGCTCATACGCGACTTGTAAATGGGGGAGGTCTGTTTCACACGAAACTCACGCTGGCTTATACGCGATTTCATCCCCGACACGTTGACGTTTTTGCGTCGCGGAGTAGCACAGCTGAAGGTGGCAGTCCGCGCGGGAATTCACAAGATGCTCCGCTGGCCCACGTGCTGCGTTTTGGAAGGGCTAATTAGGGGCGGGGGGGCGGCTCCTCAAATTCCGTGCCATTTTCACGAATTCTTCTGCCTTGCCGCACATATGAGTGGACAAGGGGACAAGAGTGTGTCCAAGAAGCAGCATGCTGGCGATAACATTTCAGGTGGTGAACTTACGGTTAGTGTTTCTTTATTTATGATACATTTAACGTGTATTTAAACGGTGCCACCATTTTTAATGAGGATCATCATTCCATTTGGAAAAGCTTCGGATAGGCTCTGAGTGGTCTGCCCACAGGCCTATTTTCCCCCCCCATAAGCCTCGTTATTTTTATTGAGCGATTTCGCACAACGCGGGGTTTCACAGGAATGCGTCTATCGCGTTACAGCAGAGACGCCTGCACTTGAGTTAAGGCTCCGGCTTGAACGAAGCCTGGGGTATCGGCTTGCCCCCGCAACCCCTTGAGAAAAGACGTGGCTCGTGGTCCTGGTTTGAAATGCACTCAGTTTCCAGTCTCCTCCTCTGGTTCTGCTCTTTTGAAGACCACTGGGCAGACTGCGTCAGTGTCTTTGAGAGCTTTGAATACTTGTATTGGGTTCCCTCGTAGTCTTCTGTAGTCACTGGTACCGAGGACCTGGGACTGGTTCTGACCAGAGATGGGCATGGCAGTACCATACACCCCAGGAAAAGATACCCATACACCCCAAGTTAAGTCAGCACTGCTTGCTGCTGTGGTTAATGGAGATTAGGACCCCAATATTGCAGCCAGTGAGCCTGACACACATTACAGAAATAAAATGACTGGCCACCTCTCCGGGCATCTTGCTGGCCACCTCCTGCTCCGTCTTCCCCAAAACCGCCAGCAGAGCCTCGTCCAGATCCCAGGAGCCGTTCGCCTTCTGCAGGGAGATGAGCTTCAGCAGGGGGTCCTCCTCTGGCTCGGGGGCTGAGGAGAGACGAGCAACAAGCGTGCGAGACCTGGAGAGCCCAAGAGACCCTCTCTACACCCCCCCCCCCCCCCATCACATTTCACTTCCGGCACAACTGGGCCTTTCCCCAGACTGACCCAGGGTTTATGGGATAGAACTGTGACACTTGTTTAAAGATGCAGGACGTGACTACTTGACGAAAACAAAAACAAACTGCTCTCCGATACAGATGCTGAGTACCTTTATTCCGGGTGATTCACTGGGTATCTGTTACGGCTGCATCGGCAGACAGTCTGATCAGACACAGTAACCCGCACAGTGACTTCGTAGAAGACGCTTTGTGAATAGTCCACTGGCGTTTTGTTTAATAGCTCAGTCTGGGTAACGGCTTCAGCCTAATATTCTCCAGTGCCCGCCCTGCAAGCACAAAATATAATCGCCCTTCGGTACACTCAGTAGTGTGCGAGATAAAGAGCAAGCTGGTTTTAATGCTTCTCTTTATTCGACATTTTAATGAACAAGATGAGTATCTCCCTGGCCCTGGAGAATCTCCACAGCCTCAATGCTCGGTAATTTATTCCAGTCACTTCTGTAAAACAATTGGTCCTTGAGGGTTGAAGGATATTCTGATTTCCAAGTGATCTCTAAATGATCACGGCGAAATTGCTCCTGGCCTTTAGAAATGTAGGATTTAAAACCTGCTTGACTGGCACTCTAAAGTTTGAAATTTAGATCTCAAAAATGCCAAGCCGCGGTTGAGTAAAATGCCAGAATCGCCATCCCCCCCAAAAAAAATAATTTTAAATATCTTTGGAAGAAAGCAAGGGCAACATTTAATTTAATTAGCGGTGTATTTATTTGCTTCTACATTTTAAAATATAAATTAGCTTTAATTAAGCAGTCAGATGCGTTCCAAGTCCATATCTCTTTTCTTCTGTGGCCGTTTACTTCCTGCACAAACTCCTCCTCACCTTTAATTCTGCTCCTGACATTAACCGAGAGAGAATCTAGATCACATAACCGCAGACGCCTTCAGCTGCCACAGTAAGGCGTTCAAGGTGCCACTACGCAAGATGGTTGCACTTTCTAGCGCCTCACTAACCTGATCCATGGGCAAGATCTTGCAGGGAAATATCTGAAATGCAGAGATAATCCAACACATTTTCAACTGCGACCACACACTCCCACTTGTGGTGTAGATGGAGAATTTACCTGTTTGGATGTCACAATCCTCCGATTCTGCATGAATGGAATGAGCCAATATGCCGTCGCACTGCATTGAATTATCTTTGAACAGAGCAGACACAAATGCACTTATTATATAGCCATTTCTTCCGGCAGGACTAGTCTGGAAAACCCCACAGTGCTGACCAGACTAGAGGTAAACCGACAGGCCCTTCAGGGATTTTAACACCAGCTGAACGGACCCCCAGAGCCAACAGGGTGAGAGTTAACTTCAGGTATACTATACTGTTTGACCTGATATACTATACTAACTCAGATACCCGACAACACAGCCTGTGGTTAAGTCACTCCATGCTTCTGTGCTGAGATCAGTACTGTATTAAAGAAAAACCATCGAAGGCACACACCGCATGGCTTCAGTTAAAAAGTCACAAAGAAAAAGGAGAAAAGAGTGTGTAAACTGCAATGAGGAACACAGGTTATTATGGCCTGCTATGCTGCTTTGTTTTCTCTTTGGATGCACGCGGATTAAGAGACAGTAACGCCTGTGAACGGATTTAGTTATTTTTCTTTCGGAACGGTCTGGTTTTAGGCGATGCAGGAGACAGCAGGCAGGTTGTCACAGGCCTAGTTAAGACCCCGCATCATATATTGAGCTTCAAAAGAAACATCACTGCATGCTTTTGGTAAAATAAAGCATGCCTATGATGGCTATTGATTAATCTCTCAAATGAGATGAGACATGAGAGATACACAGACATGTTCCATTCAATCACCTCACTAATACCAGGTGTTGAGATCTGTCTTGTGCAACATCGCAGGAGAAGGTAAAGGGAGAAACGAAGAATAAAAACTCACCAAATATGTTCGGCATTGGCATGGCTGCAGCTGAAATACCCCATGTAAAAAAAAAAGAAAAAGTGTTTAAAACTTAAACGAAGGACACTGGCTTTTGCACAGGAAAAAAAAAGATGCTATATTATTTTTTATTGAAAGCCCACGTGTTAAGAGACAGTAACTCCCGTGAAAATCACCGCCCTTCCTGCAAGTGTCAATGACTCATCTCCCCGGGAGCATCCCAAGACCCATGAGAAGGAGTGTCAGGAGGTAACAACGGACATTTGAGAGAGGGCCGGGCGATTTTCAGAAGGAGACGGATCAAGGCAGGGAAGTAAAACGGGGTAAATAAACCTTCCTTCTGGGTGCACCGAACCTCGCGAGCCAGCATGGTGCTCCCCGACTGCCGGCACCTTTCGATTGGTCTCCCTGCCCGTGCAACTAGCTGGCTTTGTGCAGCTCACACACACAATCGGGAACACAGGCAGTGAAGATTGTTAAAAGAAGTGCACAGTACCGCACATGCGAGTTGGACGGGCTCCAGCCAGACAGAAGGCCATCGGCATACACCGGTCTGCAAAACAACAAGAGGAAGAGGTTTACAGCAGCAACCAAGTCACGCCGATACAGAAGTTCATCTCAGGATCGATCCTGGAGAGCAGGTTTGACTCCACGGGACCTGGATGGCACCCGGCTGGCTGACCGCCTCCGTGTCCGGATGGAAAAGACATTCAACCACATCCCCACCCTACACTCAAGTCTGCCGCCGGTGCCCAGAACCGGACTGAGATGGAGCACATTCTCCCGAGCCAAAGAATTCCTGGATACCGCTGTCAACAGTTGTGGCCGAGTTACTTAAACATGGATTCAATTTTTGTTTTAAAAGATAGCAATAAGAATGCACCATTGTTTTGCCTTTCCTGCTATTTTTATTCCCCAGTGTTCAGATCCTCTGATGTTCATCAGTGAGTTCCACTGGCGCACCGTCATTCCAGTTGCAATAAATCAGAGACGATACTGGGGAGGAGGCTGACAGAGACTGAGGTGGCTGAGCGGCGCAGTCGTTTGCACTGCTGCGGCCCTGGGTTCAATTCCTGGGGTTCTATCTATGTGGAGTCTGCATGTTCTTCCCAGGCTCATATGGTGCTCCTCCCACAGTCCAAGCACAAACTGGAGTGAGTGTGTGTGGCTGTGTTTGCGTCTGTGCGAGACCTGTGATGGACTGACGTCCCATCAAGGGTGTAGCCCTGCCTTGAGCCCATTTCTTGCTGGGATAGACTCCGGCTGCCCCGTGACCCTGAACTGGATAAAGCAGAAAGAAAACAGATGGATGGCTCGTAGAGTCAAAATTCTCAATAGACCTTTTGTGTGTCAAGTGCTTACACACTTCCTGCACACCCTGGGAACAACAGTGCATGTCAACAGGGCTTTGACGTTTGCTGGGGTGAGAGCTAATGTAGATATTTGTTCTGGTGTGCACCAGGCTCCACCGTCCACTAAGGTTGCTACCTTGTGTGAAAGTTAAGTACACACTCGCAAAGTGACAGTCACAAACTAAACCGACTAGTAGAGACTAAATTCACCATACTAACATGTACCCGTAACCACGCGAGGATTGCTTTCACGGGAGATCCACGGGACGCAGAAAACAACACTTGGCACGGCACAGTACGCGGTTACACACTGTATGGACACAGCCACAGTGACACCATTAACAGTGCCCAGCGGCCTTCACCAGGGACACGGGCAGAGGGCAGCCTTATTTATGGTACCGATACACATTGGGCATGGACACCCGGAGACAAGGGCAACGCTAAGAGCGGCTGTAGACTCTCTAGATCTCGCTCAGCCCCCCAGCCCAGCCCTACTCACACTGGAAACGAGGGATGTTCCTGCGCAGAACAGGACCCTGGACGGGCTGCTTGTTCTCCTTGTTCACGCCAATGAAGGCGGTGTGAGAGCACACCACTCCGGACTGAGTGCTCAGCTCCGTCGCCCTCTTCCTCACCGCCTTCTTCTCCTCCTCGCCCTCCTGCTCCCGCTCCTCCCTCTCCAGGGAGCGGAGGAGCGAGCGTGCCCCGAGCCTGTGGATCGTCAGCCTGCGGGAAGAGAAGAGCGACTCGCACGAGCTCTCCCCTCCACTCCTTCACTGCTGGCGCAGCCAGGTGTCCCAGAAAAATACCCCCCCCCCCATTTACTATGAAGGAAGCAGCTCGATCCCTGTCCACTACAACCACTAGGTGGCGCCACGCACCTGGACGTGCGAGTCCAAGCCCTGGCATAACTGCCAGTGTCTGTACCAATCAGCCTTGATAAAGAGACAAGCACGAAGCAGCACAAGGCAGCCTGGCCTTGGGCCTGACGCAGGGCCTGACGCAGACGATCCTGCAGAAGCTTAATATTTATAACCACAAGTGGTGTGAGGAATCTGAAATGATCAACTCTGTTATAGCAGGGACCCTGCATCACCTCCGTCTGCCTGTTTTTTTGCTGTACTACAGTGCTTTGAGTTGACCCACGTCTCTGCAGGTGCTGTAGGTTCGAGTCTCCCACCTGGTCTTCTGGCAGCTCAGTATCTCTGAATATGTTTTATCAAATGTCCTGTTAGGAACTGTTCTTCTGCTGTTAAGCCAAAGAAATACTATTTTACACTCATGGATGCAAATGGATGAAAAATTAACATTTAAGTCAGTGTTAACCAGGGACTCAGCGTGGCTATTGACTCCCAGACACAAAATTCCTCCATATGCAAATACAATGAAACGTTGAACTACAACATAACTGTACAGTCAGTAAATTAATGAAGTGTGACAGTAAATATATCATGCTACTTAACTTAATGCAGTGTAAGGACGACAGATATAACTATCTTACCCACTCTCCTTGTCGGGCTTCAGGCTGAAGCTCAGTTTGCTCTTGTAGGGCTCGTCTCCCAGCTTGTACTCCAGCAGCACTGAGCCTTCTGCGCTGTGATCACACTGAGAGAAGAGAGAGAAATGAATACCCAAAGCCAACTGCATTAATCGCTCTCAGAGAGGCAGACACAGGATTAATACAGATGCTGGCCATTGAACATCACAGAGACGTGAAAGGGGAGAGAAAGAAAAAAGGGGGATTTCATTCAGATATACATGGATTCCACTATATTGCTGTAGAAGTGACAGACTGACAGGGATGGAGGAATCGGCACTGCTGTAGAAACAGATGATCTACAGAGACCAGTGCTGTAGAAACAGATGATCTATAGAGACCAGTGCTGTAGTAACAGATGATCTACAGAGACCAGGTCTTACTGCACGCAGAGAGGTGGGAAGAGAGAATGACTGGACAGAAAGGCTCATCATAACCGCAGGGAAACACAGCAAGAGAGGCACAAAACAGACATGCTGACTGTCTGTAGACTCAGGAAAACCCGAATGAGCCGAAGTTCAATTTCCTTTCGGCAGTCCTGACCTGTCCTTTAAGCTGGGCGTACAGCAGTGCTCTCTGCCCCTGGAACAACGCTTTCAGGGGAGGTGACAAGGAAGACACCTCCAGCCCAGACGGGACGTCCCAGCGCACAGAAATCTCCCGGACTGCAGGCTGAAGAGCGAACCGCAGAGACTGCATCACCTGAGAGGAGGAGAGGGACATCGCCAGACTGAGACACATTCTTTTTCACCTGATGTCAAGAGACTAGAACACACATTTTACAACATTGGGGCTGGATTGTTGTAGTGCAGACTTCTCTGGTACCACTAGTCACTATAATTCAAACCTACAACTTATATAAAAAGCAGGCGGTAATCTTAAAACCAGAAAGTGAATTGTGGATATTTCATCCCTGTTCTGGCAGGTTGAAACTTCCATTCAGACCTGATTTTAAAGTCTTGCTCACATGTGAAGCTCTACAACAGTGGTTATATCACTCAGCCCTGTTCCTAGGGAACAGCGCATCTCCTTCAAATGATCAATTAGTAACTACTGATGGACAATGCAAGTTACACGATCAAGGAGTACAATGACATTCTCTGAGGCATGTTGCCAAATGCAGAACATTTGCCTGTAACACAAAGAAATTTGAGGGATTATGAGGTTTGGAAATATGACTCTGATTAGGATTCGAGGCAAGAATCTGATTGTTCTATTACAGTGAATGAAGAGTCAATGAAACTAATAAAAAATGCCAATGAGAAAACTGACAGCATAACCTGATTACTTAAGAAGCAAGTTACTTCTCTCATTTAAGCATTGGAGGTCTCTTAAAGCAAAGCAAAACTACTTTGCTGACACATTATACAGTACACATCTTCCCAATGAAAATTGTATTAAAATGTAATAAAACGGATGTGTGATTAAGTGTCAAAAGCCAGGCTGGGTAACTTATTGCAATCAAATGACTAATTGACGTACCACAATATGATGGCTAAGAAGTTAACTATGTTTAGTTAGTGGTTTTAGATAAGGCTATTTTGACCTTTTGGAACTCAAGGTTAGACAATAGTCAAGTGGAGCTCACTAACTCATGACCAATATCTGACCGGCGCCCGGCTGGGCTCCGCTCTCTGACCGGCGCCTGACCTTGGGCTGCAGGCGCTCGGTTCCGGTGATGAACTGGAAGTGACCGGACCCTTCCGTGGCCATTCCTCTGATCAGGGCACTGGAGGCTCCCTCTCCGATCCCAAAGGTGAAGCACCTGGACACAACACAGTCAGGCTGCACGGCGATATATGACCAAAACACACAGAGAAACACTGCACACCAGGCTACAGTCTGCTACAGGGTCAGCGTCCAGCCCAGAGGAAAGGACAGGGGATCACAGGGGACACAGACCGGAAGAGACTACAGGGCCACATTCGTACAGCATTTCCCCAATGACGGCTTTTATTCCACTTAATTTAAAAAGCAAAACCAAATGTGACGTCTTGTTGATACTGAGGTGTCTCCGGGGAATTTCACAGATTTCAGATTTAACTGTGTGGTTTCCTTACCGGGAATGAACACGCTTAAAGCCGATGGGGTGAGAAATGTCAGAACTGAGAAGGGTGCACGTGACCCTGTGCGTCTGCAGAGATCAGAAACCAAGAGCAACAGCAAAGAGAGGGAAACGGATGTGGACAGAGTGATAATGGGGGAAAAACTTCGACAGTACAGTTACTTATAAGATAGAACCGATGACCGTGTACTGTACCTACGTGTACGCATCTGTAACCAAGACACAGGCGAACGACACAAGGGCAGGAGACTCAGTGACAGTACAGCCAGATCCTACCTGTGTGAGAGACTATTAGTCTTCACAAGGTCTGTCACTTCTTTGGTGTTCCCTACTTCTCCATCCGTGAACACAAAGAGCTGGAAAACAGCGAGAGAGAGAACGAGAAGCATTGAACTCGTATTTATACTTCTCCCTCCTGTTTTTCATAGCGACGTTCATCCCAAAAGGATCCCCAAACCCTTCAAACATAGAAGGGGGCTCATCTACCGCTGAAGGGCAGCCCCCCTCACCCGGCAGGGGAGGTGGACACGGCAGAGACCACTGACAGCAGCAGCCTACTTCTCCCCTGAAGGTCTCTGCTCCCAGAGCTGACCGGGCCCAGCCTGGCCTGGCTTCTGAGATCTGACCAGGTCAGGCTACAGGGTGGCAACTTAGCTCAGCTTCTCAGGGTATTTCCATTGCTGTTGAACGAGTGCCCATTTCCTCCTCCTCTCCAGTCGAAAACTGGCCCGGGTGTAGTGGGAATGAGAGCGTGCGCTCTTTCAGCCCAGAGCTTGGCCCCTGCGGAGCTCTCTGGGGTCCCAGGCAGCCACACAGGTCGGGCCTGCTGGGTAACCCACACCCTACCTGGTCAGAAGGAAAGCCGTGAGACTCCCACCTCACGGCACTCGGTGGGTTCACACTAGGCAAGCTACTGGTTAGGACTAACGAAGACTGGAATGCAGAGGGCGAGAGTCTCCACCCAGCCCCGTACCTGGCGAGGGTGGGCAGGCAGGCAGGGCTTGTTGTAGATCTCAGTCAGAGGCTGAAGAATCTCCGTCCCTCCGAGATCAGCCTCCATCGTCTTCACCTTCTCCAAGGCCTTGTCCATGGTGTCCTGGCTGTACTCCACACTCTCCCTGCCGCGGAGAGAGAGAGAGGAGACAGAGGGGCCGTCAGGCTGAGGGCACAGCCGACCAAGGACAGAGGGAAAACAGGCGAGACACCGCTCAACAGTACTGAACGCAGCGGGCAGGAAGAACACTGCCCTGTGGGCCTCCATTGCAGACAAGGAAAGAATTCGAGACACGTCTTCCAACTCTGGACTTCATGCATCATGGAACAGCAACACAGTAGTTTCTAGAGGTCTTAACGACAGCGTATTACTGAAATCCTCCGTGAGACTGAGCATTCTGGTCAGGTTTCCTGGAGCCGGCTGACAGCCGCTGCCGTCAGTCCTGAACCTCTCAGGCGTGCGTCTGGATCAATTGCTCATTCTTGGCAAAACTCTCGGAGACCTGCGATGCAGTGAAGGAACACTCTTGCCGTGTCTGATCACTTACGGGAAGAAGGACTCGTGAGTTGACCCAAAGCCATAAATATTGAAGTAACAGCCCAGGGGGAGGCTCTTCAGCAGGAGCAGCAGAGTATCCTAAAGACAGAGAGGGTGAAGGCTTGACAGAGGAAACTGCAGAGCACAAATTCCAGTGACTGAGGACATCGGACACTGGATCCCCTATCCCACTGGAGCCCTAAAGCCACTGGCCAGCAAGGTCTCTTCAAACCTCCAGCTTCTTAAAAGCAAGGGAAACTCTCAACTGGGTTCTACAGCAATTCCCTAAATATTGATGCTATAAAATCTAGGTGCAATACCCTTCCATTGGTCACTTTCCAGAGTATAAAGCTGAGAAATTGCTCAAATGCATTTGCTAACGGGACAAGTAACACATTGACGGAGCCCGATCACCCAACAGGTGGCAATTAGGCAGGGTTTTGGTAATAACTCAGGAATGAAGAGGCATGTGAAATTTTCAAAACGCCAAAACTTTCATGGCCAAGAAAAGGTTGGAGAATCGTATAAAGACAGCCAATTTCCCCATTTATTTTTAACACAATGCCAAAACCACAGTGGGGGCAAAATAGTCATTTCTTTAAAAACACAAGGTGTTGCTGACATGCGTCAACACCACACATCCCTAGTTATTTAGGTTTTCCAAATCTAAAATTTTGAACTATTCAAGTACGTGTTAAATCTGGGTCTCCGTCAGCAACGCATGTGCTTTGTGTCCGCGATGGCGTGCACTGGTGTGGAAGTGACCGGGCACTGCCCCGCAGGCACAGCGGATCCCGGTGTCCGTCAGGGTTCGAATGGCTCTGCGTGCGTGACAGCACGCCGGCCGCCGGCCGTACCCTGGCACTCTCGATGCGCTGCTGTCCTCCGCCCTGGCTGCTCATCTCGCAGCCCATGCTGCCCGAGCGGTCCACCAGGAAAATGAACTCGCCAAAGGAAGACAGGGCCGAGGACACCGCCCCGGGGAACTCGGGGTACAAGCTGAGCATCACCGCCGCGTCTCCCATCAACGAGCCTGCGGGAGAGGATGACGTTAACGCACCGGGCCTGAACACCGGACAGCGGTAACGCTCTGGTCCCGAGACAGAGGAGCGCGAGCTCAAACAGGCCTCAACGAGCCTCTTCACAGCAGTTTCAGAGTCCTGGCAGAAGTGTTACCACCTCGTAGGCATGCTAGGTCAGTACCGGGCTAACCAGGTTGTGCCTGCAACTGGTGCAGTGGACCAGTAGGAGGCGCTCTCCGCTACAGGCTAGACTCACCAAACCACCGCTCCAGTGTGCTGATCTGTGCTACGAGAGGCATCAGCTTTCTGGTGAGTTATTCAACTAAAGACTTTCAAAGGATCCCACCCAGCAACTTCCCCGATTCAGTTAAGGATTATTGTTGGCAAAGAGCTCAGCTGCAGACATAATGGATTTCAGGGTGAAAGATGGTGGATGGGTCTATCCTCTCATATTACCTACAAATGGAACAAAGGCAAACAAAAATGAGATCCCAGTGCACTTACAGTTGGAGAGTAAATTTGCAAAGAAGTAGACCTCAGGGAATGTTCTCTATGCAGTATTGAAAGCAGATACGTTGCTAATGAATGTGCTGTAAATATGGGTGGGAATGTTACTTCAGAACAGTGAGATACGCCTCAGCACAAACTAACACAGGTACCGACCAGACATCTCTCCAAACTGTACTGTGCTCGCGCACGCTCTAACAGATACTAGGCAGGATTGCAAATGAGCCTAAGAGAAGAGCAGAAAAATCATTTAAAAGTTCACAGATGGTCCCTCAGTCCATGTGGCCAAACACTGCGTCCAACAAAAGTAAACAGGGGGGAAAAAAAACACAAGAAACTAGAAGTGTAAAATTAATAAAAGCAGGCTAACAGCCGGCTTGTGCAACGTCACCATGAACACGTTATAAAGAGAGTTCAAAACATTCTGAGTATTAAAGCACTCAGAAAGCAAGGATTTGTCATACAACACTCAGGGCAGTTTAGATATCAGAGTACCGAAGATTTCAGACAGTTTCAGAACACATCCACAGTATCCAGCCACTCTAAGCCTTCCTACATGATTTTCTACCTGAAAATTAAATCACTCAGAATTCAATAAGGTGTCTATGGTGGTGATTTTTTAAAAGCATCACTCATCCGTCTTGCAGAAGAGCACTCTTGGATCTTCAGGAGTACCTGCAAGAGTCACCACCCACGCACAAGTCTTTCAACAGTCCAGCCCGCGGGAGGAATGCGTGCATCTGGAGCACAGCCACACCCACGAGCCAGAATAGGCACCCAGCAGCTCCCCTCGGACTCGGACAGAGCACAAGGACTGAGGAACGGCGTGTGGAAATGGCTTCGACGTTGAAGTCGCTCGTACATAAATGTCACGGACACCAGACACCAAATTCCAGGAGCAGCCCATTTGGAAAAACCTCTCTCAACTGGACTCGGTGGGATCCTTTAAGAAATGGCTTGATGACCACTGGCGAAGCGTGTGGCACCTCGAAATTTTCCAGACGAGCTGAAACCCCCCCCCATTTCCATTTGTCATGGGGAAAGTCCAAAAGAACCTCTTACCTACCATGTTGCCGTTTGCACAGCGATCAGTATCGGAAGAAGTGAAAGAAAATCGGTTTCCTCCCACACTAGAGAGAGACGCTGGTAAGTTAATTGGCCTCTGGTAAAATTGGCCCTGGTGCTAGTGTGTGTGCCTGTGTCTGTCTGCCCTGAGATAGACAGGCGTCCTGCCCAGAGCGTATCCTGCCGTCTGCCCATTGCTTGCTGGAATAAAACCTGGGCTGGAATGAACCTGGATAAAAGGTCACTCAAAGGGACGTGATGATACTGTAATGAAATAAACCTACTGTGCACAACCCTTTTCGCACTTACACTTCTGATCTGCCATTTCAACAGGAAACAGGAAAATCCTAGCGCACAAAGCCTCCGACAGTCTCCAGCTCTTAGCTCATGATCAGTATCAGGAGAAATAAGACAGAATGAGTTTCACATGTGAATTCCAAAAGAACTGAGAACAGGGGCAGGGGGAGGGAGAGAATCCATGCATGAGGTCTTGAAGTCTTGCAGACCGAACACTGGAAATTGGTAGAGGACCCGAGGCGAGTATTTTAATCCTAAAGAGATTTGACAAAGTCAGCCCAATGGAACCCTTCAAGAGCCAAAACGAAAACACGAACTCCAGCACAAGTGGAAACCAAGAGGAAGGGCAGTTCTAACAGAGAGCAGGATGGACTTGGAATGAGACACCCAGCCACACAGGTGAACCTAGTTTTCTCCAGCTTTCTTCAAGAAACCAGACACGGGAGACGGGCCTCAGGGCTCCCTCCTTCTTTCTTATGAAGCCACTAACTCGTCAAGCGCTCCTCTGCTTTCCCAGGGGGGTTGAAAGTAAAGCGACCGCGCGGTTTTGAAGACGGCGGCTCTGCTGCGGGTCACGCCCGATCGGCTGCCCTCACCAGCGGGGGCGGACTGCTGCCCCCCCTCCAGGATGGCACTGGGCTCGTGGGCACGCGTGTAGTAGACCAGCAGCTCCACATCCCGGTCGAACTTGTGGCCTGGAGACAGGCTGACCTGCGGAGGGAAGGGGAGACTGTGTTGAAACGGAGCAGGGAAATACACACAAGGGAATCCACACTGGCCCTGGAGCTGTGCCTCCTGGCTGTTTGGGTACTCAGGGGACAGTCCTCTGTGATGTCAGTCATGCCAAAGAATCTGGACACTGGCAGACCCGGCTGCCCAGGGAAGACCAGATCAGTGACCACAACCTGGACACAGGCAGACCTGGCTGTCCAGAGCGGACAGGCTCAGTGACCACAGTCTGGACAGAAAAATTGGACACAGGCAGACCTGGCTGTCCAGAGAGGACAGGCTCAGTGACCGCAGCCTGGACAGAGAAACTGGACACAGGCAGACCTGGCTGTCCAGAGAGGACAGGCTCAGTGACCGCAGCCTGGACAGAGAAACTGGACACAGGCAGACCTGGCTGTCCAGAGAGGACAGGCTCAGTGACTGCAGTCTGGACAGAGAAACTGGACACAGGCAGACCTGGCTGTCCAGAGAGGACAGGCTCAGTGACCGCAGCCTGGACAGAGAAACTGGACACAGGCAGACCTGGCTGTCCAGAGAGGACAGGCTCAGTGACCGCAGTCTGGACAGAGAAACTGGACACAGGCAGACCTGGCTGTCCAGAGAGGACAGGCTCAGTGAACACAGCATGGCCATAGAAACTGTGTGACAGTGCCAGCAGGGAGAAGCACATCTCAGTTGGCTTAAGAAACTTCCTAATTGTTATGGCTTTGGCTATAGCTAACACAGCTATTCATCAGCCATGCCAATACTGGCGGGTTGAGCTTGAATCAGACCCCTGCAGCTGGACACAGCGCTAGCCAGACCGCTGGCTGGACTGCGTCTCTGTGCTGAGCAACACGTACCTTGGCCTGGGATTTATCCTCGGCGAGATACTCCAGCGGGCTGAGGGGGCAGTTGGACTGCACTCTGTCGATGCTGCTGGGGGAGGAGATGTGGGCGCCGAGCGCCAGGGTGTAGGGCACAGCGCCCCCCGGGACGCCTGGCGCCTCGGCCGTCACGCTCTCGCCGCCTGAGAGAGAGAGAGGGTTAGTCACACACCGCCGGGCCTTCACAGGGACTCATCCAGCTGGTTCCCAACCACTGCGGGGGACCCAGAGTTGATCCCAGCTTCTACGGGCGCAAGACAGGGTACACCCTGGAGGGGACGCCAGTCCAGCGCAGGACACTCACACCAGGGCCAATTTTTCCAATTAACCTCCCAGCATGTCTTTGGCAGGAAACCAGGGCACCCGGAGGAAACCCACATGAACATGGGGAGAACATGCAAACTCCCCACAGACAGAACCCCAGGAATTGAACCCAGAGCCCCCCCAACGCTATAAATACATATAATATAAATACAGCAGACTTGCAACTTACTCGGTCGACACCAGAAAATAGAAAATATTGGAAAAATGCTTTATTCTCTGAAAAACTTGTCAATTTAGTGAAGCCTATACAGTTGTCTTATTTACAGTACTTTTACTTATATTTAATATCTTTTAATACGGTAAGAGGTTAGTGGGGGGGTTATAAGGGTTACAGTGTAAAATTTGGCTTTTCTCCAAATCCCTAATCCCTGTGTAAATTGGGAGTCGACTGAATTTAAACAGAAGTGTAAAAAATGCGTCCACTGCTGAGACATGACCTCTGCCCTCCCGCTGTCTGGGGGGAGTTTCACCTGCGGGGGTGTAGCGGGGGTTGAGCACCCCGGGCAGACAGAAGCGCAGAGCCCCGTCCTCCTGCAGGGGCAGCTCCGTGACGTAGGACAGGCTGACGGAGGCGCTCTGGCCCGGGGGCAGGCTGCCCACGCTGAGCCGGAAGACGTCGGGGCTCTCGTCGCTCTCCTCCAGGAGGAAGGCCTGCTGCCCGGAGCTCACGGCATCGTCGTACTCCTCTCGGGCCTGAAACACACCAGGGGGGGGGGGGGCGATCACACACAATTACGCGTCCAGTCTCGCACAGAAGACAAGCATGCACAACCCTAGAAGCTCTCGAAAAAGTGAAGCCTTTGAGCTCAGCAATGAAAGAAGGGCCTGAAGACACGGGAGAAAGCGGCAAGGAAGTGCTTTTCCCAACAGAACGGGAGGCTGCTCTTTACACAAAGGGTAGCGGGGGTCAGGAACAGGCTGTCAATCCATTAATTGAAGGCAAATTCCAGGGATTCTCCAAGAAACAGCTGTGATCCTAAGATCACTGAGCTATCAGCAAAAAAATTAAAATGTTCCCATTTTTTAGGCCATCTACAGCTCTTACAAATCGATGGAGCGGGTCAAAACCGGTTCGACCACTTTCGGCTCCCCTCTATACACGAAAGCCACACAGTAAAGCCTCAGTCTTCATGGGGACTGACTGAGGACTTTGAACACTCCTTGAAACAACAGCCAGGCCCTCCCCAGGAATCCAAGGGCTGTAGTTCAAGTGGATTGCGTGTTTCTCCCTCAGGTGAGCACAGCAATAGCAGGTGGAGCAGCACAGGGGCCTTCAAAGTCAGCAGGACGTGGGAGCGACGACAGACTTCACATTTTTCATCTTTGTACAGCTAGAGCTGAAACTAGAGCTTTTGTTCTCCAGATGCTGGGGATCTGACATGAGATCAGTTTGAGCCGAGTTGCGCAATTCAATTCCCACCTCCAGGACGGTCTGGAATCAAAGTGGGGTTTGGGAGGTAGGGTCGAATGCGAGAGTGAAACAATAATATATTACTGCAATAACAGTAAAAGGTACACAGTAACTTGTAAAACCTCCAATTTACATCACAAAATAGATTAAATTTCCAGATCTGCGCAGCACCATGTCCTGCTATTGAGAACAAAGCAACAAGACTTCTGGTGAGGTGAAGCGGCTCTAGTACACTGTAAACAAGCAGGCTTGTGAATCCAGCTCTTTTAATCCAGGAGAAATATTGTTAAAGACTTCTAGATGGTTTTTACTTACAAATACTACTTCTTAACTCTGTTAACTCTGCATGCAGATCACGCTGGAACATTTCTGCGGTGAAATGTCTGCTGCACAACCTGTACTAATTCGCTTGTCCATCACACTAGTTAGTACAGGGACTAGTGAGCAGGAAGGGCTTCTTCACATCACAGTTCTCACAAGCTCTCGCTCTCACCCGTGGAGAGACCAGGGATTTGCAACAACGTGGCGACTTACAGTACTTCCAAAGTTCACCATTTCGTGCGTCAGTCGAAATGTGTCCATTTTTTTACACTGTCAAAAAATGTATTTTGTTACCGAGATGTAATAACCGGTCTGAGAAATGGGGACTGCAGTTTGACTGTAAGACACGTCGCCCGTTCATTATCATCTTTCTATTTTATATCTGAAACAAGGAAATTACGGCAACGCCGCCAGTGAATCCGCAGTGGCACCCAGACGGGCCCTTCGCTCCCTCACACTCACCTCCTGCTTCTCTCGGACCTCGGCCTCGATGTCCTTCCCGCCGACGCGGGCCACGAAGCGATAGACGGCCGAGTCGCTGTCCATGGGGAACACGAAGACGGCCTCCACGGGACTGGACTCGCTGTTCTCGTACTCCAGGGTGGAGGAGACGTCGGCCACGAAGCCGCACACCCGGACCTCCACGGACACCGCCTTCAGGGGCACTGCGACACGGAGAGACAGGGCATGATGGGGCGACCGTGACCACGGCTTCAAGATCAGGTGTAACCGACCCTCCTGTCAATTCCAGCGCCTGGCGCGAGAGGCAGGTTGTTTCTGAATGCAGCTCGGCTGCCTGCTTCTTTAAAGGGTACAGCCGCGCTATCCCATGAGCCCTTGCCTTACGGGTCAGCACAGCCCCTGCCCAGGCACACAGGCAGGGGAAATGAGTCGTGTTAACGCTGGGCAGACACAGGCTCGACAGGTCACCATGGTGGAGAGCTCTTCCCCAAAGCCCTACACGCCAGCGAGTCAGCAATCGGGTTTGTTCTGAAAGGACCGCTGCCAGGGTTCTAGCTCTGCAGTAGAACAAGACTCCCTGGAGCCGAGCCAACAAGGCGCAATGGTGTTGAGGATGTCACTGTAAAGGTTGGACACATTTCATACCAGATATCAAAAAGACAAAGACTTTTTATGCTTGATGGCTCTTTCGAGTTTACTACAGAGTGCCACTGGTCCCGACTATGTTGAACTTAATAAAAACGGACATGCTCCCGAGAGGTATTCCAGCACAGTGAATGTCTGTGGGACTGAAGGGACTGATCACTCCCCAACAGCAGGACAAATACACAGAGGTGTCCATGCACATGACTGCAGAGGACACCGAGCTACATGGACAAGATACAGGAGGGCACTGGTGTCATAACACTGCCCAGCAGAGACTGGGCCACGTGTACAAGATAATACTGTAGGAGCGCACCGGTACCATAACACTGCCCAGCACAGACCGAACACATGTACAAGACAATACTGTAGGAGTACACTGGTACCATGGCACTGCCCAGCACAGATTGAATCAGGAAGGCACACAGGCAATCTTGTCTTACCTGGTTCATTCTTCAGAGTCAGGAGACCACAGCAGCTCTCCATGATGCCTGTGAAACGAGGAGATAAGTGTGAAGTCTTTGAAAGCTCTCAGGAGACCTCGGTAGACAGGAAGGAAAACTGGTTTCCAATGATCACTTGAGGAGCTACAAGAAATTAAAACGCTAGGTCTGCACCATTTTCACTAATAATGCTTAAGGACCTGCACATTTTGGTATTTGTGGGTTTTTTTTAGAAAATAATGTTACAAAACTATTCAATGTATGCATCAGTCAAAAAAATGAGGCTTAAATTTGCAATTGCTAATCTAATTCTATTTAAATGTACAGGAGTGCTGGGTGTCCATAAAAAAATTCCCTCTGGGGACAATAAAAATCGTATCTTAATTACAAACACTGAAAACAACAGGTGTCATTTAAATGCTCTTGAAAAAGACCAGATAGCAAACAATGTCTTGTAACACACAGCAGAGCAACAGGGGGAATGGGGATAAACCACACACATCACGTCAGCCACTCCCAGCCAGTGCCTACAGATATTGGCCGCAAAAATAAAAGAAGGAATAATTTGCAAATACGATCTACTGCCTGCCTACACACGACTACACTGTCAGTTGAGTATAAAAGCTAATTAGATGAATGAAGAACTGTAATTGTTAACTGAAGGCAAGGATCCAGTAATCGACCGATCTACTGATCCTTCAATGACAGGATCCTGCAATTCCACTATGACGGAACAGAAAGGACGGGTATCCTCCAGCCTGTTGGGTAGTAGGCACGGATCCTAGGCCCTCATCCAGCTGTTTCTTGAGAGCAAGCACTGCATCAGCTTTACCGGCACGGCTGCCTATCCCGTTCCACACCCCCACAACCCTTGGGGTAAAGATGGGGCTTTCAGGTCATCTCATTTTGCACTCGTCTCAAGACTAATATGATTCATTTCCTCCAGCCTGTCAGTGTAGGACACTCCCATAATCCCCACAGAGTATCCAGTTTATCTGCACTGGAGCAATTCCAGTGCAACCATACATTTTCTGTAACACGGCAACCAAAAGTGCACATGATATATAAGATCCGGCTTTCCCACTGCATTATCCAATCTAGGACAACATCCCTTGATTGAAATTCTCTGCTTTTAACTATGTGTAAACGATGACAGCATGAACCCCAAAACCTTTTCAGAGGCAGCGCCTTCCAGCTCGGCGTTTCCCAGTTTGTACTTCTAGTGTACCGCGGCTTGTTTTTACTACCTCTGGTCAAAACTCTGCACTGCTCTTCAATCCAGTAAGCGCTTCTTCGAATTCTGCCCAGGACTTTTCGAATTTAAGTCCACAGCTCCCTAAAGCGTTTGCTAATCCTCTTAATTTTTTTTTTTTTTTGGACCATCTGCAAACCTGACCTGGTTTTATTACCTTTGCTAGAATGAGGGGGAAAATGTTCAATGCAAGAAAACGCGATTCGGATTTCCACGACAGCACAGTGATGAAACCAAAAGTCAACGTTTTGACTGATTATTTGATGAGGCTGCAGAAATTTTCAGAAGCACAGTTCTTTGATTTCCATTTTCTGTCCAAGTAAACGCACCATTGATCCACTATTGACGAAAAGCATATGACCAGCCAAAAGGTCAGGAGCAGGCTTACACAGCAGATGCTCAATGTCTAATCAAGTGTTAGATCTCACATGGCAATTTACAGATGACCTCTGCACAGGGACCAAACAAATAATTCATTATTTCAGAGTGTTCAGACAGCACTGCCCTTAGTTCACTCTTTGTTTGCCATCAGATTGCGCTTTGGAGATTCTCTGCAAAGAGCTATCAAGGACAATCCGAGGTAAAGATCCAAACCAGGAGCAGGGGGGCAGCATGAGCGTTCGAAAAGCACAGTATTCGGGCTCTGGGGACGACAGCGATAGTAATGATAGTGCTTCGATTCTCTCTTCACTCTTGTGGCAACATCCTGCCTACAGTAAGAACCGATCAGGGGATCCACTGGGTTCTTGACCTTATTGCCACTGAATATCATGGAAGGACAGGGGAGTCCGGATCTGGTCGGACAGATCCCACGACGCCGCGTTTGTCCTGTGCCCAAGCACAGGGTTCAAGTGGGGGAAACCAACACCTGGATGTTATCAGGGGTCCTTACTGGTTCAGCAAGGCAGCAAAACCGGCACCCTGCAGCATTTGAACAAGAGCCTGCTGCCGGAACAGCCCAACAGCACAGTGGGTGAAGCTCATTCAATTGCAAATTTTTCGCTTTCCTGGAAGCCAGTGAAGGCTGTAGGAGGCTAACGAGCTCATTCTTCGGGACAGTCTTTCGACAGATCTCGGCAAGTAAGCACCTGCCACTCCTTGTGAAAAACAAGCTCCGAGAACTGAAGCGTCTTTCGCCGGAACACTTCATCAGACAACGATATATGAACCAAACCAACCAGACGCTAAGCACTTCCGACAGTGTTTTTTTAATCTGCCTTTCTCTTTTGATCTTGAAATCAAAGACATGCCCCATTTAACTGGAAACCGCTAGAGAGAATGGTTTGAGGAGCTTTCCTGTGAACATCCATTTACCCCCCAGCATGTCCTGGTGGCCCCCTTTAATAAATACCCGAGTGCCTCCCACACAGACTGAGTCCGCTTCCCTGGAATTTAAGGAGGCGTACAGCCCCAGCCCGAAATGAGCACATCCACTGGAAATATTTCAAGTTTCCATCAATCCATGTTCTAACCATTTCCCCCCCCCCAGTATAGGATCGCAGCAGGAGTCTATCCCAGAAAGCATCGGATGCAAGGTGAGGCACACCCTGCACAGGACACCGGCCCATCACAGCGCACACACACACACACCAGGGCCAATCTTCCCAGAAGCCAATCAACCCACCAGCATGTCTCTGGACTGTGGGAGGAAACCCACGTACACAGAGGGAGAACATGCAAACTCCACCCAGACAGCACCCCAGGAATCGAACTCAGGGTCCCAGCAGAGGAGCAGCAATGCTCACCACAACATCCCCACGCTGCCCTATTTCATGTTTCCCCAAAAGAACTGACCTACAAAACACAAGGCCAAAGGTCTGAAAAACACCAAGAAAACACTCCGGTGATGCACTACAGCGCAGCAGAGGACAGGAAAGAGTGGGGTGAGGCAAACAAGCAGTATTGACGCTTTCAAACCAGCTCTATGTGGTCAGCTGATTCTGAAGCAAGCTTTCATGTTTAAACATCAGCTCACACTCACACAACAGAGGATTTCACAAACTCACTCATTCATCATGCGCTCATCACTTCTAAAGAACTCTCTGGCAACATGCTGCAAAGGGCACTGAATCAAAAAACGCAATTTATACTGTCACTGGAAATACAGGTTTCCAGAATATGAAACTGCATCTGTTTCTCATTTTCAGCAGATGTTCTGGGGGGGGGAATGAACTAAAACAAACGTTTTCCAGCTAATATCTTTTGCATTGTCTACAGAAAGGAAAAAAAAAAGTTCTGGCGTTACTGCCCCAAGACAAGACAAGTAAGGAGGTCATTCAGCGCATCAGGCACTTTATTGGTAGTTGTCAACTGATCCCACAAGCTCATCTAACTTGTGGCTTCAGGCTGGGTAGTTTGTTCCACTCTCCCACCCCCTCTGTGTAAAAAAAGCCTCCTGTTCAGGGTTATAAATTCACTTCCACATAGATTCCACTTGGTTTGTGTTTTGCTGAGGAGTTGACAAACCGAGTTGGGCTTGTCAGATGTTGAATACTTATTTTATATGTTAAAAAAATGCAGTTAAAATAAATATAAATACTAAGATCCAGAATCTGAAATACCATCAGTTTCTCATTTCAGCAGAAGGGTGATCTTCTTTCTGGACACAAGAACTTGCTGTATTGATTACACTGAGAACACAACCTGCTGACTTGCCAATTCAGGTTTTCCCTATAGAAATGACTAAAAAAACACAGCTTGGACAGATTAGTTATATAGACTGTTATATATTCAGTATCACTCTAACAAAGGCAACACTGTGGACGTCTTCAGAATCTCTGTGAAATGTGAACCAGTGAACAAGTGCAAATCACCCAGAAGCATTTAATATTGAGAGTAGGAGGCACATTTTACACAAAGGGTTGTGGGAGTATGGAACAAGCTTCCTAGCCATGTTGCTGAATCGATAAGTTACTAGCAAACAAATGCTCTCAAAGGGCTGAACGACTATAGCATGTAAACGTGTGTTCTGACACATTTCCAGTTTACAGAAGACCTTACAGACTCCCAGAACTACTTTGGGTTCGCTGCGCTGTCTTTAAGATCAGCCCAGCGGTGCGCTGCTTTGTGGTGAAAAAGCTTTTTGACGGCGCCTGGCAGAAGTATTGGCGCAACCCCGAATCAAGGTGAAGAATATAGACACTTGGACATAATGGGGCAATCGCGCTTGCATTTCAATACAGTACATAAGAATGTAAACAGGTCAGGAGACAGCAACACACCTCGTCCCAAACTAAACATTATTGCTCTGAGAACTAGAGAAGAACCTGCATTTCACGAAGGAATTCAAACTTGCACCGTCACTCTCCTTACCTCGATGGTTGTGGTGGGATCTGCTGAAGGAGCAAACAAAGAGAGCAACAGCACAAAAGTAAAACTAAATCAGATACAAAAAAAAAGAGGTCCACAGGGGGAACTGTATCCAATAACAAAAAAACAACAACTTATACGTTGTACACGAAGTTATTGTTGTGGTGGTTATCACAGCTTTTGGGGGGTTTCGATTCATTTCATGTCCGTTTCGTTTTTAAAAATATAGCGGTACAAATCAAAACATCTGCGGTTATAAAAAAATAAAGACCACGTAAATTAACAATTTCAAAGATATTACTGTACCTACAATGTTATTCGGTGTTGTGAAAAACAAACAGCCCTTGTTTTATCATATGGCATAAAACTACCTTCAGTTGCTCCTTACCTGGATTTCCTGCACACACACCTACAAGGACCGTGACGAGGAGGCTAGCGGCGTGTTTATGTGTGGGGGATAGTAGGGCGCTAATGTTGTCAAACTCTCTGGAAAGGCCCACGCCCACTCCGCGGGACACTTCCCGGTTCTCCGAGTCTCGCTACAACTTTTTTTTTATTTTTTATTTTTATTTCTGCTTAACAGAATAACCAAAAACGACAATACAAACAAAAGTACGTATAACAATTCAGGACAAAAAGATCGTCAGGGGTACATACTACAACCTGCCGCGGGCCACTGGGTTCCGGGAAAAAACATGCCCCCCCCCCCTCCGGAACGTCTCATCTGATTGGTCGCTTGCGGGCTAGGACGTCATCACGCTGCGCTTGCAATACTTTTGCAGAAGACGGCCTGTATCAGAAATCGATTTTGGTTCATCGTCATTAATGCACCACTTATGCATTGTCTGGGGGTGGCAACTTCTCTCACGCAGGGGTATTATCTCTGCCCTCGTGGTCAGTCCTAACAGCGCTAGATTGATTATCTTTTAATTGTAAAAAAGGTGATGCTTTTGATCTGAAACACAGCACAGGAAATCTTATATAAGAATGGCTTTCAGAGAAGCCCAGCAAAATCATATGAAGTACCCTCCAAACCTACTGGGGCTGCAAAGTCAAAGCTGGTCTGTTTGCTTTACAAGTAAGCAACTTGTATTTCTGATCATGGAATTAATATGAATCATAAGTGTGGATTCCTTTTATTTTATGGATACAAAATTGTTACTATATATTGGGGGCAGCAAGGTGGTACAGTAGTTAGCATCACTGCCTCACAGCACTGGGGTACAGGGTTCAGTTCCTGGGGTGCTGTCTGTGTGGAGTCTGCATGTTCTCCCCAGGTTCATGTGGGTTTCCTCCAGGTGCTCTGGTTTCCTCCCACAGTCCAAAGACATGCTGGTGGGTTCATTGGCTTCTGGGAAAACCAGCCCTGTTGTGTGTGTGTGTGTGCCCTGTGATGAACTGGTGTCCTGACCAGGGTGTATCTCATCACGCGCCTGTTGCCTGTTGGTTTAGGCTCTGGTGTCATAACTTTATCTGAATTTCTAATAAAGTAGTCACTACCTTAGGATGAATGAGAATTCACTCAGCCCAGATATAGACGTATTAATGCGTAGTGCTTATAAAACTTCTTAAATTTAATTTACATTCACAGTGTAAATGGGAATTGTTCAAACTAATTCTTGTAAACATTATGACATACAGCATATTATCATACTGCGCAGTACACTCAATACATGATGTGCTATTTCACAGTTGACTGTTTCATACAGTACCCAATCTTCCTCACAAGATGGCGCGTGAGAACCGTACTTGTGAGACGGGTTTTGCGGAAGTGAGGCCATGATGTTTGCCTACGTCAGTCCGGTGAGGTGGCGTGGAGGTCGAGCAGCTGTGTTTTCAGGTCGGCGACACGTCACCGCCGCGTCGGTAATCAGCGCCGCTTACAAACTCTTGAGGAAGACAGTAAGACAGCAGAGACGGTAGTAACGAGTAGGTAGGTACAGTATTTACGCTCACAAGGTTTAGACATGTTAGGAAAACAAAAACTCGGTGTTTACGACTACAATCGGGAAGAGATTGTTTTCACACACGATCTACTGGTATAGACTCGTCTAAGTATTGAACAAAACTGTACATACTGTACGTACTGTAAGTGCGGAGGTTCTCTGAAAAGGCAGATTTCATTTCTCTTGTCCTTGAGATCAACAATTCAGCAGGTTTTATGACTCCCCCTTAACTAACTTCTTTTTTTTTAATAATTTGACTCATTTAGAATGGATTAGACGTATTATTCCCGAACGATACAGGATTCTGAAGGGTTTTTCATATGGCTTAATTAAGCATATAAGATGTTGTACCAGTGCAGTGTCTTAGGTGTTAAACAGAGATATTGCTGCTCTGGAATCAGTCCACAAAAGAGCAACCACAAGAAGAACCATTTTGACAGGCTAAAGGAACTGAGCCTTTTTTGTGTTGAACAGGAGATCTGATTCAAGTATTAAAATAAAGCTCAGAGACAACGAAGCCAAGCGTACTGATTTATTTTTAACGGGATCTGAACACCGGCTGTAGGAACGACATGGCCGTGAATTTAAAATTGAAAGCTGGAAGCCCTTCTTTGCACAAAGGGTGGTGGGGGTGGGGAACAAGCCACCCAGCCGTATCGTTGAAGCCGATACCCAGGTTTCCTTCGAGAAACGGCTGGAAGTGATTCTTGGAGCTGTTGGTGACTAGAAAAAAAATGAATGTGCTACGTGCTGGAGAAAAGAACTGGCAGGTCTATGGTAAATCTTCAGTTTTACTCACTGCCGCAGTTGTAGGCGCATCCTAACTGGCTGTTGCCTGGCAAGCTTCACTTGAAGCGATCACAACCCAGCAAAAAAAAAACCTTCAGTCCTCAGACTGTTCCACTGTGTTGGAAATGTTGACAAGTACATGTATATTAAATACAAAGTTTTAGTGGTTTATGTACAATGTACATTACTTTTTTTCCCGAATTGGTACAAAAGCTGTATTTTGTCAAGGTAACTAAGGGTCCATATCTGGTAATGTTCCAGTTTCTCTGACCCCCAACGTTTGACCTTTGACCTTTGACCCTTTTCAGCTGTCAAAGGTCAAGGGATTTGACACTCAGGAATGCTTGCTGTCTTCATTCTTTCTCTGGTGGGCCATACCTGTATCCCACATAGTTCAGCTTTAAGGGCAATGCTATTTTTAGATTTTGGGGTTTGAAAGAATCGGCACTGATGAATGCATTTCAAACCACAGTGACAGTAAAATGTACACAGTGACATGTAAAACCTCCAATTTACATAACAAAAAAGACATAATTTTGTCATTTCGTGAGAATAGCGCCATATTCTGCGATAAGGCAACAAAACTTCCGGTGAGGTGATATGTCACTATGACATTGTAAACAAGCAGACTTGTGAATCCAGCTCTTTTAATCCAGTAGGAATTCTGCTCTCCACTTCCAGACAGATTTTGCCAAAAAATACAACTGACTTGTTCACTCTGCATGCGCATCACGCTGGAACAGTGCAACGTGTCTGCTGCACAACCTGTACTTATTCGCTTGTCCATCACATCACATCACAGAACGGTGACTAGTGAGCAGGAAGGGCCGCCTCTCATCATAATTCATGGGAACTCTCTCTCTCACGCCCATAGTGAGACAAGGGGTCTGCAACAACAACATTTTGGGGCTTAATTAGGACTTTGTAAGATTTTGCTCTGCTATAAACCTATACAAATTTATTTTGTTACCCAGATTCAATAACTAGTTTGAGAAATGGGAACGGCAGTTCCTCTTTAACCCTCAGCCTCCTGCACCGCCTTGGCCTAGGTGAGTCAAGCAGCCCCCTCGCGTTTCTGACTTCCTCCTTCCTGCGTGCCGCAGTGACAAACGATTTCATGCTGCTCGCGCTCCTCTCCCTGCCCCCAGGACGAGCGGGCTGCCATGTCCGGTCAGGACCTGCTCTCGCCCGAGATCCGGAGGCTTCGGAAGAAACTGCGGCAGATCGCCGGCTTGGAGATCCTGCAGCGCGAGCTGACGGGGGAGGAAAGGGAGAAGGTCAGTGTGTCCCAGGATTCCCCTCCCACCACCAGGTGCTGGCCACTGTGAGGCAGACTCTGGTCTTTCGTTTGACTGACAGAATTTTCTGTACAGATTATACAGTAACAGGGTTGTGGGGGAGCTGATAAGATCAGATCACTTTATTGGCCATATACAGTTTCTCGCATTAGGAATTTGTCTTTTCGCAGACCCCAGCTTGCTCTCCATGCTTGGGGGTCAGAGCGCTCCTTGGCTCCTCTCTGTGGAGTGTGTGTGTAACCGGGGCATTGACTCTCCCAGGTGTCCCGGAAGGCGGAGCTCTGCGCGCGACTGGCCCAGCTGCTGGCACGCCTCCCGCAGGAAGCCCAGGGCATCGTGGGAAGCGACGCCGAGGAGAGAGGGCGGGAGACCATGAAGAGACGAGTGTGAGAATGATGAAAGGGTTAATTCTGAATGACTGGGCTCTGGAGTGACGCTGCGCTGAGATGAAGAGGGTTAATTCTGAATGACTGGGCTCTGGAGTGACACTACGCTGAGATGAAAGGGTTAATTCTGAATGACTGGGCTCTGGAGTGACGCTGCGCTGAGATGAAAGGGTTAATTCTGAATGACTGGGCTCTGGAGTGACGCTGCGCTGAGATGAAAGGGTTAATTCTGAATGACTGGGCTCTGGAGTGACACTACGCTGAGATGAAAGGGTTAATTCTGAATGACTGGGCTCTGGAGTGACACTGCGCTGAGATGAAAGGGTTAATTCTGAATGACTGGGCTCTGGAGTGACGCTGCGCTGAGATGAAAGGGTTAATTCTGAATGACTGGGCTCTGGAGTGACGCTGCGCTGAGATGAAAGGGTTAATTCTGAATGACTGGGCTCTGGAGTGACGCTGCGCTGAGATGAAAGGGTTAATTCTGAATGACTGGGCTCTGGAGTGACGCTGCGCTGAGATGAAAGGGTTAATTCTGAATGACTGGGCTCTGGAGTGACACTGCGCTGAGATGAAAGGGTTAATTCTGAATGACTGGGCTCTGGAGTGACACTACGCTGAGATGAAAGGGTTAATTCTGAATGACTGGGCTCTGGAGTGACACTGCGCTGAGATGGAAGGGTTAATTCTGAATGACTGGGCTCTGGAGTGACGCTGCGCTGAGATGAAAGGGTTAATTCTGAATGACTGGGCTCTGGAGTGACGCTGCGCTGAGATGAAAGGGTTAATTCTGAATGACTGGGCTCTGGAGTGACGCTGCGCTGAGATGAAAGGGTTAATTCTGAATGACTGGGCTCTGGAGTGACGCTGCGCTGAGATGAAAGGGTTAATTCTGAATGACTGGGCTCTGGAGTGACGCTGCGCTGAGATGAAAGGGTTAATTCTGAATGACTGGGCTCTGGAGTGACGCTGCGCTGAGATGAAAGGGTTAATTCTGAATGACTGGGCTCTGGAGTGACGCTGCGCTGAGATGAAAGGGTTAATTCTGAATGACTGGGCTCTGGAGTGACGCTGCGCTGAGATGAAAGGGTTAATTCTGAATGACTGGGCTCTGGAGTGACGCTGCGCTGAGATGAAAGGGTTAATTCTGAATGACTGGGCTCTGGAGTGACGCTGCGCTGAGATGAAAGGGTTAATTCTGAATGACTGGGCTCTGGAGTGACGCTGCGCTGAGATGAAAGGGTTAATTCTGAATGACTGGGCTCTGGAGTGACGCTGCGCTGAGATGAAAGGGTTAATTCTGAATGACTGGGCTCTGGAGTGACGCTGCGCTGAGATGAAAGGGTTAATTCTGAATGACTGGGCTCTGGAGTGACGCTGCGCTGAGATGAAAGGGTTAATTCTGAATGACTGGGCTCTGGAGTGACGCTGCGCTGAGATGAAAGGGTTAATTCTGAATGACTGGGCTCTGGAGTGACACTGCGCTGAGATGGAAGGGTTAATTCTGAATGACTGGGCTCTGGAGTGACACTGCGCTGAGATGAAAGGGTTAATTCTGAATGACTGGGCTCTGGAGTGACACTGCGCTGAGATGAAAGGGTTAATTCTGAATGAATGGGCTCTGGAGTGACGCTGCGCTGAGATGGAAGGGTTAATTCTGAATGACTGGGCTCTGGAGTGACACTGCGCTGAGATGAAAGGGTTAATTCTGAATGACTGGGCTCTGGAGTGACACTACGCTGAGATGAAAGGGTTAATTCTGAATGACTGGGCTCTGGAGTGACGCTGCGCTGAGATGGAAGGGTTAATTCTGAATGACTGGGCTCTGGAGTGACGCTGCGCTGAGATGAAAGGGTTAATTCTGAATGACTGGGCTCTGGAGTGACACTGCGCTGAGATGAAAGGGTTAATTCTGAATGACTGGGCTCTGGAGTGACACTGCGCTGAGATGAAAGGGTTAATTCTGAATGACTGGGCTCTGGAGTGACGCTGCGCTGAGATGAAAGGGTTAATTCTGAATGACTGGGCTCTGGAGTGACACTGCGCTGAGATGGAAGGGTTAATTCTGAATGACTGGGCTCTGGAGTGACACTGCGCTGAGATGAAAGGGTTAATTCTGAATGACTGGGCTCTGGAGTGACACTGCGCTGAGATGGAAGGGTTAATTCTGAATGACTGGGCTCTGGAGTGACGCTGCGCTGAGATGAAAGGGTTAATTCTGAATGACTGGGCTCTGGAGTGACACTGCGCTGAGATGAAAGGGTTAATTCTGAATGACTGGGCTCTGGAGTGACGCTGCGCTGAGATGAAAGGGTTAATTCTGAATGACTGGGCTCTGGAGTGACGCTGCGCTGAGATGAAAGGGTTAATTCTGAATGACTGGGCTCTGGAGTGACGCTGCGCTGAGATGAAAGGGTTAATTCTGAATGACTGGGCTCTGGAGTGACGCTGCGCTGAGATGAAAGGGTTAATTCTGAATGACTGGGCTCTGGAGTGACGCTGCGCTGAGATGAAAGGGTTAATTCTGAATGACTGGGCTCTGGAGTGACGCTGCGCTGAGATGAAAGGGTTAATTCTGAATGACTGGGCTCTGGAGTGACGCTGCGCTGAGATGAAAGGGTTAATTCTGAATGACTGGGCTCTGGAGTGACGCTGCGCTGAGATGAAAGGGTTAATTCTGAATGACTGGGCTCTGGAGTGACGCTGCGCTGAGATGAAAGGGTTAATTCTGAATGACTGGGCTCTGGAGTGACGCTGCGCTGAGATGAAAGGGTTAATTCTGAATGACTGGGCTCTGGAGTGACGCTGCGCTGAGATGAAAGGGTTAATTCTGAATGACTGGGCTCTGGAGTGACGCTGCGCTGAGATGAAAGGGTTAATTCTGAATGAATGGGCTCTGGAGTGACGCTGCGCTGAGATGAAAGGGTTAATTCTGAATGACTGGGCTCTGGAGTGACGCTACGCTGAGATGAAAGGGTTAATTCTGAATGACTGGGCTCTGGAGTGACACTGCGCTGAGATGAAAGGGTTAATTCTGAATGACTGGGCTCTGGAGTGACGCTGCGCTGAGATGAAAGGGTTAATTCTGAATGACTGGGCTCTGGAGTGACGCTGCGCTGAGATGAAAGGGTTAATTCTGAATGACTGGGCTCTGGAGTGACGCTGCGCTGAGATGAAAGGGTTAATTCTGAATGACTGGGCTCTGGAGTGACGCTGCGCTGAGATGAAAGGGTTAATTCTGAATGACTGGGCTCTGGAGTGACACTGCGCTGAGATGGAAGGGTTAATTCTGAAAGACTGGACTGGGTGGTTGAATCTCTCAGAAGATGGATGGATGAACCATACCAAGTCAACATTTCACTGAGGGAGGGCGTCTCTTTACAGGCACAGCAGGTGGAAATATTTGTATTTATTAAGCAGCAGGTCACTCAGAATTTTAAATTTCCCTGTGGCCACAGACTGATCTAGTGAAAGTAAATCAAGCATTATTTCCACACAAAAAAAACGTTCTCGGTGCGCAGGTCCTGCACTGAAGGAAATAAATTGCACTTTCCGTTTTTTTCTGTTAAAATGAAGCCGCGTGCATTGTACAGCACTGTTTCTGCAGTTCGGTACTTTTAAACGTTCAGATTGAAATTAAAAAATAAACAGTGCGCACACAACATCCCAAATCACAGTGCTATAAAAGAATGTGCACAAACAAACTGATATAAAGACTTTGACAGGATTATCCGGCATTTTGGAAAATCGGTAATCAAAGACATGCTTTATATCACACCAAGGTGGTAGTAGAACCAGTACCAGTGTGCAAAATCAAACCCTGTAAGACCTAGATTTGGCTGTTGTGCCCCCGATGAGCTCTGGCAGGGAACAGTGGGACGCCATTTTTATTTTCATTCCGTATTCTCTCTTCAGTCAGAGCAGAGATGCCCAGGAGTCGAAGGCCCCAGTCTCAGGGCTGCCCGAAGAAGTGCCTGTGAAACAGTCAAAGCTAGAAGACACTAAAAGCACAGCCCACCCAGCGGAGACAGAAGGCAGCACAGCGGGTATGATGGTAACATGGGCCATAGAACACAACGATTACAAACCAATCTGGCCTGTTTGGTCGTTATTAATTAAATGAGCCAAGGAGCCAGCCTTTTGTTGAATGAAGCCAAGGTGATGTTTTCAACCACCTGGGGGGGGGGGGTAGCTTGTTCCACACCCCCACATCCCTTTGTGTAAAGTAGTTTCTCATGTTCCTGGTTTTAAATGCACTTCCAAAACAGTTCTGGGTAGGAGAGGGCTGAGTAAGGTTCTGCGCAGCTTAAGGTTAGAGTTGGAGTTGGGGATACAGCTAGACCTATAAGGGTCAGAGTTTAAGAATTTTATTTTGTTTTCCCCAGACACAGGATTTCTTGCTGCCAGAGAATCATGGGAAAAGGTGAAGTTCCGCCTCAGGTCGCTGGAGGGTCACAGTGACATCATCACCTGCGTTGCTGTTGTCGACAATCATGTTGTTTCCGGAAGGTCAGTGTCACGACTAGGACAACATGGTCTTAGAACCTTTCTTTCATGTGTAGCAGCTGTATCACCCTGCGATACCCTGAAGCCCAGCAGGTGTGAGCCAGTAGCTGGATGGGAGACTCCTGGGAAAGCTAAGGCTGCTGCTGGAAGTTAGTGGGGCCAGTAGGGGGCGCTCACCCTGCAGTCTGTGTGGGTCCTAATGCCCCAGTATTGTGACGGGGACACTATACTGTAAACAGGCACCGTCCTTCGGATGAGACATAAAACCAAGGTCCTGACTCTCTGTGGTCATTGAAAATCCCAGGGTGTTTTTCAAAAAGAGTAGGGGTGTTACCCCAGTGTCCTGGCCAAATTTCCCCCTGGCCTTTACCAGTCATGGCCTCCTAATAACCCCCCTCTCTGAACTGGCTTCATCACTCTGCTCTCCTCCCACTGAGAGCTGGTGTGTGGTGAGTGTATTAGTGCATCATCCAGGTGGGGCTGCACACTGGTGGTGATGGAGGGGATCCCCATGACCTGTAAAGAGCTTTGAGTAGAGTGTCCAGACAAGCGCAATATAAGTGTAAGGCATGATTATCATTATTTTAAATTTACAGTTACCTCCAGAAAGTTGGCCTGCAGCGTTACTGTACTGCAGTGTCCCGTTGTCCAGTGTGTTTATATTAACCCCCTTCACTCTCTTCCCCCTCGGTCAGTCGGGACACAACCGTGAAGGTCTGGCACGTTCCCACGGCGACGGAGCAGCGGCACCTGGGTGGTCACACAGGTGGCGTCACCTGCCTGAGCCTGCCACCCCCGGAGCACTGCAACATCCTGGGTAATTTCTCATCTCATCGAGCCACACAGGACACAGGGCTGATCAGCAGTTCCTGCTGCTCGTAAAGAAGCCGATCTGGGTAGCAGACAAGCAAATGACTACACCGAGGGCCTGTAATTCATGTTCATTTGGCCAGGGGCGACTGAAGTGGAGATTTTAGGACTTTGTGTTCGAATCGAATGGTTCCTTTTGCATATATATACTGTGATATACACTTGGTTTGGGATCTTAAAAAATAGGCACATCTGGGACAGCAGACACACCAAACACACAGCCATGAGGTTGAAACACCCCAGCGCCTTTCATTGAGCAGGGCAGGGAAATCAAAACACCGCAACCAAAAACGACTAACCAAAAAACCCTCAGCTCTTTATTGAGCTCCTGCCTCAACTTCTTCCTGACGTCCCCTGCCTAACACACCGCCGACCACCCTCCACAAACACGCCCCTCCAAGTCATCATGCTTCTCCACTTCCAAGGAGTCCCTCCCGCCGACACTCTTCACAGCCCTTCCAAACTCGCGTTTCCCCGGTCCTCAGTCAGTCCTTCTCCTCTGGTGAGCGGTGCAGACAGTGGGGGGGCATCCAGTCCCCCAGACTGACCCTGGAGGCTTCCACCTCCTGCTCGTTTACAGGGCTTCTACAGGGCATCCGGAGAAATTTGTGAACGTTGGTGACGACACTCCAGATCTCCTGAGTCACCCGAGCAAGTAGAGGTACTGGTGTGCTCTCGTGATTACTTCGTCAGCGTGACGGGAGCAGGTCGGATTGTGGGTGATGCGAACGTCGATTACTCCTCACAGTTACCCCAAGAGTGATGCCCCGCTCTGGGGCAGCTGACGACGCCTTCCAGCACGCTCCCTAGTATGGGTTAGGTCCAGGATACCCGGAAACAAAACGTCAGCCCGGTCAGCACTGGGATGCCACAGATGTGTGTCGGAAGAGCACCTCTTTAAAATAACGCCCATCTCTACCGAGACGTGCAGGAATTTTCCCATGCCCAGCCACGACCCTTGCCCAGATGTGCCTGCTGCGCTCTCCCAGGTTGCCAAGTTCTCTTTAGGCATCTTTTCCCTAAAAGGAGCCAGCCTGGGTGGTCATTTGCTTTCCTTCTTCTGCTCACTTTTTTTTCTTGTCTGTTTTTTTTTTCCCCTCCTTCCTCGTGACCCCAGCTCGCTCTCTGGGGCTCGGCAGTTCGGAGAGGTTCATTCTCAGCGGGTCCATTGACAGCTATGTGAGAGTCTGGGCTCTGAATTCCGGTGAGTCCCCGGTCTTGGAAGACTACATTTCCCAGGGTGCACTGGAGGGGGTGGGGTGAGCGAATGGCTGAGGTCCAGGCGAGTATAATTGAATGCGGCCTTTTTTTAGAGAAACAAATTGTGTAGATGAGGCCCTTGCATCACAACACCACTTAGCCAAAGGTCAAGGAACTGTTAAGCAGGTGAGGAAGGCTAGCTTTAACTAGTGATGCAACAATCACTTGTTGGTGTTTTACAGCCAAGGAATGTATTTGCTATTGTGAGATTAACATGAATGATCAGTACTGTATAATACAGATTTTATTTTTAGGTGATACCATGCATATGTTTGATTCTTTTTGCGCAAAACCATACTTTGTGTGCAAGTGACCATATGTATCTGGGCCCATTCACTGGAAGTCAGTTTCAGATAGTAAAAGTCGGTATTTTTATTTAATCTCACATCACTTTGAGGCCATAACTGCACCTCATGACCCATTGAGCGCACCAGAATTATGTGTCATCGGAGATGCTTTGCTACAACTTCAGCCCTTGCATGTTTTTGAGGTGTGATTTGATCCATTTTTATTAATTTTAAGTGCATAGGAAGGTGTCAGCGAGCTCTTTTGACACTTAATTTACGCAGACAAAACCGACAGGCTTGTACAGCACAGCAGATGAAAAGGTCAGTGGGAGTGGTTGTAAAGCAGTTTAGTGTGTGATAGTGGGACACATCAGGCACAGGAGGGTAAAACTTCCATGAGGAGGAGAGGAGACCTCTGGGGGTCCAGGAAGGAGCTGTGTGCAGTGAGGCAGTATGGGGCTGTGTGTGAGAGCCCAGCTGGGAGAGGCTCTGAGTGTCCTGTTGGGGTCAGTGTGTGAAAATGGATGAGCAGTGGGAGTGGATGTAGAGTAGTTTAGTGTGTGATAGTGGGACACAGTAGCCACCAGGAGAGGAAAACTCTCGGAGCTAAGGAAAACCTGTCTGCGTGTGAGTCCTGCTGGCAATGGTTGGGGTCAAGTGTGTGAAAGTAGTGGTGTGGAGTGGATGAATCTCGGTCCTCTGGGTTGTTATGACTTCAGTGATTTCTTCTGCTGGTAAAAAGCTGGCTCAGTCGGGCTTCCTGCTGTTCCCAACACAAATCCTCTTTGCCCTGGCATCAGCCGGCACAAATGAGCCCTCACGCAGGGGGTGTCGCAATCGGAGCAGCCTGCGACAAGCGAGGCGCGCATTTCCTGCTGGACTCTCGGCGGGACGCCAGCACAGCGGAGTGAAAAGGCTTCCGACCGTAACTGTCAGCCTGCTAATCCTTTTTGCCCAGAAGGGAAGAACGCGTGTGTGTGTCACGTGCGGCCCTGTCTGTGCAAAACAACCTCCCCAGCGAGGAGAGGTGAGAAAAAGAGGGGGAAAAAGTGGGGTATCCGAGTCAGTTCAGCTGTTTTCAGGATGCTGAAACAATCCAGCAAATTCGCTGAACGATTTCTCCTTCTAAAACGAAACCGACTTTTACCCGAGCCTGAGATGTGGATATTAAGCACGTCTATAAATGGTTCACATTTTAGCTGATGGGGGACATCAGAGGGAAAATGTGATTTTCCCCACAGTGAAAATTGCAGCTCTGCTCACTTGCTGAAACCACCTGGGCTTTGCTAATCAGTTCCAATCAGACCCTATTAAACCTTCTTTAGCTCTGGGATGGGTGGGGGGGGGTTAGGCAGAAGGGTGATGATCACAATGTCACCACGCAAAGGGTTTCCAAAACCCATTTCCCCGCTCAGCAACGCCTGACGCACAACTAATTGAAATCAGACATTAAACATCGCCAGGCGCTGTGATGGTCTTTGAGGGGCTATTGGCCGGAATGAGATCAATTAGCGCCGCCATGTGGTTCGTTAATATCATTCAGAGCAACATAAAGGGTTGAGCTCCATTGGAGCATGGAATGTGTGTGAATTTCTTTGAATGATGCCCCATTTAATTACTCCATTTGTTCGGTAAGGGTCTTTGGCTCTTGGCTTGCTGAAATGATGTTCCAGACTGAATATCGTTGAGTGAAGCGATTCTGAACCTCCTCCCTCTCTCCCACAGGCTCCTGCGTCAGGTCTATTTATACCTTTAACTCCGTCATGTCTCTCAGCTTCATCCCAGAGGGGGAGGGCTACATCGTCACTGGGTCAGGTAATGATGAGGGAATTCGTGCGCACACTTGTGTTAAAGGTCTTGTGGTTGCAAAAGAGCAGTTCCAATTAAGGTGGGGGCATTTGGCCTACCTAGCCTATGTGGTAGCTCACTTGATCCCCGAATCTCATCCATCTGTTTCTTTGAGAGAAGCTCAGGGTATCAGCTTCGTCAGCATGGCTGGAGAGCTTGTCCCACCCTCCCACCACTCTTTGTGTAAAGCAGTGCCTCCTGTCCAGATTGGAAGATCTCATTCCAGCTGTTTCTTGAAAGAAACCAGGGCACTGGCTTCATCAGCATGGCTGGGCAGCTTGTTCCACACTCCTGCCACCCTTTGTGTTAAGAGGTGCCTCCTGTTCTGAGTTGGGGTCCCTGGGTTACATACCCTTTTCTGCTGCTGCGTGGTAGTCCTGTTATCAGTAATCAATAATAACCCCACTGCCCCATGTCCATTTCCGTTAGTGGCTTCAAAGCCACTGCTTGTTAGTGTTTTAGTCCTCTTGTTTTCGGATGCGAACAGTTCAAAATGTCACCCGGCTTGGCATTTTTCTTATCTTAATCCTCAGGTGCTGGTGCCTCTCTCGCGTTGCTGTCTGCTCTTGCATGTGTGCCGCACAGAGGTCAAACCATCAGCCATAGCTCCTGCTGGGGGTAAAGGGCCAGTGAACCAGGGGGATTGGGGTCTGCTGTGGCCGTTGAACTCCCCCCTCCACAACCTCCCCCCCACAGGTGGCCTCAGATCGCCCCCTAGTGGCCATATCCAGCAGTTGCAAACTGCATTTGATACATGGCCGACGTATGGTGTCTCTCCTCCCAAACCCCCCACCGACTGCTCGCGAAAACAGCTCCGCCAGCCGGGCTCTGAATCTTGGCAGGGCCCCCCTGCTCGCCGCCACTCCTCCGAGCGCAGGCTTTCACTGAAAGTTGGCAGACGGGGCCGATGGCCCGCCACCCTCCCCCGCCTGCCGAACATACGCTGCCCCGCTAAGCGCGGCAATCGTTTGTTTATTGCTTATGCCTTTGTGCTTTTCCACATTTCTGGACGAGACGCGCTTTGAGCATATGCGGCCGGCTGCCTCCTGTGAGAATCTGCCCCCGCCGTCTCGCCGCAGGGAAACTCCGCTCGGCTGTGTCTGTCGCTGCTGTGCGCGATCTGTAAAAGCATGGGCTGGCCTGCCGTCTGCAGTGTGATCTCTGTGTGACCTTCAGTGGCAGCCCCTCCGGTGCTCAGCAGGTGGGAACCTGGCCAGTACCTGGATGGGAGACTCCTGGGAAAGCTGAGGTTGCTGCTGGAAGAGGAGGTAGTGGGGCCAGCAGGGGGCGCTCACCCTGCGGTCTGTGTGGGTCCTAATGCCCCAGTATAGTGACGGGGACACTATACTGTAATACAAATGGCACCGTCCTTTGGATGAGACGTAAAAACCAAGATCCTGACTCTCTGTGGTCATTAAAAGTCCCAGGGTGTTTCTTGAAAAGAGTAGGGGTGTTACCCCGGTGTCCTGGCCAAATTTCCCCCTGGCCTTTACCAGTCATGGCCTCCTAATAATCCCCCTTTCTGAACTGGCTGAATCACTCTGCTCTCCTCCCCACTGAGAGCTGGTGTGTGGGGAGAGGACTAGAGCATCATCCAGGTGGGGCTGCACACTGGTGGGGACAGTGGGATTCCCCATTACCTGTAAAGCGCTTTGAATGGCGTGTCCAGAAAAGTGCTATATTAAGTATAAGCAATTCTTATTATTACTGCTGTGCGTGATCTATAAAAGTGCAGACTGGCCTGTCTGAAGCGCTACACTGGTCTCCAGCCTTGATCTCCGGCCCCGACTCAGAACGACCGTCTTCATCATCGGCCGAAGCCTCCTCTTCCTCCCTCAGCAGCTCTCGCCGGTCAGAACCTTGTCTTTGGAGCAGTCTCACCCTTCACGTGCGAAGGGACGTCTGTAGATTGCAGCCCTGCACAGTGGGAGGTGTTAGAGTCAGTGCTGGGATCTGGTCATTAGGTCTTTACCAAACGTTGTGTCAATGCAGGATAAAGCTGACGTGCTTGAACAGCTGCAGCAACTAATTTCCTTCCACAGGGTGTTAAGAGCAGAAAGAGTCACATGTCAAAGAACAGAGCAGACACTCAAAATGGGAAGCTAAGGGCTTTCTGAACCTGTACTGTATATAAGAGCTGCAATACAGTGTGTCTCTCCTGCGAGGCAGACTCGATGCCGTGTTGCTGTGTTTATTAGCTCAATAAAGACTCAAACCACACTAGACTGTCTGCTGCTCTGCAGATGGAGAATTTCCCACGACACGCATTATGTCCAATCACCTGTAAAGCTAGTGATGGATCGTCTAGCGCCGTGGCTCGTTGTTGCATTTCTCCGTGCTGGTCTGTATTTAACCCCCTCCTCTCTCTCTCTCAGATGGTGGGAAGGTGGAGGTGTGGAGCTGGCTATCTGGAGAGTGCTGTCACTCAATCAGAGCTCACGAGGACAGCGTCACGGCTCTAAAGGTAACTTGGGCCCATACCGTCGTTCTGACCCCGGGTTTGGCCTGTGGAGCAAATTGCACCCTACGCAGAGTGAATTCCACGTCTTATCTGCCATTTCATCACCACAGCCTTTTTGCTGAGCCGTTCATTCACATTTCACTGTGAAGCTGTAAAGCTCCGCAGCGGCCAACAGGAGAGCTGGCAACCGTTGGAGGAGCCACGCCCCTCTCAGTGATGTCACTGCAAGCCTATTGGTGCAGAAACCTGAGACAGCCCTGGTTGGCCAATCTTAACACACTTCCCTGGCGGCACTCAACCATTTGGGAAATACGGTTCACGGCCAATGTAGCAACATCAAAGGCCACAGAATTCAACCTGCACTCCAAGTGACAGTTTTCACCGATTGAGCTGGAGTCAGATTTCTGCTTATTTTAAACCCAAATGGCATTGCATAGTTAAAAAAATAAAACAAACGCTTTAGTCCTCTGGATAAAAAGTGTCAATAAAGCGCATTTTCTTAAGTAAGGTAGCCTGGTTCTTGAAAAAATTCCAGTAACACCTGATCTCTGTCAGCCTTCAAATTTGTAAGTCTGTAAGTCATCTATTTCAAGGAGCTTTTCTCAGTACCTGTGACAAAATATAATCCAAAATAAGACAATAAAAGAAATGTGTTCATCCCAGATGTCACGAGCTAGTGAAACCTAGCGGATCACATTGAGTTTTTTTTTTTTAGTTGAGATTAAAGAAAAGAACTTAAAAAGATATTGATTTGTATCCAACTGACAATTTAAATTAAAGGTGAATTCAGGTTTCACTCTAATAATAACAACATGATGGAAATAGGACAGCAATTATAGCTGAATGATGTAAAAAATGAGAGATATTAAAGAGTATTTAAATCCTGACCTGTACAGTATATATATTTTCCCCATAGTCGAGTATATTTCTTTTAAACCAGGACGAATGATGGAACACGAGCAAGAATGTTTTAAATCAATTAGAGAATACACGTTCAGGTTTAAATTGAATTGGATTAACCTTTATTGTCCCTGAGGGAATGCGTCTTGCACATCAAGAGCTCCTAAACGTGTAATACCAGCTAACAACAGCACAATACTGTGCTGCAGAACAACATTCAACGACAGTTGTTCAATCAGAACTCAATCCCATCCATAAGATTAAAAAAATTGACAATTAGCTGGTAAAGTATCTAAAACTACAATAAAAATATTAATATCCCTGCCTGCAAGCAAGATTTTCATTGTTCATCAACTGAATGCTTTTAGGTGTGAAGGAAAATAAATGCTCTCTTAGTCTTTATAGAGGGGATCTCACACTTCCTTCTAGAGGATAGGAGAGTATATTCTAAAGAGAGTGGATGAGAGGGGTCGTCTCAGATTTTATGTGTAAGGTTAATAATAATAATAATAATAATAATAATAATAATAATCTTGCCACCAGTCCCGATCACCTTGTCCAAATTATTTTTATTTCTGCAAGGACGAGTCACCCCTTGCATACAAAAGGACAGAATTCTCTGAATAAAATGATGGGCTTTCTACATTAAAATTCCTTAACGGCCTTAAAAAACACAGCCCTTGCTCGTGCCTTCAAATACCCGTTTGGCATGTGATAGTTTAAGAATCGGCAAAAGTTATTACAAGAGGAATAACAGCTGGCCCTTGAAACTACATGGAAGTGTATTTTGAGCCAAGACCAGGGGGGGTGCTCTTTACACAAAGGGGTGTGGGAGCCTGGAACAAGCTGCCCAGCCATGCTGTTGAAGCCGATACCCTGACATCCTTCAAGAAATGGCTGGGTGAGAGGACTTGCTCCAGTTCCCACTAAAGGCCTCGAAAATGACCTGTTCTCTTTGGCGAATATTTTTTTTTATCGCTGCGTTAAACCTGCTCAGTGATCATCAGGTAGCAGTGCTGCAGTGCTTCGGGTGTTGTATGGACAGCAGTATCACCCTGCAACTCACAACTGGCAACCCACCGGAGCTCAGCAGGTGTGAGCCTGGTCAGTACCTGGATGGGAGACTCCTGGGAAACACTAAAGTTGTTGCTGGAAGAGGTGTTAGTGGGGCCAGCAGGGGGCGCTCACCCTGCAGTCCATGTGGGTTCTCATGCCCCAGTATAGTGATGGGAACACTAAACTGTAAACAGGCGCCGTCCTTCGGATGAGACGTAAAACCGAGGTCCTGACTCTCTGTGGTCATTACAAATCCCAGGGCGTTTCTCAAAAAGAGTAGGGGTGTAACCCCCTGGCCAAATTTCCAATTGGCCCTTACCAATCATGGCCTCCTAATAATCCCCTTCTATGAATTGGCTACATCACTCTGCTCTCCTCCCCACTGAGAGCTGATGTGTGGGGAGCGTTCTGGCGCACTATGGCTGCCGTCGCATCATCCACTGGGGGTGGTGGAGGGGATTCCCCATGACCTGTAAAGCACTTTGAGTGGAGTGTCCAGAAAAGTGCTATATAAGTGTAAACAATTAATTATTAATTAATGACATTTGTGGTGGGATAGGCACTGCAGCCTCCTTGGGGGACTGTGATTGCGTTCTGTTTAAAACCTCCAGAGCCCAGAATGAAACATTTTATGTTCCCTGAGAGCCAATGTTCCCTCCCGTACATTTTGTATCCGTGTAGCTGCAGATATTAATTGCACACTCAACGCGTGAAGGAAAAATTAACTGTACCTCTTGGTATTTTAACCTACATAGACAGGAGACTGATTGATGTGTCTTAATTCCTTCACCTTCAGACACAAGCTGACCCTTCAGGGGCAGAGAAGCAAATGCCTTAAAGCTGTATCACTGAAATACTGGGAGTGGGACCACAATATATTTAAGCAAATACAGTTTAAGTCAAAGTAATACTACGTATGGAATTATAATTTTTTTCGGAACTGCTGGTGGGTCGAGATAAACTTCAGCCTGTGTCTCTGTGAGATATTTATTCTAAAACAGCTGTCAGTTCTGAAGATCAGAACACTTCATTTCTGTTGGGCACATAACTTTACACTGCATTTATCTGTATTCATATTGGTAAGTAGGTCTGCAGGGACAGCGTTAACCATATGGTTTTTCCTCAATAGTTTTCTGTAGAAAAAAAACAACCTCTCTCAGCTTTTCTTGGAACCCCAGATACAGTTTATGCCCAGGTTATAAGTAAGATGTCATGAATAAGTCTCATTACTAAGAAAATGTCTAATTGTCAGGTCAAAAGATTCACTTTAAGTACAGGTTAAATTGTGCCATTTTAACTACATGGCTAGGCAACTTGTTCCAGACTCCCACAACCCTTTGTGTAAAGACCTGTCTCATCTTGTAAATGCACTGGTTTCTGAAGCTGTCCACTGGGCTGACTTCTTCAGTAACCGCTGAGAGTTCTGAATACTTGGATCAGGCTCCGTCTCGTAATCTTGTCTGTTCAGGACTAAAAAAGATTCGGGGCCTTCAGCCTGTGAGTGTGGAGCACTCCCTTAAACCCCAGAAGGTGTCTGCTTGCTCTTTTCTGGACTGTTTCCAGTGCAGCAATATCTTTTACTATAACCTGCCGATTAACATTTTGCATATGCTCTAAATGCGACCTTGTGCATTATCCAATTATAAAATAACATCCCTTGATTATACACATTTAACTATATATGCTAGCATTTTATTTGCCTTTTTTACTTCTTCCCCTCATTGTCCAGGAGACTGAAATGCTTTGTATCTTCCATTCTTTACATCTGTCCATCCATTTTCTAAGCAGGGGAAATCCATGTAAATACAGGGAGAACATCCACACTCCACACAGATAGCACCCCGGGAATTGAAACTAGGGCCCCAGCAGTGCCAGGAAGTAATGCTAAGCCTAAGGCTAGAACAGCCTGTTGTAAAATAACAACGTCATAGTTATTACCATTTGAATATCAACCCAGTATTCGGATGCAGTGCTTTAAAGAGAATTTGTCTTGATTGCTTTTAGAAAGGCACTTCCACACAATTATTCTATTCTCTATTTTTTAAATTGATCCCCTCAACTGTGACAAGATCTGCATTGACCTCAGGTTTCCTTGTCCGCTCTCACCTTGGACAATCACAGCCTCGGGTTACCCAGACTTCTACTGGGGCTCTACGGCTCTGATGTCTCCCCATAATCCCTGTTTCCACCCGCGGGTCACCAAAGCCACTCTCTCACGGCAGACTCACGGCCCTCACCTGTTCAGCGGCTCGGCAGACGGGGGAGTGTCGGTTTGGGAGGTCACGGCGGGGTCGCGGGGTGACGGCGCCCCCCTGCGGCGCCTGACTCACTGGAGCCCCGTTCACACCGGCCTGGCAGGGGTCTGCTGCCTCAGCCCGCGGGGGGAGAGAGTGTACGTCGCGGACGGGCGAGCGAGCCTGGGAGTCCTGGATTGGAGAAACGGTGGGAGAGAGATCTTTTTGAATAGCTCTACAGAGTGCTTTCTTTCTCCTCTATTTCCTCATGTGATTTGTTAAACCGTCCGGGTCACTGCTTTGCAGGGTTTGTTATCCTCCCCCTAGGTATGATTCCTTTCTGCGGTGCAAGCAGGACATCTTTAAAGTCTCTCCATTGGTAGACAGAGAGGATGTGTCTGCTTTTTATTCTGTTTTAACTGATCCACCCCTGTTAATCCATTCCAATTCTCACTTTGTCTCAGGCTCGGTGTCCAGACTGGCCAACCACAGCTCTGTGTCTGGGGTATCGGACTGTGTCACTCAGACAGAGGGGATTCTGATTGGCTCCGGGTTCGACCTAGAAACTGGGGAGAGCAGTCTTAACTGTGAGCATAATATGTACTGTTTTAGTCTTGTAAAACAACAAGATTACTCCAATCCAGCTCTGCTAAAGAGATGTCCAAACTGTACTCTTATTCCTGCTCTTACAGCTGCCCTGAACTTTAATATCCTATCGCTTTGCTCATTAACATTATTTATATTAATGGTACAAGTACAGTAAACGTGGTTTAATGGGCCTTGCTTTACCAGAGTTCAAATTTAATGGACAAAATCTGCCAAAGGAGAATTTTGTCTGCAAAATCAGAAAAATTGTACTTTCCTGGCAGTAATAGGGAAACAAGGTAAAAACAAAATAAAACAAGGTAAAAACAAATACTACCTAGGGCTGAAATTCGGGAATGGCAGTGGTGCCCTATAGACAGACGCAGGCTGGTTGCTTACAATGGGTATTGTTTGTGATTGTGTGCTTTAGACAGTTCTATACAGTATATTTATGACACATGAAATAGAGCTTGTGCATTCATGATAGAAACATATACAGTTTTTTCACACGGTAACAATTTTCATTGACTGATTGTAAGTGTTTAAAAATAAATCACAAGATTTAGGAATCATATACAGTATACGTTATATATGTTATTCCTGTATAATAGCATGTTCTGGGACTCATAAAACAATATTGTGGACATTCAGCAATAGCTGACACCGCTTTCCCCCATGAGTCCATTAAACCAAGTGTTTGCTGTATTACAATTTATCATTTGTATGATAAACTGTAGAACTAGCAATAGAGTGAGACCTTTCCCGCTGCTCTTCCTAGAGACTCCTTACTTTATTGTTATTAATATTATTATGAGCCACAGTTACCTTGCTGTGTTTTGTCTCTGCCTTCCCCTCTCAGTGCGCAGTCTCCCTGACAACAGGTACCTAGCATCTCTGTCCTGGCCCGAAAGTCCCAGAATCCTCTGCCTGGCCACCTGGCTGACCCCGAGTGGGGGTCACCGCTGGGTCACTGGAGGGCGGAGCCTCACCGTGTGGGAGCAGCTACCAGCCAATAGCAAGAAGAGGTGAGGGGCCGATGGTCATCAAGGGAGTCAGACCACTAAAACAGATCTCGAGATCTGGGCAGCAGGTCCAGTTGGCTGCAGATTCAAGCACACAGAGTCTGTTTGCATGCTCCTACGCAAACGTTTATATCAGGTGAAGGGAAACCCTTTGAAAGGATGTTGCTTTGGCTCTGCTGAGAAACAAATGTGAAAACCGAGCAGCTGCAGTAGGAGACGAGTTCTGTGCCTCTGTGCTTCCCTTGACGGTACTTCTGCCGCAAGTCCAACAGGAAAAAGGTTAATAAATTCATTTTTACATAACTGTTAACATAAGCTTGCAGAACGGAGGAGGCCATTTGGTTGTTAATTCCAACGCATTTGTTTTCATATACTGTCTGCCATGCAAGGTATGTTGACTAATTTGGGTTCAAAGAACATAAATTCATTTTATTTTCCACAACATTCATAGCATTTCGCAATAGTTATTAAAATCGTGGTAAAAACAATCAATTGCCGTTCTAGAAAAAAATCGAACAAGTTCTGAATTAAGCACAAAATCGGGAACTTTGTGAAAGTACTGTGTGGTGGCGATTGTCACAAAACCCTGGTCTCATCACGGGCGAGAATGAGAGTTTGCAAGAACTGTGACGTGAAGCGGCCCCTTCTGCTCACTAGTCCCTCTAATGACTGATGTAGTGAGACGAGCAAATTAGTACAGGTTGTGCAGCAGATACTTCACTGCAGAAGTGTTCCTGCTTGATCTGGATGTAGAGTCAACAAGTAGTATTTGTTAGCAAAACCCTCTCAGAGTCAAGAGCAATATTTCTATTGGATTAAAAGAGATGGATTCACAAGCCTGCTTGTTTACAGTGTAATAGAGCCACATCACCTCACTGGAAGTTTTGTTGTCTCATTCTGAGTTGCAGAATATGGCACTACACGGACCTGGAAGTTTCCTCTATTTGTGATGTACACAGTAATGCGTAACACCTCCAATTTACATTTTACTTTCATTGTGGTTTTGGCAGGGAACCTATTGGTAGAATAGGAGGATCCTTATGCGTGACCGTGAATCCCACAGAACGCAGAGTAGCAAAGGGACAATCCAAAAGACGAAATCCAGAGGCTTGGTCAATTAGGGAGGCAAAGGGTCCGGTAACAAGAAATATCCAAAAGACAAGATCCAGAAGGCATGGTCAAAAGGCAGGAGCAAAAATTTAGTAATGGGAGATCAGTCAAAAGGCTTAGGAACACACTTAGGAGAATACTACAAGAGGCTTCTCACTAATGAGTGTGGGTAGGTGTGAGGGGAGTTTAAATACTGAAAGGAAAGGGATGTGGTTGGATAATTGGTTCGGGAGTGAGAATGTGTGGAATCTAGTGCATGTGGGAATGTGATGGGTTCAATTAGGGATGAGATTGTGAAACAGTGGTTCTGGGAATATAACGGCGTTTGCGAAGAAGAGTGTGGGGTGTGACAGGAATGGAACTGCGTTTGAGTGTGAGGCGTGATAGGTTTTTAAATGCACTCATCAGTGCTGATTCTTTCTCTCACCCCAACAAACAAAGATGGCGTCCAGGTCCCCTTTAACAATGTAGGTTGGCCTTTTTTTATTGCTGTGTCCTATATTTCCCTTGTACTGACACACAACCGGCCTGGTGCTTGTTTTTACCTGCCCATATGTAGCGCCGCGTCAGACACGAGCAGCCAGCCGGAGCCTCATCAATCACATTGGCAACAAGCTGTCGATTCCCAGAGTTCGGCCTCACAGCAGGAGAGGAGCAAAGCTGTGCAGAGCAGGGATCTGAGGAAATGAAAGACGACAAGAGTTCGTCTCTCGGCCGGGGCTGGAGTACGCAGACAGTTCTGGGGCGCAGGGAAATCGCTTTAAGCTGAACCCCCCCCCCACCCCTGCGCACCAGAGATCCACTGTTCCCGAACCCTGGTCGAACTCTTCCTAGAGCAGTGCTGATTGGTCCATGTCGCAACCTTCCCTAACGTCATCAATGTCCCAAGCAGTGACATCGCCCAGGAGGAACGTGTGTATAGGAGTGTTTCTGGAGGAGTTCTGCTTAACCCTCTTGGCTCTGAGGCGACCCCCTGGCTCGCAGTGGGCAGAAGGCAGGACACACTCTGGACAGGACACCAGTCCATCACGGGCCACACACGGACACAAACACACACACTCACACCAGGACCAATTTTCCAAGAAGCCAATTAACGCACCAGCATGTTTCTGGACTGTGGGAGGAAACTGGGGCACCCAGAGAAAAAAAAACCCATGAACTCAGAGAACATGCAAACTCCACACATATAGCACCCCAGGAATTTAACATGGGGGCCCACTGCTGTGACCAATCACCGTGCCGCCCCAAACTGGTTTTAGTTTTTTAAGTTTAAGTTTAGAATCCAAAAACATGGTGATCTAGGCGAAAATGAAGAAACAGTAAAGATGATGAAAATAAGGCTGTAAAATACACTGCAAGGCATTAGAAATACAGCCAGTGCTACTGGTTCCAATGCTCAGTTGCTGAATTTTTAATGTCTTTCTCTCTTGTAAATGAAGATGTAAATAGGAGCTACTTTGCAGCACCTCAGACAAAATCTGCTTGCGTCAGGAACAAAGATCAGGAGGGAATGCAACTAATTAACAGTGTTTGGACTGCCCTACTTCTGTGTGACACCAGTGGTGTTAGGAGCTAACTGTATGTGGTGAGAAATCTTATTCCCAGGGTTGGCAGTTCCTCAGAATGTTTCCTGCCCCAGAGTCCTCATGGGAAACGGAGTCCTCGTGGAAATTGTTGTCCTCGTGGGAAATGTAGTTCTCATAAGAACAGTGACAAAAGAAAGGAGGCCATTGGTTCCGGAACCTGGTTTGTGCCCTTGTGAGGGGTTACAGATAAGAGAAGGCTGTCCGGCCCATCTGGCCCAATCCAGTAATTAGGAGCTAATTAGTAGCTAATTAACCCCATAGTCTCATCCAGATGTTCCTTGAAAGAAGCCAGAATATCGGCTTCAACAACATGGTTGGATAGCTTGTTCCACACTCCCACAACTCTCTGGGTAACGACACGCTCCTGTTCCTGATTTCAAGCACACTTCCATGTAGTTCCAGCGTGCAGCCTTAGTCTTGATGTGGTGTCTTTCCTGTCCCCCTGGCAGCGATGTCCAAACGAGGAGACTGAGCCCATTGGATGGCCCACCTCTGGAGTCAGGGTCTGATGGAGAGATGACCGAGGAGGAGGAGAGTGAAGGTGAGAACGAAGTAGCTAATTGTTCGGAGGATCTCATCCTTTCTTTGAATCAAGCCAGGGTGACGGCGGTCACTGGAGGGGTCAGTGTGTGTCTGCAGCAGGGCTGTCCAGTCCTGGTCCTGGAGGGGTCAGTGTGTGTCTGCAGCAGGGCTGTCCAGTCCTGGTCCTGGAGGGGTCAGTGTGTGTCTGCAGCAGGGCTGTCCAGTCCTGGTCCTGGAGGGGTCAGTGTGTGTCTGCAGCAGGGCTGTTCAGTCCTGGTCCTGGAGGGGTCAGTGTGTGTCTGCAGCAGGGCTGTCCAGTCCTGGTCCTGGAGGGGTCAGTGTGTCTGCAGCAGGGCTGTCCAGTCCTGGTCCTGGAGGGGTCAGTGTGTGTCTGCAGCAGGGCTGTCCAGTCCTGGTCCTGGAGGGGTCAGTGTGTGTCTGCAGCAGGGCTGTCCAGTCCTGGTCCTGGAGGGGTCAGTGTGTGTCTGCAGCAGGGCTGTTCAGTCCTGGTCCTGGAGGGGTCAGTGTGTGTCTGCAGCAGGGCTGTCCAGTCCTGGTCCTGGAGGGGTCAGTGTGTGTCTACAGCAGGGCTGTCCAGTCCTGGTCCTGGAGGGGTCAGTGTGTGTCTGCAGCAGGGCTGGCCAGTCCTGGTCCTGGAGGGGTCAGTGTGTCTGCAGCAGGGCTGTCCAGTCCTGGTCCTGGAGGGGTCAGTGTGTGTCTCCAGCAGGGCTGTCCAGTCCTGGTCCTGGAGGGGTCAGTGTGTGTCTGCAGCAGGGCTGGCCAGTCCTGGTCCTGGAGGGGTCAGTGTGTCTGCAGCAGGGCTGTCCAGTCCTGGTCCTGGAGGGGTCAGTGTGTCTGCAGCAGGGCTGTCCAGTCCTGGTCCTGGAGGGGTCAGTGTGTGTCTGCAGCAGGGCTGTCCAGTCCTGGAGGGGTCAGTGTGTCTGCAGCAGGGCTGTCCCGTCCTGGTCCTGGAGGGGTCAGTGTGTGTCTGCAGCAGGGCTGTCCAGACCTGGTCCTGGAGGGGTCAGTGTGTCTGCAGCAGGGCTGTCCAGTCCTGGTCCTGGAGGGGTCAGTGTGTGTCTGCAGCAGGGCTGTCCAGTCCTGGTCCTGGAGGGGTCAGTGTGTGTCTGCAGCAGGGCTGTCCAGTCCTGGTCCTGGAGGGGTCAGTGTGTGTCTGCAGCAGGGCTGTCCAGTCCTGGAGGGGTCAGTGTGTCTGCAGCAGGGCTGTCCCGTCCTGGTCCTGGAGGGGTCAGTGTGTGTCTGCAGCAGGGCTGTCCAGTCCTGGTCCTGGAGGGGTCAGTGTGTGTCTGCAGCAGGGCTGTCCAGTCCTGGTCCTGGAGGGGTCAGTGTGTCTGCAGCAGGGCTGTCCAGTCCTGGTCCTGGAGGGGTCAGTGTGTGTCTGCAGCAGGGCTGTCCAGTCCTGGTCCTGGAGGGGTCAGTGTGTGTCTGCAGCAGGGCTGTCCAGTCCTGGTCCTGGAGGGGTCCGTGTGTCTGTTTTGTTGGTTTTGTGCTTTGACAACGCCCCACCCGTTGTCCAAAAGCCCATTTAGAAAAGCAATCAGAATGTGATACAGAGCCTCAGGGATAAGAACAGGAGGCCATCCGGTGCTTCTAGCTCATTGGCTTTTTGAGGAGCTAAATGACCCAGGGGTCTCGCGCCGCCACCTCTTCAAGTTGTTAGAAATGTTATCATTCACATCTGTTCCTTCGCTGTTCCCTGTAGGGAGCTAAAGGGAGATTTTGCTCAGTGGTGCCATTCTGGTTGTCATGATCCTAATTATTCTGTCATTTTGTCACACAGAAGAGTACAGCTCCCGGGACGCAGCAGGGAAAGACAAGGGACCTGGAACCTCATGGGCCCACTGTGTTCTGCTATGAAGGACCCTGCGGTCGGGTGGCCAGGCCGCTGCCTGAAACAAATCCAGCCCCCCCACCCCGGCTCTGTGATGGAGTGATAAATTACGGAACTGAAGTTATTGATTGCTAGTTACCAATCACTTTGGAAGGCTGATCAGAACGAGGTGGTGGCAAAGCACTTGGAACGGAGGACAGCACGTAAAATTACCGCACAGGTCAAACAATCCATATACCATCCCATCTGCTTAATAGTAGCTATTACCAATTGACCTGAGGGTCTCGTCCATACGCTAACTGACTGAAACCAGGATATCGGCTTCAGCAACATGGCAGGGCAGCTTGTTCCACGCTCCTACCACCCTTTGGATAAAGTGGCCCTTGCTGTTCTGTCTCAGATGGACATCTGTGTAGTTACTCCTGTGCCCTCTGTTTTGTGCTTTACTAGAGAGAGGAGGGGGGTGAGGAAGAGGCTGGGCGTGTGTCGGGGCTGTCAGAGTTTGGGGAACAGGAGAAAAGAAAGTTGAGGGGGGGTGGGGTGGGGATCACAGATCTGTCTCTTTATACTTTGTACAAATTCTCCTCAGTGTGAATAAGAGTGGATCCAATAAAACAAAACCCCGCAAACTCTCATGATTCTGGCTCCTGGTGTTCATGCTGTAATGAGATTACTCACTCGCCGCTCCGCCCTGCCTGAGCCGACCCGATCGTGATCGATCCGGTCCACATGCTTTGTGTGCAACTCCGGGCGCCCGCAGGTCTTTTTTGTTTTGTTTTGTTTTGTTTTTTGCATTCACATGTGCTTATTTGCTCTTTCTCCCTTATTATAAATCCCCCTTTTCACTAAAAATAACATTTTAATCTCTCCACTCGAGCCGCCCTCCCACCTCCCCGTTCTCATAGTTCTAATTCCTCAGTCTTCTTCAGCTGTATATCCATTTCCGTTGGCTGATTTCTGGTGTATATTAAGCGCTCGGAATCAGTTTTATTAAGCCCATTAAAGGCGCAATTAGCATTTAAATCTCTCTCCCTCCCCGCTGCCTCTGCCTCTCTCTCTCTCCCGCTCGCTCAGGGGTTCGCCGCCCCCCCTAAACACCCCCTCCCTCTCCATCTCAATGTCTCTGTCGCCAAGGCAACCAGTGCAAGTTCTGCTTCCCCTGCTCACTCTCCCGTTCTGCAGTATGAGGTTGGTGGATTCACTCCGACCTCCCGTCCGTCTCGTCCAGAGTCTCCGGCGGTTTTTTTTCTAACCCGAGCCCGTCGTGTGGTATCTGCCGCCGGCGGTGTAGCGTGTACAGGTGTTTGTGCGAGAGTGTGCCGGGAAGGCGCCGCTAACAGGTCGGGGTGTGGGCGCTGTGAGTTTGCGTGCGTGTGTGTGCGTGTGTGCCTCCGATGTTCGCAGGTGATTTTTTTTTTCTGCCGTGTTTGGACGGTGCCCCCGCTGCCTTTTCGATCGGCCCCGGTTCTGATCTCCGTTCAACAGATCCACTTCTGTCCTCGTCTGCTCCGTGCGCCCTGGGTTCCGGGTGGTAAGCAATGTGTGTCTGTGGTTTCCGATCTGCCTGTTTCTGACGGTGCTGTGTGTGGACGGAGTGGCTTGTTCCATCGGTGAGCATGTCTGTTTCACCTCGGCTGTCTCCGTGTCTCTCTCTCTCTCTGCTGTCCACTCCATCAGAAGCACTTACACCTCATCGCTGCCTTCTCTCTCCTCTCTTTCAGGATGAAGATCAGAAAAGCAGCGTTTCTATGAAAACCTGAAGCTATGGAGAGATGGTGAGAAAGATTGACTGGGAGGAGTGTGCCACCTGATTGATCGATCGATTGATTGATTATTTGGCACGCTGACTGACTATACAGTCGGCCATGCAGACTCCTGGCAGTGTAGGGATGTGTTGATCTAGTTCTGGCTGTAACAGCTGTGCTCGTGGTGTATGTCATTGTAGTGCTGTGGTGTTAAATCGCTCCCAGTCCGCGAAGCCCTGCGTTAACTCCTTCTGCTCTGACTGTCCTCCTGTCAGCTCGGTCTCTCTACCCCTGTCCTGTGCTCAGATCCGATTGGCCGTTCTCTGCCTCCTGGTTGCTGCGGCGACGCGCCCCGTCTCGTGTGACCAGAGTTTGGGAGGTACGAAGGGTGGGAGGGAGAGTGGGAGGGGGGGCGAGACTCCTCCCCCGTTGCTGTCAGTCACCGCCCAGGCCACGCCCACCCCGCCGTGGGCGGTCCTGTGGGGCCCCACCTACGAGACAGAGGAAGACCCGGGCCACGTCCTGGGCCCCCAGGACCCACACCGCCATCCCGGAGTGGCGGCAGACGGGATAGAGGAAGCGGCGGAGGTCCAGACGTCACAACATCGCCACCGGATGACGGGCATCCCGGCCACTACAGAGTCGCAGCTGCTTCTGGAGGAGAGGGAGAAGGAGAGGAAGAGCGAAGGCAAGAGCGAGGAGGAGGAAGGTACAGGAGCTTTGCACCTATTGTTTTGAGAACTACATTCCCATCACCCCCTTGGGTCGCAGCAACAACGATGCATTGTGGGTGGCTTCTCCGTCCAAGAGGATGGTGGGAAGCGTAGTTTCTGTAAATGATTAGGGGGGGGCTGCTGTCAAGTCGAGCCGGGAGTCTACATTAACCCATCTCTCTTCCTCAGTTGATCCTCAGTTCTACGTTACCGTAACAATCTCTTCTCTCCTCATCCTCACTGCGGCCATCATCACAGCAAAACTGTGGTAAGTGCCCATGCTTTTTGTTTTTCCCATCTTTGTTTAGGGCTAGCAGTCAGGCTTCCCACTGCACAGCTAATAGATCCATTACAGCACTTACTGGGAGCTGCAGGCATCAGTATCTGAGCCAGCACCAGATGCTGCAGTTTAATGCATGTTGCTTCCACTGGGTAAAATCGGGCAGGCCGACTGATGGCGATAATATTAAACGTATGAGCACAGCTGATTTGATTTTCTGCTTCGCTGATCCTTTGCGCTTCAGCCTGTAATGTGGAAAACCTGCGCTGGATCGGACATCAAGTTAAAGTGGCCTGTCTTTCTTTCCACTCCTGCCCTCCTAGTGTTCTCTCGCACTCACGGAAGCGTTTCGGCTCCTCTGTGGTCCGCAGCCAGCTCAGTCACTGTGTGAGCACAGTGATCCCCCTTCGCTCTTTCAGATCAGTTTTATTATACCTGTGTGTGCAGGGTTCCCAGCCCTGGTCCTGGAGGAACGCTTTATCTGCCTGATGACTTAATTGATCTGCTTGCTTGTTTTAGTCTTTCACTTTTTTTTTTTCCCGTCAGTCCTGTGTGTAAAAAACAAAAATCCCTCATATCAAGGTGACAAGCCCCTCAGCACCTCTGTTTGGTGTTGTTTCTGATTTAACACTTGTTGTTAGGCGATCAGTTGAGGATGAACAAACAGATGGAAGTGATACTGTAGCAGACATGCCCTCTGTAGGAGGCACCCTGTATAGGACATGCCCTTAATAGGGGTGTTACCCAGTGATAACCACACCCACCATGGGGGTGTTACCTTGTAACAGCCACGCCCACGGGAGCGTGACAATGTGAAGGACACGCCCACAGCGGGGATGGCACTGTGCCATGCCACGCCCAGAATGGGAGTGGCGCTGTAACGGACGCCGACCATGAGTTTTTTTTTTGTATCGTATCGTATCATATCGTCTCCCTCCCTCCCCCAGTTATGACCGGAGCTGCTCGCGGCACACCCCTCCTCTGTCCCGCGGCGGGGCTCCCTCCCTCTCCCTCTCTCTTCCTCGCTCCCTCTCTCCGGAGGACAGCAGACAGACGCTGACCTGCGGGGCGGGACTACCCCGGACTCCTTCCTTCGACCGGGACCGGTCAGTGTCGTCTTGTCCTTGGCCGCCTCTGTCTGTCGATCTGCGCGTCTCCGTACTTTGTCCTTGTGCCCGGTGGTGTCTTCGCTGCTTCGTCTGAGCGTCCGGCAGCCTGCACTTCATATCCACCCAAGCATCGAAAGAGACTGCTCACTGCATTTGTGCTTGTGTGTTCTTAGAAAAAATAAACCCCATGGATCTCGGGTATTGAATGACTGTTTCAGTGTTGTTTTGATGAATTGGTCGTTCGTGACTGACCATAGTGCGTGCTAGTGACTTTGACGGTTGCACAGGTGTTAATAGGATTGATCCGCTGCAGGAGGTGAGGTTTTAACCTGTTGAATGTGAGGTTAGGAGACAATCACGGATGGCAGATACATAAAGGAATCTGTGCTCTGCTTATCAGGGGATCAGCACCTATGTGCCACTGGTGAGCTGGAGTGAATCGTCGTCGATAACAGAGCTAGGCCTTCTTTTGGGCTGAATCTGGGTTTTTTGCTCCGACAGACTTCATTGAACCAAGTTTCGGAGATCATTGCCAGTTGTTGGAGAACAGGACAATCAAAGGTCCAAATGAGATGGTTTCAACAGGAGAGTCTAGTGGGTACAGGGATCTGCTGGTAGAGACTGACGTGAGTCTGACTGCAGGGCCCTACAGTGACCTCACTCGCTGTCCTTCCTGCAGACTCATCTAGCCTCCTCCACACTGCAGCAGGACAACACACTTCCTCATGCTGCTCATGTATCGACAGCTTTCTTGCATGGTGTGAATGCGACAGTGTTACCATGGATGATCTAGTCACTAGGCTTGAGCCCCATTGAATACTGGTGGGGTGAGCTGGGATGACGTGTGGCATTTTGGGCTCAGAGACCAGCGATCAGACACAGGCTTGTCCAGGGCTCAGAGACCAGAGATCAGACACAAGGCTGTCCAGGGCTCAGAGACCAGCGATCAGACACAGGCTTGTCCAGGGCTCAGAGACCAGCGATCGGACACAAGGCTGTCCAGGGCTCAGAGACCAGCGATCGGGCACAGGCTTGTCCAGGGCTCAGAGACCTGCGATCGGGCACAGGCTTGTCCAGGGCTCAGAGACCAGCGATCGGACACAAGGCTGTCCAGGGCTCAGAGACCAGCGATCGGGCACAGGCTTGTCCAGGGCTCAGAGACCAGCGATCGGGCACAGGCTTGTCCAGGGCTCAGAGACCAGCGATCGGACACAGGCTTGTCCAGGGCTCAGAGACCAGAGATCGGGCACAGGCTTGTCCAGGGCTCAGAGACCAGCGATCGGGCACAGGCTTGTCCAGGGCTCAGAGACCAGAGATCAGGAACAGGCTTGTCCAGGGCTCAGAGACCAGCGATCAGGCACAGGCTTGTCCAGGGCTCAGAGACCAGAGATCAGGAACAGGCTTGTCCAGGGCTCAGATACCAGAGATCAGGAACAGGTCTACGGTCTATAAGAAGAAAAGGAAAGTATCCCACAAGGCAACATCTGAAACCTGATGCACAGCCTGAGTCACAGAGCACAGCTTCCAGCAGTGACCACACAAGCTGCCAGCCTGGGACCTTCCCAGTAGATCTACTGCTGATCACCCCCTTTGATGAAAATAGAAATCAGCAGAATTTATATTTATCGGCATGAATTTACCTCTGTCCCGCCTGTACTATAAAATGTCAGTGCACCAGCTACAGAAAAGATTGGTGTTCTCCTTATAAAATGAGTTTTTGTTGTAAGTGGTTTCTTTGGATGCTGGGTATATGTACAGTATGTGTTTGAAAAGAGCTACAGGGAATGTGTTTTACCAGTATTTTACCCCACTTACTGTACTTCAATGACACTGTTCACACTTTCAGTGCTATTTTCCTCTCAGTAGGATGGAGACGGCTTTCAGAACTCATTAAGTGGAGAGTTTAGTGTGATAGTCTGTGCAGGCTGTTGCTGGTTCTTTTACATGAAGAGGCAGAAGCAGCAAATTTAATGTGATTTAAGCACATTTACACACAGATACAAAGACAAAGCACCCAGCTTATTTCTAACAGCTTCACCCAATTTAGGGTCACGGAGGAGCTGGAGCCTACCCTAGCACAAGGCAGGATACACCGTGGACAGGACACCAGTCCATCAAAAGGCACACACAGACACACACACACTCACATTAGGGACAGTTTTCCCAGAAGCCAATTAACCCACCAGCAGAACTGAACCCATGGCCCCCGTACCTACCCAACCAGCACGCCACTGTGCCTGCTAAAATGGCCAGGAGGCCAATATAGATATCTCAGTGGCCCAGTAGTTAGCATTGCTGCCTCGCAATGCTCGGGCTCTGGGTTCAATTCCAGACCTGGGGTGCTGTCTGGGTGGAGTTTGCATGTTCTCCCCGCGTCCACATGGGCTCCAGGTGCTCCCAGAGTCCAAAGACAGGCTGGTGGGTTAATAGGCATCCAGGAAAACTGTCCCTAATGTGAGTGTGTGTCTGTGTCAGTGTGTGTGCCCTGTGACGGACTGGTGTCCCATCCATGGTGTATCCTGCCTCGCGCCCATTGCTTGCTGGGATGGACTCTTGATTGGTCGACGCAGTTAGAAAACAGATGGGTGGTCTCCGCCTGACCCAGGAAATCTGTGTTAATTTTTTTTTTTTTAAAAAGAAAAGGAAGAGGACTTGTGTTCTTGTGCCCTACTGTGTCACAACTGCTTCATGGCGGATTTCGGCATGGAGCAAGTGCACACCCAGGGCCTTTGGAGGAGGGCTGTAAATATCCGTGGACGTTTCAGCGGTGCTCCCCTGCCATTGTGGATTAGAATTATGGGTTAATATCCGTGACTGTGTTCAGGCCCAATAATGAAAACAGAAAGAACTCCAGTCCCTGCGAACACTGCAGCCTGATGTAAATCTCTGGAAGGTGCAGTTTTAATAATATACTGTATATATCTAATGTTGTAGTGTTTATATATGTGGCCCATGAGGCAGAGGAATTAGATTCTTTTTCGACTTGTATTTCATCATTTATTTATCTTTCTTCTCTTCCTCTTTCCCCTTCCTTCTTCCCTCTTTCTCTCTCTCTCTCTGTCTGTAGAATACCCGTTGTCAATCTCTGAGGCTCTTAATATGTTACTGCACTTCCTGACTCGCCCCCTAGGAGGCGCTCTGGTCCGGACTGTTCCTATATCTTCTCAGTCGATCCTCTGTGAATCTGTCTGCTGGACACTCTTTTTACTGGATCCTGTATTTGTTTCTTGGGTTGATTTTTCTTTCAAATCTTTGCCTTTTGACAGACTGTGAACTGAGGTTCCTTAAGCTAACAAGACGAGAAAGCCATGTTGAGTTGTTCACGGGGCACAATGTTTGTGATCCGCGGTTTCAGTGACAGCGGGGGCGTGCGAGCCAGGTGTTCACAAGGTAATTGCGCCAGGCTGAAACAAAGCCATTGATGTGGTTGTTTCTGCACTGAAACTCTTGCCAGGGCCATTAATTGTCTTAATTTTTATTACTGCAACACATGGAGATCTCCAGGTGGAAGTCACATATTTTCAGAACAAACAATTGAAACAAGCCATGCTAGAAGCCATAAGTATGTGACCCTTACTGCAAGAATTTATTACCCTCTATTGATATTCCCCAAGCAGTGATTCATTGATCCTTATATCACCCAAGCCATGATTGGCCAATCCAGACATGACCTTGCCCATCACTGGGCAACTCTGACATCACATGAGCCATGATTGTTTGGCCAATCCAGACATTACCAGAGCCATTACTGGCCAATCCTGACTTGACTTTACCCATGACTGGCCAATCCTGACCTCACCTGAGCCATGCTTGATTGGCCAATCCTGACATCACCTGAAGCGTCATTGATTGGCCAATCCTGACTTGAACTTACCCATGACTGGCCAATCCTGACATCACCTGAGCCATGATTGACTGGCCAGTCCTGACTTGACCTTACCCATCACTGACCAATCCTGACATTAACTGAGCCATGATTGGTTGGCCAATCCTGACTTGACCTGTCCCATGATTGGTTGGCCAATCCTGACATCACCTGAGCCACGACTGATGGGCCAGTCCTGACTTGACCTGTCCCAGGATTGAGTGGCCAGTCTTGACATCACCCAAGCATATCACAAAGATTTCCAGTATGTGCCTTTGTACTGTATATGTACTGTCCATACATACAAAGGAATTACATATTGGCAATGAATGATCTTGACACACAGGCGATCTGCCAGGTAAATCACGGGCCAATTTCGATGTCGCACAAGACGTAGTGTTAAGCATTGTTTTCCTCCTTCGGTGTTTTGTCCTGCCCCAAGGTGAAGCAGAGATCAGTGCAAACATAGTGTATATTTCTATATATGTTTGAAGGAGGCAAGCTTCTTTAAACTTGGGGTGGTGGGAGGCGGGTGGCGATCAGAGGGTTAAGGCAGGGTTTCCCAAAATCCGGGTCCTCGGAGGTGGGGGGGGGTCTCCCCTTGAATTCTGTTTTTTGCAGTACCCCCAAGCCGACAGAGTTCCTAGACTCCCCCATTTGTTACAAACACCAAACAAGCCGTTTTCTCTGCGACCTGATGGCTGTTTGCCCTCTGACCTCGCTCTCCAGGAAGAACCTGCTGCGAGGGTGCTGATGTTATCAGCTCTGGGACAAAAAAAGTGGGAATTCTCTGCTCCCCCCCCCGGTACAGCTGCTGCCGGTCTGCTGAGTGTCCCCAAACAGGCAGAAGACTGCCGCTTATTAATCAGCGATCGCGGCTCAGGCGCCCTTCACCCAGAATGCTCGGCGGTCAGATCACTAAGCCGCCAGGAGCAGCAGTTCCGCACCCTGGAGTGCGAAGGCTGGTTTTCCCTTTCCCTTTGCTATTAAAATAATGAGGGGTTGTTTTTTTTTTTTTACAAAAAAAGAAAGGTGTGTTGTTTTTTTTCCAGCAATACCTGTAAGGACACGGCTGGGTCAGCTACACGCCTGAAAAACAGCAGGCTGAAGGGCTAGCCAGGCCCCCTGGCACAAGAGCAGTGAGCCCGTGTCGGGGCTGGATTTCAGTTTCAGACCCCCACCGACGCCCTCACCCCTGCCGGAGAGGGAGGGGGCGACCCCAAGGAAGGTGTATAGAGGTTTTGAGGGCGTACACTGTATGCTGGCTTCATTCCATCACAGTATCTGCTGTAGAAACAGGAGGCCCAGATCTGTCTCCTCTTCTCTGCCATCTGTATTTGACTCGAGAGTTGGAATCAGACTTGATCCCGCAGACGGCCCACTGAGGGACCTCCTTGTGTTCTGTCCTTAAGATGGGAGTGGAAGGTCAGGGATATCCCCTAAGTACCCCCACAGCGAGGGTAGTTTCTCTTTTAAGTGTCTGGGCGTGGTCAGAGACACTGCTGCTGGAGGGGAGCGTGTCCCACTGAAAGCTAGTTTAGGAGCCTTGAACTGGAGTGTGTAAAAGACCCCCCTTCTATTTATAAAAGGGTCATCTTGTACTTTCAGTCGATTACTTGTCTTTCGGTTCGTGGTGGGTTACACCTTTTTCTGACAAGGACTGCCTGGATATTGATTGTAATATTGACCGTATGTCTATGTGTCGCAATGTTGCATTGATCAATAAACGGGAGTTTGTGAAATACTACATCAGTGTCTGTCTATAACCAGGAACCGAAACTCCTCCATGTCACCTCTCCCATACCTGGAGGCTCTTAAGCCCAATTAAGTGGGATTGCACTAACTCGAGGACAAGTTCTAGCCTTAAAACGAACTTTGTGGGACAAGCTCGCCAGGCATGGTGTTGAAGCTGACACCCTGGTTTTTTTAAAGAACTGTCTGGATGAGATCCTCCAACCAGGACAGGAGGTGCTACTGTACTTTACCCAAAGGGTAGTGGGGGGGTGGAACAAGCTGCCCAGCCTTGTTGTTGAAGCCGGTACCCTGGCTCCTTTCATGAACCAGTTGGAGGAGACCCTCAGGTTAATTAGCTGTTAGCTATCAGACAGGTTGCATGAACCAAATGGCTTCCTCTTGTTTAAAAAAGTGTTGTTTTCTTAAATTTTTAAGTATTGCATATTTACTATACTAATAGTACACGGGATGGGAATATTTTTGAGTTTTGTATTTTATGAGACTTAAATAGGAAATTGAATTGGGGAAAAAAACAATGTTTATGTCAAAATCTCTACAGAATGTTACAAATGTGTATCACAAGATAAAGACAAAGCACTTATCTTACTGCTGACACCTTGAATCAACAACACAAATTATAGGTCTTCTGCTAAATAAAACCCAGCCTCCAGCAACAGCATCCAAACAACACTTTGAGAACAAATTGGTAACAGAGACGAAAATGCATTTTGTCCGTTTTTATCCTGATTCTGAGGTTGAGAAACTGCTGTTATTTCACATAAGTGCGCTTCAATCCAAGATACTTGGACTACTTAATGATACTGCATGATAAACAGCCTTTTCTTTTATTCTCTGAATAGTACTCAGAAAACTGGAACGTTACTGTTTCAGACAAAGGGTAGCTTCTGAATTGTTGTCAAAATATTTTTTCAGCTCATTGTGTAGTTTAGTCTTCCTCTATATATCTCTCATGTATGATAATAACTAACTTTGCATTTTGTCAGAAACGCGGATGGATTTGATCTGAAGGATATGGCATTCATCCAACCATTTTCGAAACCGCTTTATCCAATAAAGATTTGCGGGCAAACCTGTTGTATCATTGCTGGGGCCCTGGGTTCAATTCCTGGGGTGCTGTCTGTGAGGAGGTTGCATGTTTTTCCCCCCTGTGTTGACGTGGTGCTCCAGGTTTCCTCCCATAGTCCAGAGGCATGCTGGTGGGTTCATTGGCTTCTGGGAAAATTGGCCCTGGTGTGAGTGTGTGTGTGAGTCTGAGTTTGCCCTGCGATGGACTGGCATCTGTTCCGTTTTGTCCCCTGCCTTGTGCCCATTGCTTGCTGGGATAGGCTCCAGCTCCCTGCTCCCTTTCTGGAACAACGGATGGTTGACCGTTGTGTGCCGAGAGAAAGCGTGAGACCAGTCTAAGGATGGCTTTGGCCTCTGATGTCTTTGGAAACCAGTGAAAGGATGCAGGAGAGCTCTGTGTAATGGTGACTAGGGATGGAGAGCCCTTTAAAAATCTAAACTCAAAACCTTCTTCTTAGAAGAGCCTTTACTTGACTGGTTCTGTTCTTTACCTGTTTGCTCTCATTGTTTTTTCTCATTGTGCATATCTTGTGTATTTTTTTTGTTGTTGTTGTGGCTCTGTTAAGCGTTTTGAGAAGCCCGCTTTAAAGGCGCTATATAAAATAAGGTTTATTGCTTAAAAATAGCTGAGGGCTGAAGCAGACTTGTGCTCCGAACTCTGCCGTTTACAACAAGGCTGCTTGTGAAAATACATCAGAGAGGACAGACAAATATGCGGCTTAACTACAGGAAGAAAAAAGAAGGTTTTGGCATTACTGCCAATGCAAGTGATTATTACCGTTTTTGAGAACAGTTAAGAAAAGAAGGGGCTGTTCAGCCCGTCTCGCCTGCTTGGTAGTGAGAAGTTAATTGATCTGAGGATGTTATCCAGCTGTTTCTTGACGGAAATCAGGGCATGGGCTTCAACAACATGGCTGGGTGGCTTGTCCAACACCCCCGCCGCCCTTTGTGTAAAGCAGAGGCTCCTGGTGTCAGTTTCGAATGCACTTCTGCATCCTCTCTGGTTCGTGATTGACAGTTCATTGGGAGGAAGTGCATTGTGTTGCCTTTGTCGGCACCCTTGAGGATTTTGAATACTTGTATCAGGGTATTTTTGTAAAAAAAACAAATTAAGCCGGAGAATTTAAATGAATCCACGAGCAGGTGCAAATTAAAACACAGCTAAGCCGAGGTCAGCAAGCTGTGGGAACCCGTACCAAATATTCCCTCTAGCTGTGGAAGTGCAAGATGTCATGTTAGATTCATCTTTATTCATTAAAATCAATTAAAATGTTAACGATCTGGCCAAGTAATAAAAACACCTGAAAAAATAAAGAGTGTGAAGTCAATCACCAAGTGGGGGAAACGGCCTGATAAGCAACTCTCGTACAGGTCCAAGATTAATACCGTTAAAAGATTCCTCCTTTCCTCCTTTACATGAAAAAATCTGTCCTGCACAGTTGAATAAGTATTTTTATTTTGAGAGGTAACTGAGTCACTCTAAGAAGTGAAGAATCTGGAATATACAGCCATTCATTGCAAAGGAAGCAGTAACAGGTTTATTCCATGCTGAAGAAAGAGAGAAAACCCGACGTTTCGGATGTGAAGCCTTCTTCAGGTGTCGAGAGTCGCTGATCATTTTCCCCCACTTCGTGATTGACCTCATGCTCCTTGTTTTTTCACTGGATTTGATTACAAGGCCAGATCGCTAACATTTTAATTGATTTGAACACATCAAGATGAATCTAACATTAAATAAACAACCATTTACGTACAGGCGGGGCCATGTTCTCGAGCAAGCCAATCTGTCAGAAGTGATGGAGAGTATGGAGTCAATGTGATAAAGGGTTTGGGTTTTTTATTCAATTCACTAGCTACCAGATTACTTTTTTTTAAACAAGAAGCAAAGCAGGATTGAAATTGCCTGTAAGGGGAGATGCCTTAATTTAGAAAATGTACACACTGTACATATATCCCTAAATATGTACTGGGCAGAGCGGTGGCTCTGTGGCTAAGGATCTGTGCCTGTGGCTGGAGGGTTGCTGGTTTGAAACCCGCTGCCGGCAGAGGAATCCTACTCCGCTGGAGCCCTGAGCAAAGCCCTTAACCCCAGCTGCTCCAGGGGCGCCATATAAATGGCTAACCCTGCGCTCTGACCCCAGGCTTCTCTCCCTGTCTGTGTGTCTCATGGAGAGCAAGCTGGGGTCTGTGAAAAGACAAATTCCTAATGCAAGAAACTGTATATGGCCAATGAAGTGATCTTATACTTTTTTACTTCAAATTTACCCCCTCCTCACAGACGTCATTCATTTTATTCATTTGTTAGTTTCTCCCGGGACTTGACGTTTTAAACCTCTTCTGCAAGCGAAGCCCTGGGACCCAAATCCAATCCGATATTGGACACATCCCGTTATCCCACCACCAGACACCTCCATTCCTGAGGTTTTCCGTGTTTCCCCCTAGGCCTTGAGGGCCAGAACTTGTGCCTCGTGGATAAATTGAGGGTTCGGTTCAACCTTTTCCAGCCTGGCCCAGTTAAAAGAAAGAGTAGGGGTGTTATCCCCGGTGTCCTGGCCAAATTCCCCCCTGGCCTTTACCAATCATGGCCTCCTAATAACCCCCCTCTCTGAACTGGCTTCATCACTCTGCTCTCCTCCCCACTGAGAGCTGGTGTGTGGGGAGAGGACTGGAGCATCATCCAGGTGGGGCTGCACGCTGGTGGTGGTAGTGGGATTCCTGCCTGTAAAGAGCTTTGAGTAGAGTGTCTAGAAAAGCGCTATAGAAGCGTTAGGTATTATTATAACAACAAGCATTTTGACGGATGTCTTTGTCTAGAAAAATGAAGTGTCTTTGTTCGGCAGAAATCGCAGCCGACAGGAGACTGATGAAGCACAGCGAGTCCTGTGTGTGCGCGCGTGTGTGAGCACAGCACTCCACTTTTACCAGGCTGCTGTGTTTCTGCGAGTCAGTCTGGGAGAACAGGTAGGATGTGATGTGTGACACACACACAAATGTACAACGCCCCCTCCGACAGGCTCGGAGAGAGAGAAGCCTGCTGCTGCTTTCAGGTTTTTTTTCTGCAATCAAATGAAGTACAATTTTCCCCCGCAAAGGTGTGAAAGAGAAAAAAAAACAGCCTTGTCTCAGGACTACCCCATATATACCTGATTCTGCGGCATACATACATATATACAGACATACAGTCTAGGCCTTTGAAAAGCACGTTCCCCTTAATGTAATGATCTGATTTGTTGGGCACCGGAGAACTCTTGTTGAAATGAAAGCAAGTAGACCCTGTAGCTCTCCAGGGTCTGGGGTTCGAGACTCCTCTGCTGGATCCCCAGTCCAGAATTCCACTGATATAATCGTCTGCGTGGCTGGGACCCCTGGTTCAGTTCCAGCTCCGGGGAGGGGGGGTGTCTCACGGCCCTGCTGAGAATTTCCCCCTCACGCGAAAAGCCCGGTGCCGGATCCACTCCTCGCCTCTGCCCTGCGTGTGCTCGCGCGCTGTGTGTCTGAGCTGGCACCCTAGCAATCCCTTCCCTCCTCCGAGCTAATTAGCGCAAAGAAAATCTCCCATCTGTAAACCCCGCGATCTCCCGAATTAGAATTGCAAATGAAGGCAGAGACGTCATTAATTCCAGCTGGGTTTAGACGGGGGAGAATCGGGCGGGGTGGGGGGGGGTGTTGATACAGTGTCTAAGCACGAGGACAGCGTGCTACATTGCCGCCGTCCTGAGACAGGGAGCAGGGCGGGACAGATGTCCTCGCTGTCTGGCAGACTGGACGCGTGAAGTCTGCACCGACAGCGAAGGGGGGGTTGATGACCAGCCGGGAAGGGTTCAACGGAAAATCTTGCGTCTCTCTCCCCCACCCACTCATCTCCTCCTCTCCGCGTGTTGTCTCGTTAGCTGTGACTCCGGAAGAAGGCTAATCGTTTTCATTAGCAGCGCAGGCAGCTGCTGTCGCTGCCAATCACGGGGGTTGAAGAGAACGCCCAGGAAGGAGGGAGAGGAGGAGGGAGGAACAGAGATGAGGTGTTAAGCAGAGATTGGTGGGGACTTCCCACTACCTGTAAAGCGCTTTGAGTGGAGTGTCCAGAAAAAGCGCTATAGCAGGGTAAGCAATTAGAATTATTAAGCGCAGAGGTGTGAAGAGAGAAGGGGAGAGGGCTGTTTAGGCAAGAGCAGCATTAGCACCTTGGAACCTGATTTCAGCAATGGCTGCAAGCCAAGCAAGGAAGGGGAGGCCTTTCAGCAAGATCAGAAGCTACAGGTTGCTGCCACCAGTGGTGTCAGTGGACCTGTAGGTGGCGCTCTTTGCTCTGACCACAATGGGTCATCTATTGGAGACTGGAACAGTGTGCTGTGGGAGGTACCACCTTTGCGATGAGACTCTACCCCAGTGGCTCCCAGTCCTGGTCCTGTGGACCCTGCCGGTTTTCATCCCAGCCCCGCCCTTCAACAGATCCCCGAAGGCCTTACTGGATCGAAGAAGGTGCTTCAGCGGAACAGTTTCATTTTGTTTCTAATCACAAGTTTGGGATTTCTTTCTACTCGCACACCGCCACGGTTAAAGCGCCCCAGCGTCTCGGAGAGCTGGGGGCGAACGGGGCAGATCAAGCGGATTACTGCGAAGTGAAGGAAGGGATTGATTGTGTGACCGAGGGCTCAGCTGGAACACAAACCAGCAGGTGTCAGGCTCACTGGGACCAGGACTGCAAATTACTGCTTTAAATCAAGGCCTTGACTCATTTATTGTTGAGCATTTCTTGTCACTAACGAGCCAAAGGCACTGTAAGAGCAAGGCTGTTACTCTTACAGTGCCAAAAATTGCACTCTGGGCTTGAACCTCCCCAACGTTCCTCCCTAAGCAGTGTATACGCTGATCTGCTGTGTAGTGGGGGCTGCATCCCCTCCTCATGTCCATGAACCAAGCGCTTGCGATGTCTTTGGGATGCACAGCACTGCACAAAATGCGAGGGGACCACCGCCGTCGTCACCCCTCAGAGAGTCAGTCTTTATTTGACAACGCCGAAAACCGCCCTTTAAAACTGAAACATTACAATTAAAAAAAAAACAACCCAATCACAACAACACACACAAGCGTTCCACCGACCATCACACTAACCCCCGCTGTTCAACACAGCCCTCGACCCTGGCCTCAGTGCGCGTCTGTCTGTGATGCAGGGATCAGGGAGGCCGGGCGGCCGGTCAGTGCCAGCGACCCCTTTCTGACCGTGTGCGTCTCCCACCTCCCCTCGTGCTGTCCTGCCACTGACCTGCTGCCCGTCCCTGGGGGCCCGCCGCACCAACAAGGACAAAAGAGAACGCGGCGAAGCGCAGACCGGGGTTTATTGAGCGGAATCACTGAAAAACAACTCGGGAGGCGGAAAAAAACTCAAACACAGCTGAATAGCTCCATCCTTCCGGGTGGATCTTCTTCCTGCCTCTCAAGGCCGCCAAAGCGTACAGCGTGCGCGCTGCGGTCGCGAGCCAATTTAAACCTCTAGCACGGACGGCTTAAAAAAACAAAAACATCGAGCCCGCGCTGGATGAATTCGAAACCAGGGTAAAATCTAGAACGCGGTGCAAACTGGACTAAAATACAAATCCTTCAGTCGGGGTTAGTGGGCGATCCATGCGAGTGCAATCGGCTCTGTGTATGTGCTCCTGTAGTGTCGTGCGTCTTCAGTTTGATTTGGACCAAATCTTCCCACTGCCGCGGAGTCTAAAATAGAGGAATGGGGGAGGGGGCAGGATTAATGGATAACCTAATACACATCCAAAAGATGTATTTAACTCAAGATACATTTAGAATTTGTTTTGCAGGTCCTAGTATGACAATATATTGTACGTCCACAATACATGATATTCACACTCTTACCCTTTGACCTTTGAACTCTTTTTGCCAGGTTGCCGTGGCTCCTGGGAGGAGGCGGGGTCTCGTGGCTCGCCGGCTGGCTGGTCAGGGTCCTGATTGGTCGCTGCTCCGGCAGGGGCCGGACCAGAGGACGAGGAGGAGGAGCTCGCCTTCAGGGTCTTCTGCAGGTTGGAGACCTGAGAGCCAGCGAGAGAAACAGAAGAGTTGTTTTCTCACTCTCTCTCTCTCAGCCCACCTAGGCAGCCTGGCACATCACTCGAGAGTGAAGGTATTTACAGTACAGTGAATACATCAGAGCATTACTGGGACTGTTTTTTTAGGGCAGCCCACGATCTGTATGAAAATGCTAGTCTCCATCCATCCCTTGGACTGCTTCTTCCAATACAGGGTCGCAGGGGAACCAGAGCCTATCCCAGCAAGCAAGGGGCGCAAGGCAGGGTACGCCAGTCCATTGCTGGCGTGTAGGAAAACTGGCCCTGGAGAGAGTGTGTGTCTATTTACCTACCAGTACATCTTTGGACTGTGGGTGGAAACCCATGTGAACCTGGGGAGAACATGCAAGCTCCACACAGACAGCACCCCAGGAATTGAACTCAGGGCCCCAGCGCTGCGAGGCAGCAATCCTGATCACTGTTCCACCATAGTCTCTATCCTTGCCACGTGAATTCTTTCTTGTGCTTTCTCACACATCCAGGAGAACACACTTGCATCTGCCCCCCAGTTTATGAAGGCTGTCTAGTTCCAAACTGCAGGCAGAATACTTCCGTCGTTCCATCGGGACACAGTTAAATCAAGCAAGATCAGATCAATCAATGCACTTCGCCCTGAGCTGTGATCTGATCAGACCGATCAGACAGTCTCAGCTGGCTGGACACCTTTTCAGACTGGACCTTTCTGAAATGGACCAGCCCACAGTGTTTGTATCCTCTGTTACAACTCTCACCATCAGCCCTGCATGTCACAATACAAGGAGTGTAAGGGTGTAGAGTGTACAGAGGCAATACTGACCTCGGTCTCCACTTGAACTTTGACCTTCAGCTGGTTCTCTCTGTACTGGTTGGCCCGGGTCACCTGCTCCTCGATCCCGCACAGCACGGCCTCGCAGCCTGAGCACCTGCACAAGAAGAGCACGAGGTCTTCAGAAATGACAGCGAGTGACATTCGCTCTGACGTCCCTCGACACGCCTTTGTGAAAATGACTGCATTGTGATTCGAGTTGAACTCCGGGCTCCAGTTTTGCGAGGCAGCAATACTAACCCATTTCTGGACCAGACTATCTGAGTGTAGTTCTGGGAGTAACACAACACATTATACAGATCTGATGAGAAATACATATAAAGGTAATGACGCCGGACCACAGCTGTCTTTCTGAGCAATCCACGTTCTTCCTGTTTACAGTATGGCCTTTCCTGGTGCATCAAGAACAGGACACATGCCGACAGCACCTCACTCAAACCACAACACAAGGGCTGAACACTCTGAGCACTCTGTATGACAGAGCTGGGCATGCAGAAGACAAGGTGCACACAAGATTTCACCTAAAACAATCCTTCACACTATCCCGGAATTGGACATTTCAGAATGCTCTTTCAACAGTGCAGAGGGAGGGCGGGTCAAAAGAATCGCTTCAGGTCCGAGATCAGTTCTGTGAAACAGCAGCAAAACAGATGCCAACCCAGCACTGTAGCTGAATCTCAGCTCTATCTCTCAAAACATCCTTAAGACACCCCCCTGAGCCTTAAATCACTCACACGATCAGTTCTGTAATGGACTGGTGACTTAGATATGATGTACATCGTTACTGTTTGCCAAGGCAATACTGACAGATGATATTAAATAACAGGAATTGTAAGTCTTCTCCAACTAAAGCCTACATTCTCTGAATTTTTACGAGCCCCTGTGCTAGGGCAGATATCATTTTTTGTTATATTGATCTGGAAGCAAATGAAGTGCTTTACGCTGTAGGTTGTGGGTTGAGAAGACATACGTTGGTGAAAATGATGAGAGGAATCGTGTCTTTTGGCCATTTTAAAAAATAATCTTTGAACAACACAGGGAGCAGGTCCTGCAGGAAATCAGTTCTGTCAATCGGACGCCAACCCATCGCTGCTGCTGAAAATGAACTGTGACTTAAAAGTGACAGAACCGCACAACACTGACTTCTAAAGGGAAAAGTAAAGCAAATTAAAGGAACGTCAGGTTTTCCCCAATTCTCAAAAACTAGATAACGTTCCAGTGGAAAGGCAAATTCAATGTTGTTTTTTTTCTGAAGCAAACAGATTTTTAGGATCTCGGGTGTACTGAATCAGCTACCCCCCCTCCACCATCTTCCTCTTGCACGATTCCTTCGGGGCTCCCTGCCAGCGCCCCACGTCATCCGTGGTGCTGCTCACCATTCCTGCAGGGTGTTGGCAATGTTGGGCAGCTCGTGGCGGCCCAGGTCCCTCCCCACGCTGCAGTCCACCTCCACCTGCTGGTTGCGCTGGTCCAGCTTGCCCTGGATGATGTCGCTGTACACGGCCTCGATGAGCAGGTCCTCCAGCTCCCTCACATTCTTCAGCTCCAGCTGCTGCAGGAGGAGGGAGTAGGGGAGGCACTGGAAGAGGGAAGGAGCAGAGGAACATGGTCAATACAGCACAGACTGCGAGTTCACCACCAGTACTACACTCACAGTGCACGGACCGAGAGTTCACCATCAGCACTACATGCACTGTGCACAGACTGAGAGTTCAGTACCGGCACTACATTCCTTGTGCAGAGAGAAGTCAATACAGCACATACTGATAGTTCACCATCAGCACTACATTCACTGTGCACAGACCGAGAGTTCACCATCAGTACTACATTCACTGTGCACAGACCGAGAGTTCAGCATCAGCACTACATTCACTGTGCACAGACCGAGAGTTCACCATCAGTACTACATTCACTGTGCACAGACCGAGAGTTCACCATCAGTACTACATTCACTGTGCACAGACCGAGAGTTCACCATCAGCACTACATTCACTGTGCAGGGAGAGGGAAGTTAATACACCATAATTGGCTAAATGCCACAGTAAAGTACTACTGCAGCAAGAGAGAACACAGTCAATGCAGTACAATCACTGCTTACTTACTGATCAGACACGACAGGACAAGAGCTCTGGGTTTCAGAGTGCAGTTACCTTGAGATTGGAGGCTAGGCTGATGATGGAGAGGTGCCGGAGTTTGTTCTTCTGGGCAGGAGTTAGCTCAGGAAGCGAGGCTGCGTTCTCTGATAAAGGAGGAGAGGGTGTTTAACACAGACTGGCGCAAACACCCCGCCCCAACACACCCACCAAGTGTACTGCCGACTCTGAGCTGTCAGTGTAACGAGGCGCTAAGATACAGGGACACAGGCGGCGGGGCTGACCTTTATAGTCGCAGTACGTCCCGTAGGCGAAGAGGTTGAGCAGCTGGTAGACTGGGGCATGAGGTCCCGACTCCAGCTGAGAAGACGAGACAGCTTAAATACACACACCTAGACTGAGGGTCAGTGAGTGAACGTCCTAGGCGGGCAGCTTGGCAGTCATTTGATCAAATTCATCGAGCTTTACAGGCATGACTGATGTCTTACATTGCTGTCCAAGTGTGCACCATCAACATAACATCTACAAGCCATTTACTATCCAAACACATCAGAGGATGTTTACATACAACACATACAATGCCAGTCAGTCAGACAGACAGCTAGTCGTACAGTCAAACAGTCAGACAGCCAGTCAGTTGTACAGTAAGACAGTCAGACAGCCAGTCAGTCGTACAGTAAGACAGCCAGACAGCCAGTCGTACAGTAAGACAGTCAGACAGCCAGTCGTACAGTAAGACAGCCAGACAGCCAGTCAGTCGTACAGTAAGACAGCCAGACAGCCAGTCAGTCGTACAGTAAGACAGCCAGACAGCCAGTCAGTCGTACAGTAAGACAGCCAGACAGCCGGACAGTCAACAGCCAGACAGTCAGTCCCTCTCCATCTGTCTGCCTGGCTGTACAGGTCTAGGGCTCTGTCAGTACCTCTCTGACGTTGGGCAGCTCCAGGATGTCGGAGAAGACGTAGAGCCCGGGCGTCTCCAGGAGGGAGGAGAGCGCCTCCGCCAGCGCGGCGCCCGAGAGGGTCAGGAGCTGATCCACCGACACCTGTCGCACCTCCGACATCTGACCGGGAGCAGGAGAGCAGTAAAGACTCGGTGACTGACAGCACGAACACGGAGCCGAGGGATAGAGGATGAAAGATGAGGGGGAAAAAGGTGGGTTACAATAATAACTCCTTACACTTCTATAGCTCTGTTCTGGACACTCCACTCAAAGCGCTTTACAGGTCATGGGGATCCCCTCCACCACCCCCAGTGTGCAGCCCCACCTGGATGATGCTCCAGTCCTCTCCCCACACACCAGCTCTCAGTGGGGAGGAGAGCAGAGTGATGAAGCCAGTTCAGAGATGGGGATTATTAGGAGGCCATGACTGGTAAAGGCCAGGGGGAAATTTGGCCAGGACACTGGGGTAACACCCCTACTCTTTTTGAGAAACACCCTGGGATTTTCAATGATCACAGAGAGTCAGGACCTCGGTTTTGTGTCTCATCTGAAGGACGGCGCCTTTTTACACTATATTTTACGCTATACTGGGGCATTACGACCCACACCGACTGCAAGGTGAGCGCCCTCTACTGGTCCCACTAACACCTCTTCCAGCAGCAGCCTTAGCTTTCCCAGGAGTCTCCCATCCAGGCTCACACCTGCTGAGCTCCAGTGAGCTGCCAGCAGTGAGTTGCTGGTTAATGTATCTGCAGGCTGTGAGAAACGAGAAAGGCTACCACCAATGGGCTGATGTACTGGAATGTAGGATGATGCACTGGAGCTACAGTGCACACCCTATAAAGCTTTTCACCTATGTATGCACTGTAGAAACAGCGAGCTCAAGGGAGGTTACTTAAACACACTGACTAGACACAAGAAAACACTCGAGCGAGAGAGATAGGAAATTAATACAATCATAAAGAGGATGCACAGTGCGTTCACAGTGTAATGAGAAGGACCATCGTTGTTCTGGACCGAAATACATCCCATAAAATGCACACACACATATATAGCCATTTGATTTTAAAACGTTCAATAATAAACCGATTAAAAAGCGGAGCCAAATACTGCCCTCTCATCATCAGTTACTTTTCGTAAGCAGTGCTACCCAACTAAATCGTCTTCGTTTCGCTTTCTTGCAAACCGGCGAAAGAATCAACCTGAGCCCGAGGCTTCCGGAACCTCGTTAGGCCTCAACTGCTTTTCTAACGCACGCACACCCAGAAAAGGTGGCAATGTGTTTCTGAGAGGAGATACGAGAGTGCGCTTTGCTAATTCTTTCATTAGGGCTGCTGTTTCACTCAATTACCTTGAAATCGCGTCACTTTTCAACCCGGAATCCAGATCTCGGCAGCCGCACGCACGCAGTAGCCTTTTCTGTAACAACAACTCGCCGGCGCCTTCCATTGGAGGAGGCGAGAGGGAGGCGGGCCATTGTGTCTGGTTCGAGAATGGGATTGGTTTTGATCCTTTGGGGGGGCGGAGAGACAGCCCATCCCTCTCTCCTGATTGGACAACAGCCCGTTTCTGTTTCGGCGAGAGAGTCGCCGGGAGGCGTATCTGACATTCACCCCAAAATGCTTCCTCACATCCTAAAGTTCCGCGACGTCCTCTGTCTCTGCTTCCAGAACGCTTTTTAAAAAAATATTTTGATAAAATGCAGACTCGTAACAAGCTTATGATGAATTTATTAGTACTCTAAAAACGATGCCTCCGGCTGTTCTTTCAGTGACACCAGACGTGACGATGCATTCACACGTGGAGTGATGCTGTCTGACCAGGGCTCCACTGACACCCCAGGAAAAAAAGTGGTAAGATTTGCCCAGGTCTCCAGCCGCCGCCTCGGTTTTGGACTGTAACTGGAAGGTAGCTGGTTAAAATCCCACTCTGTACGCGGGCTGCTCTAGTGTAAATGTGTAGAATGAATGGAAATGAAGGGGGTGTCTCTCTCTCTCTGTACCACCATAGTGGATCACCGGGCTCCATGACATTCATAAAATAGTGACTTAGCCGTTCAAATTTAAGTGCACACGCGTCCCAGACACTGATGCTCTTTTTTTAAGAAGAGCGCAGCTAGAGACGGGGACGAGAACGCGAAAAACAAACCGAGTTTAAGGCTTTAGTAGAATAGTTATTGTAGGCAGATTATGGTGCTTCTTTTTCATAATTTCTAGAACTGAAAAAAAAAACGTAGTAGCCCCCGTGAACCGCTTAGGTGCTCATACCACTCAGTTAATTTAATTTACGGTCTGTTCATTCAGCTAGCACCACGGAGAAACGTGCCGATTAGACTAAATGTCGATTCCTTCTCCCCTACTGCACCCTTCTGGTAATACGGGGGACATGGGCATCTCCCAAGCCTTACAGCAGGAGTCTGGGCTCCAGCCTGGCTTTCGGTGATTAAATTGCACCCGTATTGTAAAATAAATAAAAAATCTATGCCACATGATCGCTGTGGTCACTGCCGATCCGGGTTCGAATCCGTGGCTCTCCACAGCGTAGACAATGTTGTATAAAAGCCCCAAAACAACAAATGAGAAGAGAAACTACTTTGGCAGCAGCCTTATTGCCCTACAGCTCCCAGCTGGCAGCCCTACTGGAGCTCAGCAAGTGTGAGCCTGGTCAGTAGCTGGATGGGAGACTACTGGGAAAAACTAAGGCTGACACTGGAAGAGGTGTTAATGGGGCCACTAGGGGGTGCTCACCCTGTGGTCTGTGGGGGTCCTGATGCTCCAGTAGAGTGACAGGGACACTATACTGTAAAAAGGCGCCATCCTTTGGATGAGATCCTGACTCTCTGGGGGTCAGGAAAGATCCTAGGGCGTTTCTTGAAAAGAGTAGGGGTGTAACCCCAGTGTCCTGGCCAAATTTCCCCCCTGGCCCTACCAGTCATGGCCTCCCAATAACCCCCCTCTCTGAACTGGCTTCATCACTCTGCTCTCCTCCCCACTGAGAGCTGGTGTGTGGGGAGGCCTCACACTGCCTGAGCTTATCCAGGTGGGGCTGCACACTATGTAGGGGGGGAGGGGATCCCCATGACCTGTGAAGAGCTTTGAGAGGAGGCTCCAGAAACATGTTGTATAAGAAAGTATTATAATTGTAACCTATGTGACATTGTGGTGCCTTGTAGAAAATAATGTGAGTTCCAGGCTCCTGTTGCAACCATCCTGACTAGAGCTGGATTTGTGCAGTATGGAGATTTGTGCAGCTCAGCAGCAAGTGGTAGCAGATTGGACCCTTCAGAATATACACTACCCCCCCCAGGAGAACAGGAATCAACACCGGGTTCCGATCAAACCGTTTGTTTAATAATCCCTTTTCCAGCCAACGGCTCCCCCAGGCCGTGAGCCAGGCTGGCTGCGAGGAACACAGAACGCAAGAGCTTGAAGTTCAGGGTGACAGTGCTTGGCAGACAAGGAACATTACAACACTTGGATTACAGATGGGTACCAATTCCTGACTAAATTACGGGCTTTCAAGACTTTATGCACATCACACTGCACCAGCACTACACACATCATCCAAGACGATCACAAAAGCATACACTTGTGGTTGTCTAGAACCCACGTCAAGTATACTGTCCCCAAGTGCTTGATGTATGCAGTGTCTGTGCAGCATGCCCATCTATGCAGCGCTACAGGGCTGAACACACAGAGGAAGTGACATCACAGGGGTGGGGCTTGTAAGTGCAAAAGGGGGGCGGGGTCCACCATCCCCGGCTGTGACCTCATCACTGCCTCCCCTCACTGGCGCGCGTTGATGATCTCGACGAACTCGGGCTTCAGGGAGGCGCCGCCGACCAGGAAGCCGTCGACGTCGGCCTGCGAGGCCAGCTCCTTGCAGGTCCCCCCGGTAACGGAACCTGGCGCGAAAGGGAGTCCATTAAGAGGAGGAAACAGCACTTGGGAAACGCCGAACGAACACAACCTAGAGCACCAAGAACTTTAGAAAGCCTGCTAGAAATCTCACACAATCCGGTGGAAACATGCAAACTCCACACAGACAGCACCCCAGGAACTGAACCCAGGGCCCCAGCACTGGCAATTATCACTGTGCAAAACCTTACATACATTAACCTGGAGCTAACATCCTTAGTAGAAGATGGAGATATTTACATTACAGTCCTTTACAGATGACTTAATCAAATCCACCCCCATGATAAAGCTAAGCCCACAAATCCCTCGTTTTAGAGCCAATTCCCCTATAAATCCATTTTGCAGGGCTGCATTTACACCATTAAACCACACACGACCGGTTGCTGGAAAACCAACGGGGGAGGGGAAATCGAACAAGCTTGTGGTGAAGGACTAATGTACGTCCACACTGGAGGAGACGTGCAGGACGAGGAGTCTCACCTCCGTAAATGATCCGGCAGGAGCTGGCTACCGCCTCCGAGACGTTGGTCTTCAGCCACTGCCTGAGCTTATCGTGAACTTCCTGGGCCTATGCCGGGGGGGAGGGCGGAGAACGAATGGAAGAATAGTTAGAAAACAAGAAGGGTCAAATGCCTCCCCCAGTCTGCTCTTTCCTAGAAGCCGGGGTGGGGACTTCAGCAACATGGGCAGGGCAGCTCATTGCCTACCCCCACCACCCTTTGTGTAAAGGGCCTCCTAAGTAGAGGACTTAAGGAAGTTGCTAGCTCAGCCAGGAGCAGGGAGAAGCTGTTAAAACTGGTCTGAATACATCAATGGCCTCATTCAGGTTGATAAAAGCCCAGCTGGACAGAAAACCTGGAAACAGGCTGGCTCTCCGACACTGGGAGGCCCTGCATTAATCAGACATCTCCAACTTTGCTCCCGAGGATGCGAGCTGGAGACCAGCCTGTGCACGCGGTGTTGAGTTCAGTCCACACTAGCCCCTTTGAATACAGAACTTCCTCTGCTAGAAAGAGCCAAAAATCACTGCACACAGGCCTGAGGGTTCATCCCAAAACCACAGAAAACCCAGCCAAGCAGTTGCCTTGCAGGATTCGTGTTGCTCTGCAGCCCCTGAAGAGGGGAACCCCCCCCGAATTGCAGCTGCACTTGGGTGACACAGCAGATCAAGAGCAGGAGAGAAATGCCTCATGCCGAATTGAGGAGGAGCCCTAGTGAGGCCAAGTATGGGATTTAACAGCTCTGGTCTTACAGCTATAGAAGCCGCTGTCCATTCGATAGAAATACATGAGCCTTACAACGATAAACGTTTACGGAGGGTCGAGCAGTCGACATCAGCAATGTTACCTGTTGGGGGGTTGCGGTTTTCCCAGTTCCAATGGCCCAGACAGGCTCATAGGCCAGGACCACCTTACTCCAGTCCTTCACGTTGTCTGCAAAGACACACAGCTTGGTAGCAGCCCTCGGGCAAGGACTACAGTTCCCCATCAGCCACTGGGGGTGTAGTTCCACATCCCCCACACACTAGCTTCAAGCCGACATCAACCGATTTCGTGAGATATCCCCGAGTTTATTAGAGGATGCAGATGATTCTAGTAAGGATTAAAACACCCAACAGGTTTACTTCCATCGCTAATCCTCCATCATAAATCAGGCGGAGTTTATTTTTCACGGTGTTTCAAAAAATGCTTTGCCTTTCAGGACATGCAAGTTCACCACATTTATATATTTATGTACTCCTTTGCCCCTTTTACATGGTTTATAAAGCTTTCTTACTTCCGATGTGGTCTTTAACGTTTACACTAAGTCACTAAAGCTAGAATTTGCCCAAATCTTGAGTCTTGGGTATTAGTTGGGTGGTCATGCTTTGGAAAGAGCAAAATTATCCCTAAAACAATCCAGATCCAACAAACTCAGCACCAGCCTCAATCCCCACAGTCTTTCCAAAAACTGTAAGCCATAATGTGACTGTGCAGATCCATTATTCAGGCTAGATCCCAGACGTCCGAAATTCTTATTGATCTGATCTTCCCAAGTCGGCACTTTACAAGCTAGGCTGAGAAGCGATTGATCACAAGATTCCCCAGTTTATAGGTGGAAAGTCAAAGGCTTCCAGTCAGGCAGAAATCACCTGCTACACCCCTTCCTGATCTCATCTCAAGAGGTTTGTACAGGCTAATGTAACCCAGGCACCTCAGGGCTGTCCACTCCCGTTCCTGGAGGGCCAGTATATCTGCAATTATTTCATTTCTCTTTAAAGAGCTGGGAGCAGCTGCTAAATGCTCACTTGGTCCCATGAAGTCAATACGGTCCCAAGCGAGCTGGGCAAGAGCCAAGCTGGACTGAAAACCTGCACTGGCCCTGCAGGATCAGGATTGCCGTCTCCCGCTGTCCTTACTTGTGGGTTCCGATACATAAACCAACATCCTCTTTAGTCCTGCCCATCATGGTCCATGAGCCATGTTTTAAGTTACTCCTATAAAGTGACACGAGCAAGCTGCATTTCTCCCACTGCGCCAGCAATGAGGTTAAGAGCAGTCTTTCTGGTCTGGGAGAACTATCTTTTAGTGGCGTTGTTACTGGCATTGTTCTTGCCCATTAGTGTTTGGTTTGAACCCAAGATATCATCATTTATTAATGGTAACCAAGAATTTGCAGCATCATAAACATTGATCTTATTTGTCATTGATTTACAGGGATGACCGATTTTGTCTTGAACAATCCAATACTGGCCAAGACCTTTATCTGCCTTCACTACAGCAGTAGCGCCATCAAGGTAAGACGTCTGCACCAATGACACCTTGTCCATCAAGGCAGTAGCATTACCTGCAATGACCTTGGTCTGGGCGAAGACGACTTTATCAGTTATCCCCGCCTCTCGCTCGTCCAGCTTCTCCCCGATGCAGGCAATCACGCCAAGCCCCCCCTCCAGCGCATGGGCCACTTTCTGACCAATCAGCTGCCGGGACGACCCAGTCAGAAGGAAGGACACAGTGCCGGCGCAGCCAGTCACGATGAGGGAGAGACAGAAGACATCCAATTAGACCGCAGCAGCGTCCTAACATGAACATAGCAGCTGAAGGCATGCACCTTTTCCCTCTTCTCAAAGAGGAAGGCTGACGAGAAATCAGAAACCTGACAGCCACCGAAAGCCCATCAGTACGGAGAGCAAAATCTCACGGCCAATCAGAGTAAGAGCGGGAGGAAAGTCAATAAGGTAAAAGCAAAAGGAAATCAGAATCCTAGATGAAGAGCCTCACCTCATCAGACTCGCCAAAAACATGGCGCCTCTCAGAGTGGCCAAGAATTACCCAGGACACCCCACAGTCCTTGATCATGGCGGGACTGAGAGGAGATGAGAGAGAGAGAGATTAATCCATGACCCTCAAGCAAAAGACAGAACAAAGATCTCACAAACCCACTACAGACCCTATAGCGTCACCCACCACCCAACCAATAATGGTACCTGATCTCTCCAGTGAAAGCACCCTTCGCGACTTTGTAGCAGTTCTGGGCGGCGACGGCGATCTTGGCATCGAGCTTCTGGCGGGCGAAGTCCAAGTAGATGGAGGGAGCGCCACACACCACCTCTGCAAGAGAGACCACAATCAGCACTCCCTTGGAGAGCAGGGAAGAGTCTGGCTTAAGCACCTACATCACCTCAAGCCTACTGGGGCAGCAATACATATAAAAGGCCCGTTTTAGGATGGAAAGCAACGCATAAGGATTCATTCCTATGCTGGAAAAATAACGCATCACCCAGCGAAGATTAATTCCTGCTTTCCATTCCCCAGCCCTAAGGAATTCGCCTATACTTGCACCGTTTGAGCAGGGAGCCACATCGGTGTTAAAGTACAGATTCAAAGAAACAACATTTAAATCAAGGGATGTTCAAACCTTACAACGCACTCCTAACAAGAGGCATTTCAACACTCTATGAGAAGATACTGCAGCTCTGAAATAATCATTACAGGGAACCAGGCACATTCCACGATGTGGGAAGGGAGTGTCCCACACTGATAGGCTGGAGGAACCGAGTCTCTTTAGTGCAAAGGGAGTGTCCCACACCGACAGGCTGGAGGAACTGGACATCTTTAGTCTTGAACAGAGAGGACTACAGGGGGACCCGAAACAAGTACCCAAAATTATCCAAGGCACTAACAGTCACACAAGTGACTCGGTGAAACACAAAGCTTAGAATAAGAACAATACTGTGCACACTTTTAATAAACCCTATTGTGGTGGTGGAGAATCCCCGTCACCTGGAAAGTGCTTTGAGTGGAGTGTCCAGAGAAGTGCTATATAAAGTATAAGGAATTATTTTTGAAAGTGCATATAATGCATTTCCCCCGACAGGTCTGAATGCACACGCAGCTCTTTCTGAATGAGAATCCAACGCATACTGTACCTACATTAGACACTCGCATCTCTCCAATTCTACAGTGCGTGTACGGTCATCCCCTGACATTCAGGACTGTAACTCTATCCCAGTTCACCGTCTCTATATTTATCTCTCCAGAATTCAGACAGAGCCAGTGGAGATCGCAGCTCCCGGCTCCCGGCTGCTTCATCAAAGGTCGGAGGTCAGCCCCGAAAGGTCACCAGCTGTGCGGTATAAAAACTCGGGAAAGGTCAGAGTCCGAGGAGAACCAGAGCACACTGTAGGGTCTCGCCAGAACCCGGACTCGGCCTCACTGAAGTGCACTGCATCAGCCCGCTCTGCACTCAAATAACGGCAGAGTTTCGCAACCTGTACAAAGTCCAAAACTGTTTGTGTCTCGTCAGGGGCTGTCAGCATGGAAACTTCACAGGACTCACAGGATAGACAATGACCAAGAGGGTGACTAATTAACCCTATGTACCTCCATCAGCCTAGATACAGTCATCTTGTGTTTATCTCCAGCCAGGCCTATTTGTAACAGGAGGCTGATGGAGAACAAGCAGTCGTGAGTGTCATTGTGAAACAGGCAACAGCTCAGCCCATCGTGAAGTAGATCTTAGGAGAGGAAGTTAATCTAAAATCTCATCCAGCCTTCTCTTGAAAGAAACCAGAGGTATCGGCTTCCACAGCATGGCTGGGCACCTTGTTCCCCTCTCCCGCCACCCTTTGTGTAAAGCAGCCCCCCCCCTTCTCAGTTTTAAATGCACTTGCAGTTTGCACTTGTGTCCTCCGCTTCAGGTCTCAATTCTCATTCTGAACACGTGGGTCGACTTGGTCAGAGTCGGAGAATTTGGGATACTTGGATGGGATCTGTATGTGCGAGGAAAGCTCGTTTAGACGGGAGACTTCAGGCCCCGCGGGCTCAGGAGGGAGGGCTCAGTCTTTTACCAACACACCCGAGATCTTAACTGGTGCAATCGTGGATTTTTTAGGTCAGCTCCACCACAATCACTAGACAACTGGGAACTATTTGCTCGGCGGGTGTCTTGATCCGGGCAAACGGAGAACATGCTTCTATAGGTATGGTACTGGGCAAGCGCTTACACAATGACATCTAACATAGGCGGATCACGACATTTTTACCAGTTTCCCCTAGGGGACAAAGCTTGAATAGAATTGACTTGACAGCAAATGCTTTTCGCAACCCTCCAGAGGCAGCGACGTGAACCGGAAAGAAACGCCGGCGTGCCCTCCCGGGCTGCCTCAGAACAACGGTTTCTATTGAAACGCGTTTATCACGACCGCTGCGCCGTCCTGACGGCCTGTAACCCCAGTACAGCCCCGCACCAACACGCTGGATGTGACTGCACGGCGTCGCGAATGGGGGGGGGGGGGGGGGAATAAAAAGATACCGTCCGCGTCGCAGACTCAGACGCTGGCCTTGCGCGACCGCCGGCTGCTACGTGCGCCGGGGCACACGCTCCAGCTCCGGGCCCTGGCGCTCGCCCCCGCGGGCCGGGAGCGCGCCGCAGGGGTTCCACCGGGAGGGAGGGGGGGCGCGCCCGGACTCACCCACCCCGGCCACACGCCGGGACGGTCCTGGAGCTATGGAACTATAACTCCGGGATTATCACCTTCTTAAAAAAAACGGATGGCGGTCAATAAAGACACCGCTCCCCTCCCACCGCTCTTTAACTGTCGACAGCTCCATCGTGCTCAATGCTCAGTGATGCCCGCCTCATTTCAGGTGGGCATCCAAGCACTGCTCGCCTGTACACAACTCTTCGTTAGATCCATTCATTAAGTGTCAGGTCTCGACTGGCGGTCGTAATGGCAATGCGTCTGTCTGGCGATGACTGCTTTAGGGGTTACTTCCAAACGGTATTCATAGCAATCGCAGCTGTGGTTAATAAGTGATCGTTACTTAAAACCTAACCCGTCTGGATGGAGGGAAAAGCCACTAATTTCACTGTGGAAACTCACCCTGTCGTTTTGACCTTATTAACCATGATCGATTCTATACACCATGTCCTCTATCTGGGGTAGGAGACGGGTGACGGATTTTCTACAGTCCCAGTAAATGAAATGAATAATGCGACGACAAAATAACGCTTAAATAACCCTATGTAATCACCAAGATTCGCTGCACTTTAAAAATAGTGGTGTTTTTTTCCGCGTTGACTCACCGGTGTCTGGGTTCAGTTTAGCAGTGTTCAGGGTGTTGATAAGATCTCCCAACACTTTTTTGTCCCCGTTCATCTTCCAGTTGCCACCCACGAAAAATTTTCTGGTCGGAGCCATGGTTCTTGGGATAGGATCGGAAAAAGGCCTCGCTGTGGAGCTGGTGAAGAAGCCGGCAGATAATTCACCAAGGTCGGATGAATCAACGAGCAAGTGCCCCTCTCCTGGAAGAGGGCCTTATAAACACGCCTGCCTGAGGATACGCCCTCCAGAGATGCTCATTGGTTTCAGGGAGAAGACGCCTTCTGCGCCCTGCCCATTTGATCCTTTTATGGATTAAAGGCGGGACATCACGAGGGCAGATCTGAGGGATCCTACGTTGATTGGCTAAATCTCCGGCGAAGAACTTGACCCGTTTCCGCCCACAACCACCTTCCTTTATTTCTCTATAGAGTGAAGCCTTTAACCGCCATCTTTCAGAAGGGCACAGAGGTTTTTTTTATCCCAATGATATCGGACACGTCAAAGCGACAAAGAACTCTTAACTCAGAATGATCTCACGGTAAGTGAGTTCCAGTTGCCTCAAGACTTGGCTGTTGAATTTATTCCTCAGCTCCGAACTAAAATGTTCTGAATTGCAACGACACCACAGTATCCGCAGATGTCCTGTAGAGGACACTAAAGTATAGTGCAGACTTACTCTCGCCCTTGTCCAGCAAGAATTTCAGTCAATTACCAAGTAGAACAGCGGATCGTTATGTAATAATTGTAACCTTCTTGTAATACTTTCCTAAATGACATTCCAACTACGGTATAATAGGCGTACATCTCATATACTAATAATGGTGTTGTCAGTTTTACATAAGTTAATTCGCGTCGATTCTGTAGTATGTAATAGAACTCAATATTAAGTATATAGTTCTGTATTAACATCTATATCACTATATTTCAGTTTCAAGAGAGCCGGAAACAATTAAATAACAAATAAAATGCTTTATACGGAAATAAATGGAATTTGGCTTTTAAGCGTCTTCTGTTAGACCCGGTATCTCTTGAGTCCATTTGTTCTTGCTGTTGTGAGGGACTCCACGCAGGCGTTTCTCATGGGGGAGTGAGGGTTGTTGAGTAATATGGGCATTGTGGGTGAACGCGTTACTTCAAATAGTAACATGTTGGGGTGTATTCAGGCAAGTGCTCTTATCAGCGTCTTTCTTCCAGACAAGCGATGAGTGAAGAGCGTCTTGCAAGAGTCGCCTGTTTGTACATTTTTTAAATCCCTTTCAAACTTGTTTTTAGGACTCCCGTGTTAGATCGCACCCGCACAATTTCCTTAAAATTCGATTTCAGTCGCTGTTGTCAAAACACCCACATCTTTCGTGCTACAGCTGCGCTGAATCTGAGGTTATGATCTCACACCATCAACTGTACTTGTACAGTCATCGGTTGCATTGCTTAATACTTAGGTACAGTAGTGCTCCCCTGCAGTCATTTGTTAAATCGTTTAGTGGAGGATTTTATTAACACCGATTGACGTATTGCAGGCTCCAAACTACACCATTTCGAAAATTACTGAATTATTACTACAGCTACAATATGTACAGAGGGTACTGCTTAGACGTAACTGTCATGAATATATTACAGGTCTTTGCCCATAAGTGCTCAATTTCGGGAAGTTGGAGTGTTAAAAAAAACATTTAGAGGGTCACCTTTATCTAACGGCGGTAATCTGCAGCCATAAATGAGAAAATACTCCCATTTATAGCGCACACGTCAAAAGAGGGCATTACAAGTACGAATTTTCACTGTGCTCACTCGAGCTTTCTGAAGTGCCATTACCTTCCCACGTCATTTCACTGTCTCTTCCCTCAGCCCCTGCCCTGATTTATTTATTCCTGTTCTCATTTCACGCATTTCAAACTTTAGATGCCCGTATAAAGTATACATATATTAGAAATGCCTCGCCTCTAGCGACCGGATACAATCGTAAACTACGCCCCCCTCAGACATCATGAGCGTGGAGGGGGACGGGACGATGGAGGTCTGCGTCTATCCCACCTGTCTCTGGTTTTATTTTTTTTATTTCTGAACTCTATGGTTGGTTACGGTTTTATTCTTTTGCTTTTTTAATATAGTGTTTTCAAAGCACCAAATGAACAAAGATAAAAAATACTTAGAGAAGAACAGTGCAACACTACATAAACAAGAAAAACAAAATGTAAGCAAAACTAATTTAACAAAAATACAATTCTGAAACCTTCACGAGAGATGATTGCAATGTTGCAATTGTATTTAACATGGAGTTAAAGAGGTGTTTGACTTGCATGCAGTGTTCTCGTTTAAGTATGATAATATGATTCATAAAACGAAGCACGCATTTGAAATAACATTACTTTATAAACGTCTCTGTACACATTATAGATAATACACACGCTGACATGGATTTTGTTTAATTTATTCATTTAGATGAATGTGTTATCTTTTCAAACTCGTATACTGACGACCGCTGGCCTCTGGCGGTGAATCTTGCTAAGTGCAAGGGCGTTGAATTTGTATTAAACAAGACACCGAGCCGTTTCAAAAACCAGTTTTCCTTTAATTTTTAATTTTTCTGCTATCCGGCGCTTAGTTCGTTTTTTCGAGGTGGCGGTATTAATTGTCTTCTGCAAAAAAAAATATCCTTTAGGCAGTAGAGTATGAGACAACTAATCCGGAGCTTTCTGATTGGGCCGTCTTGGATTCCTAATTTGCATACGACACTGCGAGACAGAAAAGGTCTATTTTCTGTCATTTACCGTTAGACCCAAGCTACACATTTTAAAAAAAACTAAGAAAACCGTTTGTCAGTTTTGAATGTTTGCGAGGCAGCACATACAATAATGAAACGTAAACCAATTGTATTGTTTCGTCCTTAAAATATTTTTCCACACCCTGGACCGGCGTACTCTGTGATATATAGTGTCGTTATGTTGCGACGCTATAGAGCAATGGAATTTTTGCTCTTTTAGTATTTGTCTAGCAGGCTTCCTTATTTAGGAAGCCCCCCGAGTTTGTTAAAAAGCAGATTTTTAAGTAGGCGAATTTTTAATTAAATATACTTTTAATAAAATTAATTGATTATGTTCTTCTAAAGTAGTTTATTTTCTTGAGACATTGGGGTATTTGAATATGATGCCATTAAAAGACCAAGCGATATTTTAAGCGCGGAAGTTCTGTTTGTTTCTTTTAGATCTAGCTGTTAAATTGACAACACCTGCAACAGGTTGGCAATATCAACAGAGCTGAAGGAACAACGAGTTTGTATGAGCCCCTTCAGATTTTTGCTGGACCGTGTTGCTGGGCAGCCTCTCACTGTGTACCAGGGTGGAAAAAAAAAACTTATTCCAATTACAATAAAAATCATGATTCTTACATTTATATAGCGCTTTTCTGGCAAGCCCCACAAAGCACTGTATAGGTAATGGGGATCCCCTCCACCCCCACCAGTGTGCAGCCCCACCTGGATGATGTAAGGTTTAAGAAAACCTTGCATAAATAAGATTAAACCTTGTTGACACCTTTTTGGAAACCTCTTTCCCGGCGACTCCTTGGTAATACAGGGAGTTTGTGTGATGTTAAGGACTTTTTTTTTTGCTGCGCAACGTGTCACCCAGCAGAAGCCCTGTGCAGCAAGCCGTGGCCTGGACGAAGAAATAAAAGCAAGTTACCGCTGGGAGAAGGAGTACGTCCACATCTTTGGCCAGCTGCACAAACGGACTGCCTTGTTTGCCAGATCTCAGAAGCATAGCAAGGCCAGGCCTGGTCAGTACGGGGACGTGAGGCCCTGCATCCATTCTTTTTCTGAGTGCTTTCTCCAATTCAGGGTCATGGAGGACCCAGAACCTATCCCAGCAAGCAATGGGCACATGGCAGGCTACACCCTGGTTGGGACGCCAGTCCATTAGAGGACAGGGATGGGAGACCTTCAAGGACAACCAGGTTGGTGCTGTAAGTGATATTGATTGACCAGTAGGTGGTGCTCATCTATCTGGGAGTAGGGTAACTGTCCTGTACAGTAACTGTAGCAGTGTGCATGCTGAACTGGTGTTCTGACCATCAGGGTGTTGACGAGCCTACAGGATGGAAAAGGAGGAGTCTTTTGTGTCCTGGCTAAGTCCCAGTCTAGGCTTGTAAATGTGTCCCTTTGGGATACAGAGTGCTATGCAAGTCAGGGCAATTTTGTTTTTAATTAATTTTTTTATTAATCCCGGGTGTTACAGCATTTTACGTGGTCTACATAAGCTTTTGTGCAATTGTGGAAAATCTCTGATGTTGAAGAGTCACACACGTTTTCTTGCTGTGTGTCGGAACAGCTCAGGGGTACCTCAAGCTAGAGGAGAAGCTGCTCCTTACTATGTGAAGAAATGTGCAATATTAGAATTAACCCAAGGAGTCTCCAAACTGTTTATTTATATGAAAACAGCAAACTACAGAGCAGTGCAGTCACACAAGGAAAGCAAACAGCACAGGTTTTAATCTAATGAGTGAACCGTACATAGGATGGCAAAGACAACCGTTGAGTCAATGATTTAAGGAAATGAGAAACATGTTTTGAAAGGGCCCAGTTGAGAAAATGTGGGCGAAATAGCAAAGACAAAGTAAAAAAAAACATACCAACAATTATCCCAAAAGGTTATCTTTAAACACATTATTTTATATAGTGTTAATACACGTTTATCCATTTACTTTAATCTGATATGTTTCAGATGCGTCACAGAGCGCGAACAAAATGAAAGGCTCTCAGTCTGGAAAAAGGTGCGCTCACAAACCCTGGGGGAAGGATTTTGCCGTTAATGTTAAAAACAACACGGAGTAAAAAAAAAAAGAAGGGTTGGCGTGAAATGTCTTTTTCTGAACTCTCTGACAAATCCAAACTTTCACCCCAAATATCCTCTCAGTCCCCGTCTGCCACAGTAACTGCACATCCTCCGTTTTGAGGATACAGGAGAAAGCTGGGTGGAAGAGCATTTCAAAAGCCAGAGCAGGAGTCAACCAAGAGTGGTGGGAGTGTGGAACAAGCTCATCCCTCCATCCATTTTCTCCAGCCACTTCATCCAGTTCAGGGCTGTGGGGGAGCCAGAGCCTATCTCAGTAAGCAACAGGTGCAAGTTAGGGTACTCTCTGGACTCTGGATAGGATGCTAATCCATCGCAGATCACCCGCAGATCACCCGCAGATCACCCGCAGAGCACCCGCAGAGCACCCGCAGATCACCCGCAGAGCACCCGCAGAGCACCCGCAGATCACCCCCAGAGCACCCGCAGAGCACCCGCAGAGCACCCGCAGATCACCCCCAGAGCACCCGCAGAGCACCCGCAGAGCACCCGCAGAGCACCCGCAGATCACCAGCAGATCACCCCCAGAGCACCCGCAGCGCACCCGCACAGACTCACACACGCACCGGGTCCAATTTTCCAAGAAGCCAAGCACCGCGAGACAACATTGTCAAGCATTCCAATCCTGCCCATCCATGTTATGCTAGAATTGTTTTTTAAACAGCAAATCCGTGTAGAGAATGGCTAGCAGATCATTCATCTGGGTATGTTTCTTAAAGACAGAAGTGATCCAACCGGAGAAATGACAGAACTATGGAACATGTGACACAGATGCAGCTACTCACAGAGTGAAGTCTTTAAAAGGAACGTTCACAGATCCGGTATTTGCTGCCAGTACAAGGCACATCATTCCAGATCTTCTCCATATCAGTTGATAATGCGCTATCTATCAATGCGCAGTGCTCATTGCCCTGCCAGTTATCAGGCTGCTGGTTAGCCCAGTATCTGAAACAGAACAGTGTGGCTTTAGTAGGACTGCAGAAATACAAACCACCCCCTGAATCTGCAATTTAAAACTCACCTGTTCAGAACCCACAGCCCAGTTACCTTTCAATCTGTCCCCACTCTCTTTTCTTTTTCTCTCCAACCACCCCTCGCCCCATCTTTGCAGAAGAACTTTATCTTTTTTATATTCTCTGTAACTGTGTGGGCAGTGTGTGAGTATATACAGTGTGTTCAGTCAGGGTGTAGGTCAGTACTGGACTGCTCTCTCACTCTGTAACTGTGTGGTCAGTGTGTGAGTATATACAGTGTGTTCAGTCAGGGTGGAGGTCAGTACTGGACTGCTCTCTCACTCTGTAACTGTGTGGGCAGTGTGTGAGTATATACAGTGTGTTCAGTCAGGGTGGAGGTCAGTACTGGACTGCTCTCTCACTCTGTAACTGTGTGGGCAGTGTGTGAGTATATACAGTGTGTTCAGTCAGGGTGGAGGTCAGTACTGGACTGCTCTCTCACTCTGTAACTGTGTGGGCAGTGTGTGAGTATATACAGTGTGTTCAGTCAGAGTGTAGGTCAGTACTGGACTGCTCTCTCACTCTGTAACTGTGTGGTCAGTGTGTGAGTATATACAGTGTGTTCAGTCAGGGTGTAGGTCAGTACTGGACTGCTCTCTCACTCTGTAACTGTGTGGGCAGTGTGTGAGTATATACAGTGTGTTCAGTCAGGGTGTAGGTCAGTACTGGACTGCTCTCTCACTCTGTAACTGTGTGGGCAGTGTGTGAGTATATACAGTGTGTTCAGTCAGGGTGTAGGTCAGTACTGGACTGATCTCTCACTCTGTAACTGTGTGGGCAGTGTGTGAGTATATACAGTGTGTTCAGTCAGGGTGTGGGTCAGTACTGGACTGCTCTCTCACTCTGTAACTGTGTGGTCAGTGTGTGAGTATATACAGTGTGTTCAGTCAGGGTGTAGGTCAGTACTGGACTGCTCTCTCACTCTGTAACTGTGCGGGCAGTGTGTGAGTATATACAGTGTGTTCAGTCAGGGTGTAGGTCAGTACTGGACTGCTCTCTCACTCTGTAACTGTGTGGGCAGTGTGTGAGTATATACAGTGTGTTCAGTCAGGGTGTAGGTCAGTACTGGACTGCTCTCTCACTCTGTAACTGTGTGGGCAGTGTGTGAGTATATACAGTGTGTTCAGTCAGGGTGTGGGTCAGTACTGGACTGCTCTCTCACTCTGTAACTGTGTGGTCAGTGTGTGAGTATATACAGTGTGTTCAGTCAGGGTGTAGGTCAGTACTGGACTGCTCTCTCACTCTGTAACTGTGTGGTCAGTGTGTGAGTATATACAGTGTGTTCAGTCAGGGTGTAGGTCAGTACTGGACTGCTCTCTCACTCTGTAACTGTGTGGTCAGTGTGTGAGTATATACAGTGTGTTCAGTCAGGGTGTAGGTCAGTACTGGACTGCTCTCTCACTCTGTAATTGTGTGGGCAGTGTGTGAGTATATACAGTGTGTTCAGTCAGGGTGTAGGTCAGTACTGGACTGCTCTCTCACTCTGTAACTGTGTGGTCAGTGTGTGAGTATATACAGTGTGTTCAGTCAGGGTGTAGGTCAGTACTGGACTGCTCTCTCACTCTGTAACTGTGTGGGCAGTGTGTGAGTATATACAGTGTGTTCAGTCAGGGTGTAGGTCAGTACTGGACTGCTCTCTCACTCTGTAACTGTGTGGGCAGTGTGTGAGTATATACAGTGTGTTCAGTCAGGGTGTAGGTCAGTACTGGACTGCTCTCTCACTCTGTAACTGTGTGGGCAGTGTGTGAGTATATACAGTGTGTTCAGTCAGGGTGTAGGTCAGTACTGGACTGCTCTCTCACTCTGTGACTGTGTGGGCAGTGTGTGAGTATATACAGTGTGTTCAGTCAGGGTGTAGGTCAGTACTGGACTGCTCTCTCACTCTGTGACTGTGTGGGCAGTGTGTGAGTATATACAGTGTGTTCAGTCAGGGTGTAGGTCAGTACTGGACTGCTCTCTCACTCTGTGACTGTGTGGGCAGTGTGTGAGTATATACAGTGTGTTCAGTCAGGGTGTAGGTCAGTACTGGACTGCTCTCTCACTCTGTAACTGTGTGGGCAGTGTGTGAGTATATACAGTGTGTTCAGTCAGGGTGTAGGTCAGTACTGGACTGCTCTCTCACTCTGTAACTGTGTGGGCAGTGTGTGAGTATATACAGTGTGTTCAGTCAGGGTGGAGGTCAGTACTGGACTGCTCTCTCACTCTGTAACTGTGTGGTCAGTGTGTGAGTATATACAGTGTGTTCAGTCAGGGTGTAGGTCAGTACTGGACTGCTCTCTCACTCTGTAACTGTGTGGGCAGTGTGTGAGTATATACAGTGTGTTCAGTCAGGGTGGAGGTCAGTACTGGACTGCTCTCTCACTCTGTAACTGTGTGGGCAGTGTGTGAGTATATACAGTGTGTTCAGTCAGGGTGGAGGTCAGTACTGGACTGCTCTCTCACTCTGTAACTGTGTGGGCAGTGTGTGAGTATATACAGAGTGTTCAGTCAGGGTGGAGGTCAGTACTGGACTGCTCTCTCACTCTGTAACTGTGTGGGCAGTGTGTGAGTATATACAGTGTGTTCAGTCAGGGTGGAGGTCAGTACTGGACTGCTCTCTCACTCTGTAACTGTGTGGGCAGTGTGTGAGTATATACAGTGTGTTCAGTCAGGGTGGAGGTCAGTACTGGACTGCTCTCTCACTCTGTAACTGTGTGGGCAGTGTGTGAGTATATACAGTGTGTTCAGTCAGGGTGGAGGTCAGTACTGGACTGCTCTCTCACTCTGTAACTGTGTGGGCAGTGTGTGAGTATATACAGTGTGTTCAGTCAGGGTGGAGGTCAGTACTGGACTGCTCTCTCACTCTGTAACTGTGTGGTCAGTGTGTGAGTATATACAGTGTGTTCAGTCAGGGTGGAGGTCAGTACTGGACTGCTCTCTCACTCTGTAACTGTGTGGGCAGTGTGTGAGTATATACAGTGTGTTCAGTCAGAGTGTAGGTCAGTACTGGACTGCTCTCTCACTCTGTAACTGTGTGGTCAGTGTGTGAGTATATACAGTGTGTTCAGTCAGGGTGTAGGTCAGTACTGGACTGCTCTCTCACTCTGTAACTGTGTGGGCAGTGTGTGAGTATATACAGTGTGTTCAGTCAGGGTGGAGGTCAGTACTGGACTGCTCTCTCACTCTGTAACTGTGTGGGCAGTGTGTGAGTATATACAGTGTGTTCAGTCAGGGTGTAGGTCAGTACTGGACTGATCTCTCACTCTGTAACTGTGTGGGCAGTGTGTGAGTATATACAGTGTGTTCAGTCAGGGTGTGGGTCAGTACTGGACTGCTCTCTCACTCTGTAACTGTGTGGTCAGTGTGTGAGTATATACAGTGTGTTCAGTCAGGGTGTAGGTCAGTACTGGACTGCTCTCTCACTCTGTAACTGTGTGGGCAGTGTGTGAGTATATACAGTGTGTTCAGTCAGGGTGTAGGTCAGTACTGGACTGCTCTCTCACTCTGTAACTGTGTGGTCAGTGTGTGAGTATATACAGTGTGTTCAGTCAGGGTGTAGGTCAGTACTGGACTGCTCTCTCACTCTGTAACTGTGTGGGCAGTGTGTGAGTATATACAGTGTGTTCAGTCAGGGTGTGGGTCAGTACTGGACTGCTCTCTCACTCTGTAACTGTGTGGTCAGTGTGTGAGTATATACAGTGTGTTCAGTCAGGGTGTAGGTCAGTACTGGACTGCTCTCTCACTCTGTAACTGTGTGGTCAGTGTGTGAGTATATACAGTGTGTTCAGTCAGGGTGTAGGTCAGTACTGGACTGCTCTCTCACTCTGTAACTGTGTGGTCAGTGTGTGAGTATATACAGTGTGTTCAGTCAGGGTGTAGGTCAGTACTGGACTGCTCTCTCACTCTGTATCTGTGTGGGCAGTGTGTGAGTATATACAGTGTGTTCAGTCAGGGTGTAGGTCAGTACTGGACTGCTCTCTCACTCTGTAACTGTGTGGGCAGTGTGTGAGTTAGTGTAGTTTCCAGACTCTCCCACAGATCTTACTTGACAGTCAGATTAGTGCCATCTACCCAGAGCCAGGTCCCTTCCTTGTTTTGGTCAGTCAGGCCGATCCAGGCCGATTGTTTACTTGGGCTCCGAGTGAGGTTCCGGAGAAATTCCTGTGCACAGGACAGAAATCCATAGTTGTAGTGATACTGGGAGTTGTAGAACTGTTTCTCCAATCACAATCCTGGGTCTCCTTGTCATTCCTATTTCACTCCCCCAGGATGTCAATTTGTTTTTTGCGCTGTTGGTACTGTAAATAACCAAGGTATATACTGGGCCTGGCCAGATTATTCACCCCTTCAGGTGAGGTCTCATTTTGTCGAATTACAACAGAATACTTTTTGTATAGTTATTGAAAAGAGCCCATCAAAGATCCAAAGAAGTGGATGTTTTTAATCGGAACCCATTAATGCTGAATACGTATGGGTCACAGGAGTTAAAAGTCAGCCAAAATTTGCAACGAAAAAATCCCAGACTAAAACGTGTTAGTTGCATAGCAACCAGTTCGATGAGGGGCTTTATCTGTGTTCAGTAATAAGGGTGCACATGATTTCAGAACAAACACACAGGCTGATATAAAACACTTCTGTCAGGTAGTGAATTTCAACGAGACTCAGCCCTGAACTCCAATAAACTTTTAGAACAACTCAGTGACAAAGATGGAGAAAGGCATGGGTCAGTGGAGGGGCTTGAAAAATTACTTTTAAAAATTACGTACTTTAAACTTTGGAAACTGGGGGCTTTCTTTGACACTCTTATGACAGTAACGTGGACACCAAAATGGAGGCTAAAAGCCTCTCAAACAAAACTGCAGAGATTGAGGCACTCTTTGCTGTGATTCCAAGAAGGACAGTGGCAGGGTACATGCCAGTGATTACCTGGAGCACATCACTTCCACGGAGACGGGACATAAAATTCACAGGAAAGATTGTCGAGGTAAAAATTGTTCTTTTTAGCTACTATTATGTCATATCACTTTTATCGCTGTCTCTGCCTCTTTCTCTTCCTCCATCCATTCTCTGATTTTGGTGCAGTATCAATTCAATTTGATTGTTTATATTAACACCCCCCCAAAAAAATCATACACCTTGCTCTCTTTTTCCAGACAGTCACCCACCTGCTCCTGTCTGCTCTCTATAATCACCAGATCAGCTCCCTGGCTCCTGCAGGCAGTGCGGCTGTCAGCCCAGTTCTTTATTTCAGAAGAGAAAAAGTAACACCTGGTGTTGTAGAACTCAAAGCCCTGAGGACAGGATTGGCAGGCTCGCTCTGTAGAGGCAAAACACAGACAACACCAGCAGCGCATATCAGTCCAGCTCATACCATATCTCCAGCACAATCCAGTGCCACCATCTCGCATACCTTCACTGATAGAGGGAAACCCCTTCCAGTTCTGCACAAACAAAACTACACAAATTAAAAATATTTGCACAGTTTTTAATACTACAACTCCCTTGGGCAGTATTGAATAGCAGGTGAGTCTCTATACTCATAGCTAGTGGGCTGTGGGTTCAGATCCCTGCTGTTGTACCTCCAGTGAAGGATTTACCACAGTGGCTTCAGTCCACCCAGCTGTATAAGAATGGGATCCTCATTGCTGGGGTGTGATCTCTGAGCTGGACCAACATCCTGTCCAGGGAGTGAAACACATGCTATGCAGTCTGCTTAATGACATGAAAAGCAGGATAAGATCTGGCCTAATAAGCCAAACTCAGATATGGACATATTACTGATAAGTGCATTTTTGTACAGTAAAACATTCCATTCCAAAAGATCCCACTACTACCACCAATGAAGAACACCCCACCTGTATCATGTTCATTCTGCACCTGCAGCCCAGATGGAGGTAAATCATCTGAATTTAAGGAGGTCAGATTATTCAAACCCAGGTTAGAATTTAGCCAGATTGTTGTGCTTAACACCTCCTACTCTTGCTTAACTGTCCTGCGGGATCTTTCATGACGAAGTAGTCTGGAACTCAGGTTAACGTCTTCAAGGACGTTACAATTTAATAATTTTGAGAGGTCGGAGAGCTCACCCAGTGTGGCCGGATTTGTGACAGGACAGTAACGATTCAGTGTAGCAATTGTCCTGTTCATCTCAGTGAGTGCCTGGTTAAATCCAGTGACCTGGGACTGGAGATTGTCTCTTTCATCCTTCATTCTTGTATACTCTGTCTTTAACTTCTCTTTGACTACGGTGAGGTTGTTGTAGTCTGTCTGTAACTTCTCTTTGACTACAGTGAGGTTATTGTAGTCTTGCAGTAACGTCTCCTGTACTACGGTGAGGTTGTTGTAGTCTGCCTGTAACTTCTCCTTGACTATGGTGAGGTTGTTGTAGTCTTGCAGTAACGTCTCCTTGACCACAGTGAGCCTGCTGTAGTTAGCTGTGAGTTGAGCCAGCTTCTCCTTCATCAGGGAATTAGTCTCAGACAGGTTTCTGTTCTCCTCATTGTCTCTCTGAGAGACTAGGTTATCTGTTGGTAGGAAACAGACACACTGTGCCTTAGTTATACACCCATTTACAGATTCACTGAAACTATCACACAATACAAACACAGAGATGCACAGGGTGTGCACAAACATATCTATTCCGATTGTGTGTTTTACTCACAGTAGACACTCAGAGCTACAACGATAGTCAGTGAGCCAGCACACAGCAGCCCCAGACACACTGCAGCCAGCTTGTTAGAATAATGCCTGGGTTCTTCTTTCACTGTGGACACAGACACCAGTGGAAATAAACACACTGCACTGCACTGTTACTCCCTAGCCCCACAGAGAGCTCACTCTGCATGGACATAGACACCTTCAGGTGACATAGACACCTACACTGAGAATTCTGGACTACTTGTTACTATTAGTAATTACCGCTAATAATAGTAATAATAACAACAAAAAAACTTTACAACTGTCTCTAATTTTAGTATCTGATAGATGTCTCTTTAATTGTCTGTCCATCCATTCCTTCTCGGCGACTAATACTGATTTTGGAGAGAGAGAGAGCTCTACTGCCTTTTTTTCATTAATTGGACCTTAATTTAGTTACCATGATTTAATGACTGAACTGAGAAATTGGGACTGCAGTTCCCCCTTAAAAGCAGCCACTAGATTTGAATGTGAGTTTTAGCTGGAAATTCCCCCTGTGCTAAGTTTCTGTGACTGGATGTCCTCATTGGCTTTTGGTTTGTATGGCTAAATAATGTCCTTCCCCTTGAATTAAATAAGAATCCTTTACTACTCTGTTGGTCTTCATCATCTCACCACATTGTCTACAGGAGAAGCAGGACAAATCAAACTCTGAAACAGGCATTTTTGGTATTTCCTTTTAAAAGCACAGCCCCAAACTGTTTCTCTTTTCAAATACACTGTAAATGTATTTTATATGACTGTTTTTTAAGCATGGAGGGTAACGGACTGAAATCTACTTCATGTATTACTCCAATTTTCTTCAAGTTATATTATATGTTAATGCCCCGCGTAACAATGTTCATATATTCAAACTGTGGTGTGTGTGCGACCGACCTGGCATGGCTGAAGGTGGCTCTGTCTTGGCAGAGAGAGATCCTGCTGTCTTAATCTCTGAATAGATCTCCTCATCTTTATTCGCTTCAAGAGAGTCAGACAGGGAGAAAAAGTGTGTCAATACGGGCACATTTCATAACTGTACACCAGACTACATCAACAGCACAGTGTGTGCCTTAGGCATGTTGTAAGAGGCTCACTTACTAGACATATAGATGCCTGCAAATGTATTCATGCTTGCTAAAGTGTAATAAAAATGCATTGACTTCACATTAAAATGCAGGTGTGCATCAGGAATTTTCCAAGTTCATTGCATGAGAACAACTGATTCAGGTTCCCTTTCTATCCTCATTTCTCTTGATCTCAGTGCCGCTTTCGATACTGTTAACCATGATCTCTTACTTTCTCATCTTGATGTGTTTCTGACACTGCTCTCAAATGGTTCAAGTCTGACCTCACTGATCGCTGTCACTTTGTCTCTCTTGGCGGATTTAGGTCTGAAATTGGACTCGTTAAGTCCGGTGTTCCTCAGGGCTTGATACTAGGCCCCTTACATGTTTCCTCTTGGTCAGCTTTTCAGATCACATGGCCTCAGCTATAATTTCTAAGCCGACGATACTCAAATCTACATCCATACCAAACCTGACACTGATGTCCCCGTCTCTATTCTCTAGTGCCTCTGACAAAAAAACATGGATGATGCAACATTTCTTTAATCTAAACTGTGATAAGACTGAAGTCATGCTTATCAGCTCCCCCCATCAACTTAGCAAAGCCAACGCTGTAACTCTTTCTGTGGGTGGTACTATACTTGAACTTCAGTCTAAATTGAAAACCTTGGGGGTGACATTTGATTCAGGCTCGACTTTTGACCCATGTGTGCAACACATTGTCAAAACATCTTTCTTTCACCTCAGAAATACCGCTAGATTACATTGTATGTTATCGCTACCTGTGGCTGAAAAGCTGATCAACACATTTGTCTTCTCCTGAATTGACTACTGTAATGCTCTACTCGCTGGGATTTCTAAATTTCTAAATCCGCATTGAACAAACTCCAGTTTGTCCAAAATTCGACTGACCAGGTCTAGTGCAAGTGATCATATTACTCCTATCCTGGAGTCCTTGCACTGGCTTCCTGTCACGTTTTGTGTTGGCTTCAAAATCCTCAGGCTCACCTACAGTATAAGGCTCTGCATGGCTTGGCTACACTTTATGGGTGACTGTGGCTTCTCCTGTTATGCTCCAAAGCTCTGGAGCTCTATCCCTAAGGACATCAGAGAGTCGCCTTCCCTAAACTCCTTCAAATCCAGACTCTACACCTTCTTCTTTAGAGGGGCCTTTACTTAACTGGTTCTGTTCTTTACCCCTCTGCTCCTACTGTATTCAGTACCCCCGCCTACTGTCTCTTCTCATTGTGCATATCTTGTGTATTTTTTGTGTTGTTGTTGTCATTCTGTAAAGAGCTTTGAGAAGCCACCTTTAAAGGCACTATATAAAATCATGTTTATTATTATTATTGTTACACAGTGTGACTGATGGGAGGTGTGAGAAAAAGGCAGTTAAGAGTAACAGCTATAGTATTATAGGAGTTACGGTAATGTGTCCAGCAGGCCCAGAATCAGCTCACCAGATGTAGGTGGGGACTGACCTTTTATAACTTCTGGTAAAATTATTATTGTAAATTCCCCTTCTCCCCTTGAGAGCACACAGTCACCAGACAAACAAGGAACACTTGGTCCTCTATACTTCTCTATTCTAAAACAATAGGTGGGTGTGGAGAAATAGAGAGATAACATATCGAAATATCAGATATTCCCCCATAAACATGTGCTCGCCATAAACCTTCCTAGGGCAGGCAGTTTGGAACTTGCAGTATTTGCCCTAATCTGGCTCACACAGAGAAGACAAATCAGCCAAGAGCAAGGCTGTCTCTCCTAAAGCATTGCTCCCTGCACGGTGAAAAATGCCTGGCAGCACGCTAACAGGACCAGTCCTGTTAGGATCAGAACCTCTCAGACCAACAATGGGAGCAAACTGGAATACCTCCTCCATAAGGTAAAAATGGGAGAGGCTGGTCAGCCCACCCATAACTAGTCAATTGCTTTAAGACTCTTATCCAACTGTTTCTTGAAAGCAAACAGCGTATCAGCTACAACAGCTTGTCTGGGTAGATTGGTCCACACCTCCACCACCCCTTGTGTAAAGATGGACCGCCTGCTCTTATATTTAAATTGATTTAGAATGCATCCCATTTTAAATGCCTGCTACTAGAAGTATAAGAAATAAAATGCACAGACTCAGTGCTACATGATTTTTTTTTCTTGTTAAAATAAAATTGAAATGATCTTGGGGTGCTGTCTGTGTGGAGTTTGCATGTTCTCCTCAGGTGCACATGGGTTTCTTCCCACCGTCCAAAGACGTGCTGGTGGGGGAATTGGCTGCTGGGATAATTGGTCCTGGTGTGCGTGTGTCTGTGTGTGGCCCTGTGATGGACTGCTGCCGGTCCAGAGTGTACCCCAACTTGCACTTGTTGCTTGCCAGGATAGGCTTTGCCTCCGACTCCAACAATAGCTGTTAGAAGATGGATGGATGGACTGTGAATTTCAACGTTACTGCAGAGCTAAGTTGTGACTAACCTCCCGGTCCAGTAGGAGGCGCTGTCTGAGCTGAGTGAGATCTGTCTGTCTTCACCACTGCATAGATTGATTTCTCACTGTTGTTCTCTGAAGGAAAAGAGAGAGATTAGTTTGTGCCGACACACTTACAGCGCACACTCAGAGAGAGAGAGATAAGGAGCTTATTAGTACATTATGTTCATACTACAGCAGTCTCATCACTGAGGAAAATGTGATGTTTTTTGTAATTAAGTAAATATTCATTAAAATTCTTTAATGTCACAGGCAGTAAGTTGGTGAGCATTGCTTCCTCGCAGCGCTGGGGCCCAGGGTTCAATTCCTGGGGTTCTGTCTGTGTGGAGTTTGCATGTTCTCCCCAGGTTCACATGGGTTTCCTCCCACAGTCCAAAGACATGCCAGTAGGTTGATTGGGTGCTGTCCTGCCTTGTGCCCGTTGCTTGCTGGGATAGGCTCCTGGTCACACAATTTAACATCTCAGTACAATAGAAATCTAGATGTGGCTTCTCCTTCATTAAATGAAGTTTCCTTCATCTGCAGCCATCCAAAGTGTTACAAGTGTTACAAAGTGTTACTTGCCAGCAGCCATATCACCCTGCAACTCACAACTGGCAGCCTACTGAAGCTCAGCAGGTGTGAGCTCTCCTCCCCACTGAGAGCTGGTGTGTGGTGAGCGTTCTGGCGCACTATGGCTGCCGTCGCATCATCCAGGTGGATGCTGCACATTGGTGGTGGTGGAGGGGAGACCCCATTACCTGTAAAGCGCTTTGAGTGGAGTGTCCAGAAAAGCGCTATATAAGTGTAAGCAATTCCTCTTCTTCTTCTTCTTATTATTATTACAATGTGATTTAAGGCCGTGAGGCCGCAAACTGTATTTCTCTGGAGAGGCTGTGCAGGCACTGTGAGTTTTTTTTAAGTTGTCATAGAACAAAAGCAGTCACGTGCTTTCCTGGAACAGAACAGAACAGAGCCTGTACCGTCTGAAATTATGTTTATTTCACATTTATGGAAATGTCTCCCCTCTCCCATCTCGCCCTGAGGGCAAGTCATTTCTGCAGCAAAACCAGAAGCCTCCTGGTGCTGAGAAAGCAGAACCCTGTCAATTTGGCACAGCGCACGCACATGTACGCTGAGAGATTAGCATTCAGTGTTGTCAAGCAAAAGCATTTTCATGCATTAATATAATGTAATAGAATAATCCATATTCTAACCCCCTCTTCTAATTCGGGGAAGGATACATCTTGGATGGGACGACACAGGGCACGCACACAGAAACACACATGCTCACACCAGGGCCAGGTTTACCAGCAGCCCATTAACCAATCGGCAAGTCTTTGGACTGTGGGAGGAAACCCACATGAACATGGGGAGAACATGCAAACTCCACCCAGACAGCACCCCAGGAATTGAGCACAGGGCCGTAGTGCTGAGAGGCGGATTTTCTAACTACTACACCACCTGGCCACCCCCTTCCAAATATTGCAGTGTATTTTGCAAGATACTGAACTGAAACCACCTGAAACGTGTCACTTAAAACGTCGAAAGCAAATTGCTTGACAGTGTGATGCCACAGTGAATGCCTTTCACTCCGCCCGGCCAAAACAGCAGACTGAGGAACAAACCTGCTGCTCTTACAAGTTCATTGCTCTGTGTGGCTTGAGTGCAATTGAAATAACTTTCTTTTAAAGGAAACGTCAAATCTACCCCCGTAATATGCATTCCTGTTGATCAGCAAACTGCTTATAAGGAAGGTTGGAGACGGAAGTTAGCTCCGGATAGGATGTGTTAGGCGGGACTGAAAAATATTCAGTGAGACCCTCCGAGTCCACTTTATCAATTTAAAATCCTGCATCGGCACGTTTTTGTGAGGCCATGAACACATCGCAAATGACCATCATACTTTCCAATTGATCATGAAATTGCTGATCCTGATCATAAAACATGAGTCTTGCTAGATCTTGACGAGACGATGACTATATCCTGTTTAAAAGTCTATTCCCCAGTCGAGTCCTTCTGTTCGCTGGACTGGGACAGTTGCCCATTTCGTGGCTATTTTCCATTTGTTTATCGCCGTTGATTATATACGGCCAGCTCCCTGTGCTTGCAGGTCTTCTTGCCCAGACAGTCAGGCACCACAGATTAAACAGAAACATACAGTACGTCCTTGTCAGTGTGTTTTGCTGATATGTGAGATTCAGTTGGCTTATCTCCTCTGGGATGCAAATATGTTGTCAATGCAGGGCTCAGACAGAAGAGGCCACTTTCGACACATCACGTGATGCTTTGAATTTGTTGATTGCACTGTTGATCAGTATCGGTGTGGACAGACGTACATGTCAGTAGCTTGGGTCTTGGTGTAAGAGGGACAGGTTTAGTGGCCGGGCAGCGACTGATGTGGATGTAAACCACCAGGTGAAGGAACGCCAGTTTGGCCATCAGAATTCTGGGAACCTGTTACCAATGTCAATGATATTCATTTCTAATCCTTTGTGGGACACTGCCTCTTCTGAGTTTTGTTCCACTCTTGTCTTTTAATGGCATTATTTGAATGCACTTAATTACCTCTGTCTCTAGGCTTCACCCATCAATATTTACCAGTAGATCCTGGACAAGGAGCAAATATCTTTGACCTGTGTTAAAATTATAGGTCAGTGCACCAGAGTGGGTAACTCATTGCTCTTAAACATAAACAAGTTACAACCTCCATCTGTAAAATGAGTCATGAACCTGAGACCAGTGGAAATGATAGGAAAGTGGATTAAAAACATTTCAGAACTTGCTAAACAAAAAGTAAAGAATGGGAGTCAATTTACCACCCTAAACAATATACAGTTTGTGCTGACGACAATGCTTAGTTTGCTCAAATGTTTGAGTGTTAAAAGGATACGGAAAATAATTTGAAAACCTCATACAACCGTAGACAAAAACGTAAACGTGTCTATTTTCAATGCAAATCCTGTAGTGTATACTGAGAACAGGAGGCACTACGTTACACAAAGGGTTGTGGGAGGATGGAACAAGCTGCCCAGCCATGTGGCTGATGCTGATGCCCTGGCGTCTTTCAAGAAACGGCTGGATGAGACCTTGGGGTCAATCAGCAACTATCTGCCAAACAGGCTGAACGATCTCCTCCCATCTGTAACTCTTCTGAAGTTCATAGAACCTCCTCTTACAAAAGAGACTCTGACAGCCTGAAGAAAGTGACAGTGACAGATCATGGCCTTCGGTTCTCAACTGAACTAAATTTGTTTTTCACCCAGTGTGATAAAACAGACTCCTCTGATGATTGTTTCAAACAGAGAGGGTTATCATTAGTAAAGATCAAGTCTTGAATACGTTTCAGTGCACAAACGTTCGTAAGGCAACCGGTGTTTATAATACAAGTGCATTTACTCTGCAGCGATTTGCGAGAAAATTCATTCCAGCGCGGCAACCAATTCTCAAGATGTCAGTTGGCACAAACGCTATTCCTGCAGTATGGGACACATTCCATATTGCACCCTGCCTGAGCAGACCTGTCCTGTAGAACACAGCGATTTCAGGTCAGTTTCTCTTAATGTCAATGACCTAAAACTGAGGTCCTACCTCTCTTTGGTCATTACAAATCCCTGGGCGTTTCCCAAAAAGAGCAGACGCAACAAAACGAGGGATTATTTTATCCCTCGTTTCAGTCAGAGTGCTCAAGGAGTTCAGGACAAAGGAGTATTGGTTAACGGGCAAGTGCAATTAGCCCTTTCTGTGCAGACATGAAGGCGTGATGTGTAATTGCAGGGGCTGGGGGTGTTGTGGGGGTGTAAACTCTCAGGTTCTGCTCACCTGTGGGTGTTCGTATAGGAGCAGAGCATCTGGGTTGATGTCAGTTATGTACCGTTCTATTGCTTTTTTGAATGTGATGTTTATATTCAGTTCAGTTTGTCATGTGCACAAGTGCAATGAAATGCTTATGTGCATCTATGCTCCAATACACAGACATTAAGGGAATCGCCAAAAACATAGGCACAGAACAACAGCAGCAACAACAAGTTAAATAACATACAACTTAAAAAACACATCAACGAGAGCCAATGGTAGTGGTAGAGTTCAGTAATCTGACAGCTTGTGGGAAGAAATTGTGTCTGAATCTGGACGTTCGTGCCTTTATGCTCCTATAACGCTTCCCAGAAGCAAGGAGGGAGAAAAGTGAGAACCCAGGATGGCTGGTATCCTGAGCGATCCTTCCAGCCTTCCTGAGACAGCGAGTTGGAAAAATGTCCGCGAGAGAGGGGAGCTGTACTCCAGTGATGGACTGGGCTGACCTGATCACCCCCTGCAACGCCTTCCAGTCAGACACCGAGCTGCTGCCAAACCACACTGTAACACCGTAGGTCCAGTTTGCACGTTGTGTGAAACGTCTCTCTAGGTGCGGAAGCAGTTGCTTGTAGGAAAAAACGTCATTTCTGAGAAATCGGGCCATCGAGCATTTTCATATGGTCTACAAAGGCGGTAATGACTGATCTTCGCTCTGCAGTGAATCGCAAAAACACGCAGAAGAAATCCTATCACTGTGGAACATATCCTAACATACGGCTAATTAAAATGATAGATGCTCTATCACATTATAGCACACAGTGGACGATTATCCTGGGACTAATGCAGAGGTTTAAATGGAGATGTAATGTTAAGCATTACAATGTGACTGAAAGGTACAAACAAAATTGGACCGTTAACACCTTCGTCTATTTCTATATTTCACCATGTTATTTCCATATACTTAAAATGCTATTCTGCACAAACACACGGGTAGCATTTTAAAGAATGCATATTGCCACATTATGTTAATTTAATGAAGTGGTATTAAAAGTAAATCTTCAGTGTGTAATATGTAGATTGACAATATAATATATTTAGGCGGCTTTTGTTTCAACTGCTATATTTTCCACAGAATTTTAGTTTGTTGATTCTATTCACCGGAAGCCAAAGGTTGTTTAAGAACAACAATTGCTTAACTGACCATGAATAAAAATAAATTGTAAACACTAAAAATTGCTCTTCTGTATAGTAGGAATTGAGCACTATTCAGCCTCTGGAGGCATCTCAAAAGATCTTGCCCTGATTTCTGCCCTTGACTGTAAGAGACGTGGCGAGAGACTCACCTGGTGTTTCCACAGAGGGGTTCTTAAAGAAGGTCACGCTGGAGTAACACACCTCCTCCGCCATTGCTGCACACAGGCTGACAGCTAGAGCACTAACGTGCAGACGTGCAGACGGACGGACGGACTGGCTGTCTGACTGGCTGACTGACTGGCTGACTGACTGGCTGTCTGACTGGCTGACTGACTGGCTGACTGACTGGCTGACTGTCTGGCTGACTGACTGGCTGACTGACTGGCTGACTGACTGGCTGACTGTCTGGCTGACTGACTGGCTGACTGACTGGCTGTCTGACTGGCTGTCTGACTGGCTGTCAGACTAGCTGGCTGACTGACTGGCTGTCTGACTGTCAGACTAGCTGGCTGTCTGACTGGCTGACTGACTGACTGACTGGCTGTGTGACTGGCTGACACTCCGAGCAGCACAGTAATATGAAACCCCAAACAGGAAGAAGTGTCCTCTTTTCTGCTTTCTCACCCTTGCTGCTGTTTGCGTCTGCCCACCCAGGGCTCTCACGTCCAAGTCCGCCGATATATGGGCGAACAGTGGGCGTCACAACCCCGCAGCAGTAGTGTGACCGTCCTGTAGCCTGAGGGCTCTTTATCTGGGAAGCAGCACAAAGGCTGGGCCCAGGGAAGGGAGGTTTTTTTTTCTTGTGGGGACATGATCCCAAAAGTGCTTTGCATGTGGCAGGGACTCACTTCCTCCTCCACCTGAACTGCAAGATAAAGTCCCAGCAGTTGCCCCTCACCATACTGAGCATTGAACGGTCTGTGGCAATTCTGGGCCAGAGGGGAAGAGAGCCCCCTAGTGGTCTGCCACTTGCAACTGCAAGGATGTTTTCCACGGGAAGCCCCCCATTCCACGCGAGGACCAGTAGCAGGACCAGACGGGCTCGGTTTTGGAGATCTGATGAGTTCAGGCTGCCAGGGGGTAACTTTTAAAATTGCTGCAGTACATTTTACTTTAAAGGGCAACTTCAGTCCCCACTTCTCAGACCGGTTATTAAATCCCAGATTATAATTCATATAGAAAAATGCTCCGAATGAAGCACAAAATGGTGATCTTGTTGTCGCAAACTGCTGGACACTCCACGGGCGAGAGCGAGAGTTTGGGAGAACTGGGCCGTGATGCGGCCCTTCCTGCTCACTAGTCCCTGAAATGACTAATGTACTGTGATGGATGAGCGTATAAGTACAGGATGTGCAGCAGACATTGCACTGGAGAAATGTTCCAGCATGATCTGGTTGCAGAGTTAACAAAGCAGTAGTATTTGTCTGCAAAGCCGTCTGGAAGTCAAGAGCAACATTTCTACTGGATTAAAAGAGATGGATTCACAAACCTGCTTGTTTACAGTGCGATAGAGCCTCTCCACCTCACTGGAAGATTTGTTGCCTTGTTCTGAATCACAGCACATGGAGCTGTGCAGACCTGGAAATATAATCTGTTTTGTGATTTAAATCGGAGGTTTTACAAGTTGCTGTGTATATTTTACTTTCATTGTGGTTTGAAATGCACGCATCAATGCTGATTCTTACTGATCCTGAAATATAAAAATAGTGTTGCAGTTCCTCTTTAAGATACTAGTTAGTGCAAGTGGGGCTCCTCTCTGTTGTCCATGCCAGGTGTGTATTTATACATTCCAGCTGGCCTGGACAGTGCTGTTTCATGGAACCTGTCTCTCGCTGCAACTGTGTGGTCAGTCTGTGTACAGATCAGACTCTACACCCTGAGCCAGTTAGTCTCATAGCTTACCTCTTTGCAAATGGCTGGGAACACCTGTAAGACACTGATCAATTAAGCGGGGAATCTGTTCAGTTAAGAAGATCCTAATCTTTGAGGGTCTGATGAGAAATCCAACTTTGGTTACATGTAATTTCTATATTGCTTCATTTCATTTGCCAGCAGCTGTATCACCCTGCAGCTCCCAGCTGGCAGCCCCACTGGAGCTCAGTAGGTGTGAGCCTGGTCAGTACCTGGATGGGAGACTCCTGGGAAAGCTGAGGCTGCTGCTGGAAGAGGTGTTAGTGGGGTCAGTAGGGGGCGCTCACCCTGCGGTCTGTGTGGGTCGTAACACCCCAGTATAGTAACAGGGACACTATACTGTAAAAAGGCGCCGTCCTTCGGATGAGATGTAAAACCTGAGGTCCTGCAGCAGAGATTATCTGCTCTCAAATACAATAACTGAGACCATGACAGGTTGAGGGAGGAAACAGAAGAATGAACAGCCAGAGACAATACAGACAAACATTGAAGTGAGTCAGCAGGGAGAGGGAGTAAGACATGTAGAAATATATTGTTAAAAATGAGGGGTTACGAAACTGGTGAAAATCAGGATTTGCCTGAGCGGTTTAGTCAGTAATTATTTATAAGCCCCAACTTGTAAGTGATTTCTAGCGATATACCCCAGCGGCTGGTGTAATTAGAGGGACGTGAATTCTTTATGCTCTGGCCAGCTTCGTTGAGAGGAGTAATAATCCAGGCACACTTGGTTAAACAAACATTTATTACAATGACAAAACACAGACTACACTTACACAAACTAGCATCCTTTACTGACAGAGTTGAGTGCTTTTCCAACTTGATTTCCCTTAATTACAGGCTTCTCAAGAGGATGTCCAATTGGCAACATTAGGACAATCCCTCTGTGGCTGATGTGTCATTCGATGGCTGGTGGTCTGTGCAAAACAAAAATGCAAAATCTGGCAGAGAGGTTCCCCAGGTGGACCCAACAAAACTCTACTGAACAGTGGAAGTCACCCTTATTTACAAGATTCACACGGATTTCAGCCTCCGCTTCTGGGACCTGATTAATCCCACGAGTGTCGCTTACCAAATTCTGGTGCCTCGCCAACCCTGTTCAGTGACAGACCAAAACTGTTTACAATAGACACAGCTTTTTCGACAAATGGGGGTCTTCATAGTTCATTATAAGGACAGATAAGAAACGCTTTCCTACTCAAAATAAGCTCTTCCCTGTGGACCACTGAAATTCACTCTTAAAACTTTAAGAAAACCCTTAAGTTGCAACAAAGGTACAGAAAGTTTTATTAACATTATCTTATATAAAAGTGAGCAATTACTTTTCCTCTATTTCAAAGTGACTTTGTTTGAAGCGACTAAGACATAAAACAACGAGGGAGACTTGGTCCCAGGTTAAGCTGTAACTTTTCCATGGGAAGCCCCCCATTCCACGTGAGGTTAAGCTGTAACCACAGGAAAACAACCTCAAGTATCAGAAAAGGTAAAAGAACTTGATGTTGGAAAAGTGTTAAAGGAACTCACAGGAAACTCAATTTAATGGACTAACAGGGGGAAGGGGTGTTACTTATTGCAGAAAGTCTGGTACATTACAAATTAGATGAGGAAACACTATGGAAAAAATAAGCAGATGTAGTGTATATGTGGTTTCCAGATCTTTTAGCTTATTAACAATTGCAAAGAGCAGTAAATGAAAATTGTTTCTGTGCCTTTACCATGAATTGAAAAGGTCTTTATTTCGTGTGTTGTAAATATACTGTATAAAATTCACTGAAGAATATTAAACACATAGCACCCATCATAAGCAGTTTGCCTAGTGATATTGTGGGGCAAATCCAGTATTTCTGATTTTGCAGACAAAAGTTCCTCTTAGCAGCTTATGTCTGTTAAACTGAGGGTTGACTGTAGTTCTATTCACTCACAGAGCTGTAGTGATTGTAGAACCTCAGTATCAGCATTGAGGACACCTGTAGACTGAAATCTCTTTGTACATCAAGCACATGTATTCAATGAAAACAACCAAAAAAAAGTCATCATTGACAACAAATTTAAGTGAAATCAAAGCTCTTTAATTGAACTTTTTTTGGAATCAGGATTTACAACTATTAAGATACAGAATAAAGTTGAAAATGGATAAAAATGGCAATTCTCCCCCGTGAAGCAAGCGGACACAGTTCAATCTAGATCATAAATACAGATAATATCTCAAGGCTACTGGAGAAGGACAGTGGCTCATGTGATACTGAGGTCACCAGGAATACTGAGAGGAGAATCCCTTTCATTTCACACAGAAGTAGACAAAGCTACAGAGAGACAGGACAAAAACAGAGTGAACGCTACACACAATATCAGAGCTCACGTCGCTGCGGGGGTGGGCAGTTCAGTGTGTTTGTGGTCTGGATTTTAAAGGGCTGATGGAGGTTACATTAACAGTGTGAATGAGGAGATGGAGGTAACAGGAGATACAAAGAATCCAGAAGGAAACAGAACTAGGGAGCAGCTGCAGGGTTTCAGGCTGTAGGCTGAAGTCTGTTGGAAGATCATGTAGAAACTGACAGGAGGGGATACAGGCAGTGGGAGGAAGGATTTAAGGACAAATGCAGATAAAGGAAGAGACACTGGATCCAGGACAGTGAGAAGAGCAGAAACAAGAAAACAGATTATGATGTAGATGCTGCAGTGGGGAGCTGTGTCAGCGTGCGTTGGCTCCAAAGGAACAAGATGAATTCCTCTGAAAAATAGAAAGGAATGACTAAAGACGACTACAGCCCAAATGTTTCTCCTTTCTGTCTCTCAGCTTGGAATGAATGTTCGCTGGTTGTTTTAATATTGAGGGAGAAGAGCTGGAGGGGGACTCAGCTGGAGGCCTGGGTGAGGAGACCAGGCTGATCTTTGATCACATCAATCCACAGCCTCATCAGACCAGGAGGAGAGGAACTGCGTCAGAGGCAGCGCAGACGAGAGCAGGAACAGGCCCAGGACCCCAGGCAGGGCGATCAGGTGAGCAGGGAGAGAGAGAGAGAGAGATGGGGAATCAGGCTGAGGGACCAAATGGGTTGATGGAGAAAGGGTCAGGGGAGAGAGAGAGACAGCTGAATGGAGATGTATGATTACTACAGAATGAGTACATATTTAAGAGGCAGGATCAGTTGAGTTTAAGATTGTCTGGGACCATATATACCATGAAAATCTGAACTGCCTGATGTCTTACTTGTGTTGGTAACAATGCATTTACAACTTGAGACTTGTTTCTGTCACACAGGGTCACTATCTTGGTGTATCATTATGCAACAATCTGAGCACTGATTCAGTGATGGACAAGTGTCACCCCCACTACAAAAGAGACATTACAGAAGAGTGTCCGGCTCTCTGCCTGTCTAGACACCTTCAGTACAGCCTCCCACTGACACGTATTCAGACTGTGGAAGTGTTTCAGCCTGTGTGACTCTTCACCTGGAACTGTTATCAATAGTGTCACAGTCTAGATCTCTGTACTTCTTCCTCTGTCACTGTTCCGGATCAGTTCTAAATAAAGGTTAAAACTTCACAGGCATCTCTGTCCACCACAGGAGTACTGAGTGTCTTCAGCTCCTCCTCTGAGCTGGGATGTTGATCACATGTAGAAGAGTGAGGAGTGGGGTTAGTAGTGGGGTTAGGGAGTGGACATGCCATCAGCATCTGAACTCAGAGGAGGAGCTGAAGACACTCAGGATTCCTGTGATGGACAGAGATCACTGTGAATTATCAGCCTTTATTTGAAATGATCAGCAACATTAGTGGCAGAGGAAGAAGTAAAGGAAAGTATGAAGAGATCTAGACTGCGACACTGCCACAGCTGTAGTGAAGGAGTGTCAGTGTGATGTCAGGGTACAGAGATCTAAACCAACTCACCCTGTCAATCCCAGAGCCAGATTCTGTCTCTTCAGTCTCAGTGCTCAGTAGAGGGAGGAGCAGCAGGAGGCAGCAGGGAGGGAGATGAAGGTAAAAGTGGAACCAGGCTGGAGGTGAAGTCAAAGCCTTTGTTGAAAGCTGGAATAACAGACAAGTGCAGTCATTAAAACTCATAGTCGGCTGTGTCAGAATACATTTCACACTACAGTGAGTAAGAACGGTAGTACAGGACTGAACAGTGAAGTAGTGGAGTGAGCTCCACTGTTTCAGAAGCCCGAGCTCACACGCTGTTGCTCTTAGCCGCCACCAGAGGGCAGCCTGCAGCTACAGACGGCAGAGCCAGGTACACGGTCTCTATACGCGGCTCTGCAGACAGCTGCTCCCACAGCCCGACAGCCCGCTCCTCTTGGTCAAGCCAGGGTACCAGTGAGTTGCCCAAGAGAGCTGACCCGGGCTGTGAAAGCAGCGCCCCGTCTGTCTGACCCCATTCCCCGGTTCTTACCCGACATGTTGTCGATACCAGAGCAGCAGGCAGTAAAACTCTCCCCTCACTGTCACTGGGGCCGCAAGTCCTGGCCGAGCTCCGGAGTGAGAAAGCTGGAGAGAAAATACTGAAACTTACCTCTCGATTCGTACATGGTCCCGCCAGACTGAACGAAAATGTGATTTATAGCACAAAACTAGAAAAAAAGAGTGGTCTGTTAGTCTGAAGTTAAACGCAGATTTTAAGAGCGCTAATGAGGAGCACATATTCACAGGATTCTGCAGACAACTGGAAGCACAGCACAGGGAAATACGAAAAAATACATTGGAATAGAGTAGAAAATTATTGTAAAACAATGACCTAATACAGGTTTATCATGCACAGAGCAGTAAAGCTTGAAAAGCGTTTGGACAAGTTACTTACCGCTGTCTGTCTTGCCCGGTTCTCGCGCGAAAGGAGGATAATCAGGTGGGTCAGAATTTATAGGACCTGGAGCCCAAAGTGACCAATAAACAGGCGAGACGACATAATTCGCGGCTCTGCCCACCAAAATCCTTTATTAATATTCAATATATAGGCAGCGGTTTTACAATTAATCTAATTTGTTGTTCGTCCTCCCAGCGCATGAGGGCGGTGCAGCCCCACCCTCTACTGCCAACAGGCGTGGTTTTGGGCCGAGACGTCATGGATTCTGATTGGCTGAGATTCTCATATTTAAACAAGCCCCGCCCCCAGCATGGCTCCTTCCGGAAGTTCTGCCGAAATGTGGAGGTGGGGTTTGTGAATGGCGTTTTCCCGATTTTATTGCGTTTTTAGTCGTTTTTTGGCCTATTTTTAATGATATCGTTATGACACATTACGGAATCGTTTCGGATTTAAAACTGGACGTTCCTGACTTTCAGCTAGTGAGTATCGAGCGATTTTGTGTTGTTTGTGTTTGATTAGCAAGATGGCGGCGGAAACTCCTCATTTGCATTTATTAAGATCAGTCGCTGTATTTTAATGAACATATTTGCATTTGTCTTGTTAATATGAACTAGAAAATTAGTTTTTGGCTAGAAGTGTTTTTTATTTTTTAAAGTTGTTATTGTTTGTACTGAATTAAAATGCTAACTTTGCTTTAGTGTGGAAAAAGTGAATTTCTGTTGTTTTTTGCAAGATGTTTAACTCCATCATTTGCATAAATTTGCATTAATTAAAATCGTGCCCTAGTCACTTGTATTTTAATAAGCTATTTGTATATGTGTTCATGTGAAATAAAAAATACAGTTCTAGTGAAAATAACGTTATTTTTTACCGTTTACTGTGTGAGCTCTTGTTTATTTTTTTCTGCTGCTTGTTTTGTTAGTAAGATGTCGGCGTTAACATGTATGTATTTAAATTTGTATTAAAATCGGTTGACCAGTCACTTGTATTTTAATAACTTCTGTTTTAACGATTTCTGTTTTTGTTGTTTGTTTTGGTTTTATTTTTTTGAACTGTAAAGCGTTTTCACTCGAATGCTTTTTGATTTCTAAAATGTATGTTTACACTTGCACTGAACACAAATAAAATTTAAATTCATTTTACTTCTGGCTTATGTCTTTTTTTTCGGAGAATGTATTTTTAAAAACTTGGTTGTGGTAACAGATTGTGTTACCTAAAAAATGTAAATATCTTAGGGAAATTGAAACAAAAAGAGTTGCTGTCTAAATTTTTAATTACTAATTAACATTTTAAATTATTCAAATTAATTATAATGAATAATTTGTTTATGTATTAAGTGAATTAAAGTTCATTAGTATTAAACAAATCTCACCGGGGGCTGGTCTTGGAGACGGACTTCTGCAATTGGGTTAAACCTCATGTCAATCATATAAAGACAACCCTTAAGAAGTGCGTCATTTTTGGGGGTGTGGTGATTTGATTGACAGGTCCTTCAACCAATCAGAATAGAGAAGATGGGGTTTTTATCCCACACCTGAAGTTGTGCTTCAAACTGACCAATCACCTGAGAGCAAAGGGGGTGAGAGGTGGGCTCTCATCCAGACATTTGATTGGCTGGTGTGACGTCATCATTTGGTGACACCCTCTCATGAATAATGTGACACCCCCCTACTCAATTATGTGACACGCCCTCCTCATTGACCACGCCCCTCATGAATATGCATTGTGGGCGGTGCTCGCTCGCCGTTTTGTTTGGTTTTATGTTTGTGTTAGAAATAATGTTACGAAGAAAAGAAGAAGAAAGTAAGACAGAAGTCAAAATTCTTTATTAAGTTTTGCAAGCATACAAATCAAAGACAGTTGGCAACAGTGAAACAAAAAAAAAAACACAGAGTGAGTTACAGAGTCACAAGTAATGGCGTGCGGGATGACGATTTCCTGTCCAGCGCCAGCAGTCTGGTCAGTGCGGGATGGGTCCTGTGCGGGCGGCAGGGACAGCAGCCAGGGGAGACCTGAAACACAAAACAAGCAGGTAAGAGCTCGGATTTCAGCACTGAGCAGCAGCGCAGCGACAGTAATCAGACAGGAGTGAGGAGCTGTGTTGGCGGAGGGGCTCAGGGAATCACTCGGCAGTACAGCGCAGCTCGCTTTGCGGAACACGGGCTCGTCCCAATGTCAGGAAAATGAGTTTCTTATAAAAAGGGCTCAAGACCTCCAGACCGTCTCCTTAATGTTACGAGAAATACTCATCCGCTTTAATTTGGATTCAGATTTAGGAATCCATATGAAGTTTTATTAATCTCAACGTTCAATCACTACACATCGGTCAGGAAGTTGACCAAGACGCGGTTAGTTCACATCGCGCTGCAGCGCCGACAGAGACGCGGTCTGTTTGTCCGAGCTGGGTTGTGCTTTTTAAACTCTACTCTCCCCCGTAAATTGCTTTTATATTTTAACTCGTTCTAGGGTCGTCTTGGCTTTTTAAAAAGAACTTGGCGCTCTAATGAATCTGTATGTGCCGGGGTCATGCAGAGCGAGGTGTGCTGTACAGTACGGCCATCACATTTGTACCGGGACAGTGCGGGATACTGAGCACTAGATCAGTGAATGGGCTCTAGACTGTTGTACAGTTGAAACCGAGTGCAGAACACTCCACTGAACAGGGTGTTACTACTAATCAAGTGCTTCCCATAACTAGATCTAGTTCTCCGTTTACCCCTGAGCACAGGTCCCTCAGTTCCACAGCAAATCATGTCAACCCCCTGCAAGACTCGTCCTGGATCTACACCCAGTACCCCAGCAATGAGCCACAACTTTACAGTCAAGCAATGTTTATTCATAAACAGGAGACTATGAATAAAACATACAATTTCTTTTTGGAATTGCATACATTTGATCATATTCAAGCACAGCCAGTTTAATGGTGTAATGTCAAGTGACAGTCAAGACTGGGAAACATGTGGGTGAAGCTGCCTTTGAGACAATAACTGCCTGCAATCTGGACACAGTCAGCTCAATATTCTTAGCATCCTCCTCTCTGCAGCTACCAAGTTGTCTATTCTTGAGGTTTTGATTTTCTTCAGCCTGTAAAATGCTGCTCAGGAGGATTTAAATGTGGAGACTGGCCTGGCCAGTACAAGACTGTCCACTGTTTCCTCCTGCTGACCTCCTGACTGAGCTGTTCCTGCAGAAGACGGTGAGGTGTAGCTGACAAGCCCAGCAACAAGTTCAGTGTTCTGGTTTTAAATCTTAAATGATTGAGAATATTAGTATTGATACAGAAACAAGTATATAAGATGGAGTTCTAGACAATTACAGAATATTCTTGATGAATTGTACATGTCAGACTTCCACATTAATGCAGATTACTTCAGTGCTGCAGCTGTAGTGAAGGAGTGTCAGTGTGATGTCAGGCTGTGGGGATCTAAGCCAACTCACCCTGTAAATCAGATTCTCCTCAATTTGGAAATCATAATCTCAGACCTCTGTGAGTGTGGATGAACATCAGGAGGCAACAGGAATAGTGGTGAATTAATCCTCATCATGTCATATGGTCTGATTTATTGGGACACATTCATGTTATGTGCATTTCAGAGTGTAAACCAGTAAATGAGCTCACTGTACTCAGTATCATCAATGCAGATGAGGTATCACCTGTTCTTGAGATGCTTTTACTTTATATCATGCTAAAGCAGTGACTTCGAGTTGGACTGAGATCTGTAGACACACTTGACCAGTTTCTGTTTTCTCCTGATGAGCTCTTTGGCTGCACTGACTGGATGCTTTGGGTCATTGTCATGCTGCATGGTGCAGCACTGTCCAATAAATATGGAAGCCTTTTCTGCTTCATCAGAGACCCTGTTTCTGTAAACTTCAGAAATCCCTCTGCTGCTGCCATCATTAGCTACATCCTCAATGAAGATGAGTGACCCAGTCTGAGACATTCCTACATCCCCAGGCCATGACATTACCTCCACCAGGCGTCAGCTTGTGCCCAGAGGACAGAGATGACAGGTTCAAGTGTGGAGAAAGAAAGGAGCTGCAGATGCTCCAGTGAACAGCACCTCCTGTGAGAGTCATGGCCTGGCCTGGGGAGATCAGGAGGAGACTCCTTCACCTGTCTGTCTCCATCAGCACTAGTGTACTGGATCACTGAAGCTCAAACCTGAAGGCTGTGGACTCAGAGCTGAGAGCTCCAGCAACACCTCAATGTCCTCTGCGCTCAGATGCTGATCACATGTACAGGAGTAGGATTAGAGGTGGTGTTAGTTAGGGACCATACATGTCATCTACATCTCAGCTCAGAGGACACACATCAAATATTCAGGTGCTGTAGCTTTGAGTCAGTTTATAATGCAACCAAGGAGGTCATCAGGAGAATAACTTTAGAAACACATTAACCTGTTGGTCTAATGCCTAGATTTCAATGCTACTGACAGAAGGAAAAATAATTGAAGTATGATCACCTGAAGACTAAATAAGAACTTGGTGGCAATAGCAAAGCATCTCAGATTATTACAGAGGGCAGTGAGCTCAATGGGTCTCAGACCTCATGCAGTTACGGTCTCAGAGGGATATACAAGCACATACTCTTCTACACTCTGAAATGCATTTAAAGTGAATGTGTCCCAGTAACATCACAATAGAAAGTTGAACACTTTATTCCAATATGATCAAATGTATGCAGAGAATTACCACAATAAAACCAGGATAATATTTCTGTTCTGGTCACAAGAACAAATTGCTTGACTGTAAAGTTGACTCCTTGCAGTACTGATAGAGGACCCTGTACCATTCCACTGAAAACCTGCATTTTCAAGTGTCCCACAGTATCAATACACCTTGACAGGAGGGGCTGATTGACAGGGCCAGTGACATGAATTAATGTGCTTTGTTTATATTCTTTGCTGTTAGATCTTTTTCATGGTCTAGTGAAATAATTCTGAGTGTCTTTGGGTGGGAGTGCAGCTGAGGCTGGAAAGGAGATTGTTCAGCTGTAGGAAAAACCTGCCTGTTTGAATGTGCTCAGAGTGGAGAGGAGTGTCAGTGTGGGAGCTGCAGAGGAACAAGTAGGGGAGAATTCCACACTGAGAAGAACATCTATTCTGGCTCTGGAGTTTTCTTCTTGTGTGAGACAACAGCTACAATTGTCCTTAACACCGTCACTGTAGAGTCCTGATATCTGAATCACATTCACATACTAACTGCAGGATTCAGACTCACTCCCCATCATCAGAAAACATGTCCTTCCCCTGCGACAGTCGAGTTCACCCCAACACAAGCGCAGGAGAGCTGCTGTGTGGTTTGGATGCTGTCAGAAAGCAGGTGAGGAGCAGGAACCCTTAACATTCATCACAGGAGAGTGAACCAGAGAAACTAAACTGGTTTAGTAATGAGTGCTGAGAATGAGGTTTATTAACCGTTTGGGCAGGATGTGGTGAGGTAATGGGTTGAGCACAGGTGTAGAAGTGATTGCTTTCAGTCTCAGAGCCTCTTCAGACTCCTGTTCTGTCTCAAGGTGTCCTGTTTCTCTGCAGCCTGATGGCCTCCCAACACACAGACACCACTCCACAGCCAGAACCAGTTTCTTGTTTCCTTTCCAGAGTGGAGTCGACACCTGCTTGTTCCTTATTTGTGTTCCCTGTGAGCAGTGTTGCCTTGAGGTGAATAAAGAGCATGAGTGGGCAGTGTAGTGTCAGTGTGGGAGCCCATCCTGTCTCAGGGTATTGTAGTGTGAAGGTGGGACCTTGATACTGGAATCAGAGCTACTTGCAGCCTCTCCAGTCCACTGCATTACAGTGTAGCTGCACCCAGTGCTGTTGAATTGATAATTAGCAGGATCAGCAGTAATTAAGCAGCTGGTTGAGTCAGATTATTGCAGTGGAGTGCACTGGAAGGGCTGCAAGCCCAGTAGCTCAGACTAAAACCTATTTTTAACCTCAGATTAGATTTAATTTTTTGTTTAACTGTCCCTGTTAGGGAATTTGTGGTCTCTCGTGTCCCTGTTTGAAAACTCGCTGTTTAGCAGCAAAGACGAGCAGCTCCGGGATCCGCCGCCCCTATTGGCCGAGTCTGAATGAGAAGGCAGGTGCGGTCAGTCTGCAATTAGACTTCTATCCGCGGCTGTTTAGCGGTTCCGACGCCCGAGTTGCTTCTCTGCCTTTAAATAGCGAGTTTGCAAACAAAGAAAGTTTTTCAAATTTACCGTTTAGGTGGAGCGGGATCCTGGGCGACGGCTGTCGGCTTTTCTCGGTCCGAGTGGAAAATGTTATAAAATGGGGCTTGGAAAGTAAATGAATTGCGAATCTTACTTTTGGCGGAGCTGCCGGACGGGCTGTAGGACTTGTGGCTTCGACTCTGCGGAGAAACATAGTATTAAAATCGTGCTTCAGCTTTTTTAAACTGCTTGTTGTATGTTGTGTTTTTACCTGCACAATACGTTTTTTCTCGTTTGTATTCCAGGCTTCTGCAGGATCCTGGCGCGGCTCTGGGCTTTAAACGGCGGCTGTCGGATCCTTCTCGGCGTGGAGACCTGAGCGCAGACCCACCCGTGTACCGAGTGACCGGAGCTCCGCGGCGGATTCACAGGCGAGTCCGAGTCTCTTCTTCCTAGAGGCCGAGAGAGACCCGGTCAGGAAAGCGCAGCTTCAGGGCTCGTTTAGGACTGAAAACCACTTTCGTCTCTCTTACCGGTATCGACTCACTGTGCAGCTGCAGGTCCGGCTGGGTTTTCTTTCTCCGGAGCCGGTTTGCATGAAGACGCGCCGACCGCTCTGTTTAGCTTGAACTGGGGGAAACTGGTAACTCGAGTTACCGGTAACAGACCGCAGGAAACTGGAGCCCAGCCGTGTGAGACCCGGTGTGAAAACCGAAACCCCCGGTGTGAGGAGAGAGAGAGAAACCGCTTACCTTACTCTTGAAACGCCGGCTGTCCTGCTGTAAAGGTTAAAGCGAGAGAGTTAAAAACATTTAAATTGCATTTCTCGTAGAAAACGTTGCTGTTTTTGTCAAAACCTGTAAGAAATTTAATGCATGTTTTTTTTCCCCCGGCAGCCGAGCAAAGCGCCTGTACCGGAGAGCAGCGGGGTACCAGCCGCCTCTCTCCCAGCCAGCGAGCCGCCGGAGTCCCCCCACCTCCCCTGACCCCAGCCTGCACGGGCCTGGAGCACAGACCCGCCCCTATTTATAACGTGAACCCCTGATGAGCGCGAAAAGGACGACAAAGGTAGCAAAATATTAGACACCGGGGACCGAGATGGAAATGTGTGGATACCTGCTTAATAACACTGCTGTATAGTGTAATTGTTTTATGCTTTATATCCTTATTTGCTGTAATAAAGTGCTGTGAGTGTTAATTGGTTAATTGATTATTCTGGGGTCTGGGGTGTGGGAGGATGGGGTACAGGGGTGTAGAGAACCGTGAATCGGGTCCCCCCTGTGAGCAGCCACACCAAGCGGCTCGCAGAGACAGCCGCGGTACACCGGGCTGTCGTAGTCGGGGAGTCGGGAGCCGCTGGTCTGTGGCCTAGACTGCAGCTTCCATCCCCGGCCTCGATTAGAGCCCCGCCGCCTGAGGACACTCGCAGCCCGGTAGGTGAAGGATGACGCTTCGCGCTGCTGAGGGAACGCGTCCCGTCACCATGGTGACTGAGACAGGGGGTGTGGCTGGGCTTAAGGGCGGGGTTCAGTGTTAATAGTGTCCAATCAGCGTGTGGAAGAGGTGGGTGTAAGAACAGCCAATCAGAAGAGTGCAAGTTCAGCTGGAAAGAAAAATATCAACCGAGCTAGATGGGTCTCGAACCCGGGCCTCTGTGGGGTGGAGATATGCAAGAGTCGGGGTTTAGCAAAGTGAGCTATACTTTCTGTCCAATTTGGAGTATCTCCGCGGTCATACTTATCTGGCAAAATTTCGGTACACGAAAAAAATCGAACACAATAAAAAGGTATCCCTCCTGTTCTTGCAATTCTAAAAGAAGTATCTCTGCTCATCTACTGTGTTTCGGGTTTTACAAAAGCTTTTCGTTGCGGGCTTGAACCCAAGTCTGCACTGATCGCACATTAGTCCGGGGATTTGAACCCGGACCCTCATCGGCCGCAAACCAGCGCGCTACACAACGAGCCACAGCGCCGCGCAAGACCACCGCGCCGCCAAATAGAAAAGCTTTAAAACTGCGATTCACCCCCCGGCCGAGAGCAGGACCCTCTTCTGTAATAAAGACAGAGCAGAAGCACAGCTGGACTGCAGGAGCTACTGCACAACTGCAGCTCAGATGAAGTGAATTGATGATGTTTGTTTAGATGGAGGAGAGTTGGAGCTGCGCTGAATCCTGCAGTGATCTGTAGCTGCTGTGATCCTGCACAGTGTTCAGAGGGGCTGTCAGTCCTGCCTGTTGCACAGGACTCTGCTTCACTGTGAAAGGTGTTGCAGAGAGAGTGTGACTCCATCTGTTTGTATTGAGCAGCTCTGAGTTTGACAGTATGATGGAATTAGACTTGAATTACAAATATGGACAATCAGGCTTCACCCCTCACAAGGAACAGAGCTCATATCTGAAGTTCCCCTGAAACTCTTCGATATAATGACTAGCAGAGAGCTCTCTCATCAACACAAAGACCACAGTTTCCTTCACAGACACTGGAAATAAACCCCAAGAGCATGGAAGAGGTGTTCACAAGCTGATGTTTTATTAAAGAACAAAAATAAGATAAAAACAAGTGACTAAAAGTTTGCTCAGGAGTGTTTTATTATGTTAAAACAGTACATTAGTGTAGTGAATTATCAGAATGAAGGAGTGAAGGAACAGTCATCTGATATTCCTGAGGCTGGTATAGATTCTCCAGAGGCTGTCCCTGAGAAAATACCCACAGCAGTGTAGGAGCAGCTCAGACAGAGGGATCAAAGAGCACAACACAGTTTACTACAACAGAGATCATCTCCTTTCAACACAACAACTGACAACACTATTCCACATCACGAGAGCAGTTAAAAGAATGAACAGAGAGAGAAGATACAAACATAACACACAGCAAACTGAAGAGATCCAGCAGAGATTGACTAAGATCTGTTCAGGTATATATGTATAAAGCAACATATATTTAACAGATATTCAAAACATTGTCTCTGTCTATAAATATTCAATAACATTGCTGGAAAATTTAACATTTAAATGATGTTTAGGGAATTAATTTTAAATAAAGATTAAGTCAGAATCTGTATTCTCTCTTTATCTATTCTAGAGCTGAGAAAAATCAATATTATAATGTAATAACTAAATCAACAAACACAAATCAACACGTAATCTCTGTCTGTCTTCTAGATCTCTCATGGACACAGTATAGAGCTACAGAGGAGAGAGACTGGAGCTAAACCAGCTAGTTACTGGTTAAACTGGACCAAACAAACACCCTTTCCCAGCTCTTCAGCTGCTGCTGATCAAAAACACCTGGATCATCTGCAGCCACACTGACCCCTCCAGGACCAGGACTGGACAGCCCTGCTGCAGACACACACTGACCCCTCCAGGACCAGGACTGGACAGCCCTGCTGCAGACACACTGACCCCTCCAGGACTGGACAGCCCTGCTGCAAACACACACTGACCCCTCCAGGACCAGGACTGGACAGCCCTGCTGCAGACACACTGACCCCTCCAGGACTGGACATCTCTTACTTACTTTATTGTCCCAGAGAGGAAAGTGTTTTTGCAGACAGGTAAAAGACACAACACAATACACAGCACATTTAACACAACAAGAGCCTATTCATAAAATGTACGATGAGAACAAATAAATAAAGTAAAATCTACCCTCAGTTCTCACAGCTTCTGTTAAAGACGAGCTCTTGTCCTGCCTACCTCCTTCCTCGGGGCTGTGGAGTGGACAGTGGACTGTCCAGCTGGTCCTCATGATCCTCACAGCTCAGGGACTCAGCCTTTGGAAAGGTCTGAGCTTCAGTCCTGTTTCTCCAGTAACAGTTAGAAGACACGCTCTGACACACGAGGGTCTCACCATCATCGTCTTCTTCATCATCACGAAGGTTCACGATCACTGAGGCTCAACGTGTCTGAAGCAGAAATAAAGTTTCCACAGCAACTCGTGTAACATAGCGCCGTGATTGCATGTGCTCAGACGAACAAAATACGAGACAAACCGCAACAGTTTACAGCCGCCTCGGATTTTTGACAAAGGCGACAACGATTCAATGTCTCCTTTTGCTCAATAATAACTCCTTCCTGTTTCTTAGATGCAGAGGAACAACAACACATTTAAATTTCCCGCCCCTCTCCTGAATCTCGGTGTTTATTGGGCAACTGATCCGAGTCTCGTCTATAATTGGGAAATTTTACTGTCAATCAGCAAAAACTCCAACTGACCAATCGCGACATCGCTAGACTCAATCCATGGATCTGATTGGCTGTGGATCTTCTTATTCATAAACAGAGAGTACAGACCCCAGTCACATGATCCGGGTGTTTAATACACACCAGACCCTCACTACTGCACTGTAAACCAGCCCTCCATAGACTCGTGTATCACCACCGCCGCCGGCGGACAGTTATCGGAATCGACACCCCCTGCTGTAGCCCGATCAATAGGCTTCGTTTTATTTCGAATTCACTGACTGCGGGCTTTTTTTACGTTTTCACTTTAACATCCAAAGACATCTCCGAAGTCCACATATTCAAACGTAAATTGTATTTTTGAAGGACGAGTCACAATAACGACAGTTTTGACTCCTAAACACGTTAATAACATGCTTTACAATATAATTTACATTTTCATTTAGTATTATACTCGTCAAACTTTTTTTTACAGGACTCCGAAACATAACTTATATCTAGTAGCCTTGAAAAATAATCTAGGATACACATTTAAATGTTAAAGGATTAAGTGAACAATCAGTTTAATATACAAGAAGGAAAACACAACGTTCAGCTCACATCTGAAGAAGGCTCGACAGCCGAAACGCTGTGTTTTCTTTCTTCTCTTTTCAGCAGGGAATAAACTTATTACTTGTTCCTTTGCAGCCTACGCATGCTGACACGGCTACCCACCTGAACTACTTCAATCGGTTCAAATGTCGACATTTAAAGTTGCAGTAACACTGTGAAAAGCGATGTCAGAAGGTGACATTTCACAGTGTGGCCGCCAGGCGGAGACACTGCAACACGTGTCTATGGAGGCTGTTTTAATGAAGCCCTTTTCAGTTTCCAGCTGTGCTCCACTGACCGTGATGTCATCTGTGTCCAGTCCAGCTCCTGGCCCTGAGCCTCAGTGACACAGCAGACACCAGCTCAAGGCCAAGAGTCTCAGACTTACACTCTCAACAGCTCTCAATGAGCCTCAGTGGGATGTTGTGCTGAGGGTGCCTGAACACTTGTCTCACTCAATGATCTTCCTGAACACGTCTTTTCATCAAGCTAACAGGCTCAGTGCAGTGTGCTGACTGAAATCATATTCTCATCACAAATGTTTTACTCGAAGGTCAGTTTTTCAGTTTCTGTGTTCGTCTCTTTGAGGAGGCCATTTTGAGAAAAAACAGGAACGTAGACAACTCCTCCTTCTGACTCTTCTTCTGACTCTTCCTCATTCAGTATCCTGCCTTCTGTCTCTGTGTGGAGAGGCAGTCCATCGTGACGAGAAAGATACATTTTAAAGACGTTGAGACAGTGGGACACCATGGCTGAAGATGTGACCTATGCTGAAATCAAATTCACTAACATACCAGGACAGTGGAGCTATTCCAGCACAGCCAGGATCCCCCCACATTGAGTACAGACCCCCCACAGCTGCCTCCGACACTGGAACAGTGTTATACTGTCTGTCTGCAGCACTAGAACACTGTGATACTGTCTGATGCACTGGAACACTGTGATACTGTCTGGCTTCTTCACTGTAACAATGTGATACTGTCTGCTGTACTGTAGCAGTGTGATACTGTCTGTCTGCTACGCTGTAACACGGTGATACTGTCTGACAACTGCACTGTAACACCGTGATATTGTCTGCTGCACTGTAACACTGTGATACTGTCTGTGTGCTGCACTGGAGCAGTGTGATACGGTCTGCCTGCTTCACTGTAACACTGTTATACTGTATCTGCTACACCGGAACACTGTGATACTGTTTAAATGCTGCACTGGAACACTGTGATTCTCTCTGCTGTACTGTAACACTGTGATTCTTTCTCTCTGCTGCACTGGAGCACCGTGATACTGTCTGCTGTACTGTAACACCGTGATAGTTTCTCTCTGCTGTACTGGAGCACCGTGATACTGTCTGCTGCACTGGAGCACTGTGATACTGTATATCTGCTGCACTGGAGTACTGTGATTCTCTCTGCTGTACTGTAATACTGTGAAACTGTCTGGCTGCTGTACTGTAAGACTGTGATACTGTCTGTCTGCTGCACTGGAGCACTGTGATACTGTCTGCTTTCCTGTAGCATTGTAATGCTGTCTGTCTGCTACACTGGAACACTGTGATACTGTCTGCTGTACTGTAACACTGTGAAACTTTCTGTCTGCTGCCCTGGAAAAATGTGATATTGTCTGTCTGCTGCACTGGAGCACTGTGATACTTTCTGTTGCACTGGAAAACTGTGATATTGTCTGTCTGCTACACTGTAAGAAGGCTCCTCGGCCGAAACGTTGTTTTTCTTTCTTCTCTTTTCAGCAGGGAATAAACCTATTACTTGTTCCTTTGCAGTTTATGCATGCAGACATGGCTACCCACCTGAACTACTCCAATCAGTTAAAATGTCGACATTTAAAGTTGCAGCAACACTGTGAAAAGCGATGTCAGAAGGTGACATTTCACAGTGTGGCCGCCAGGCGGAGACACTGCTACACGTGTCTATGGAGGCTGCTTTAATGAAGCCCTTTTCAGTTTCCAGCTGTGCTCCACTGACCGTGATGTCATCTGTATCCAGTCCAGCTCCTGGCCCTGAGCCTCAGTGACACAACAGACACCAGCTCCAGGCCAAGAGTCTCAGACTGACACTCTCACCAGCTCTGAATGAGCCAAAGTGGGATGTTGTGCTAAAGGTGCCTGAACACTTGTCTCACTCAATGATCTTCCTGAACACATCTTTTCATCAAGCTAACAGGCTCAGTGCAGTGTGCTGACTGAAATCATGTTCTCATCACAAATGTTTTACTCTAGTGGTAGTTTGTCAGTTTTTGTGTTCTTCTTTAGATCACCTTTAGATCAGTTTTATTTTTTTCTCGATAACCTACTAGTTTTGACACGTTGGCTCTGTGGCTGGTAATGAACTTTTTTTCCACAGCAGTTTACCTGCAGATCTTTCAGCCACTATTCTGTTGACTCTGCCACAGGCCAGAACAGTGTGCCTGACTTATTTCACACAGTCCTGGAGTCCTCTCTCCCTGCCTGTCACACGTGTGTCTATTGATTTGTTTGGATCAGTGATCTGTCACTTTAAGGCTATGATTCGAAATCCCTGATCGGTTTTACAGATTGGGGATAAAAGCTGTAGGTCATAAACGAACTCTCATTCTACAAGATTGCTGAAGGCTGTATTGATCCTTTTTTAACTGATCCTGTATTGATTATTGTTTCTAAACCCCTCTGTACAATTGTCCCTGCAGATCTCCCTCTGTGAGAATATGACAATATTCCACCAGCAGTCCCTCTCTGTCAGGCTGCCCTGAGACAGGACTGACCACAGTGTGGCGCCACTGCAGGCTTGCAGAACAGGACTCTCCAGTGTCAAGAGCTGCACCTGCAGACACTGATTGTCTGAACGGGCTGATTGGACTGGGAGGATTTTCACATGGGATTGAGCTGTATAAAAGCTGTGTCAGAGGCACAGGAAGGAGTAGCAGTAGGATTTAGGATAAGTAGGTTAGGGTAAGACATAGAATCTGCTTGTCTCCTTAGACTTATGCTTTTGGTTTTATTTATGGTTCTTTTGTTAAAGTTTGTAAATGTCTTTTTGTTCCACAGATATCTATGTTTCCAGAGCCAGGATCTTCCCTGTGTGATGGTGGCAGTGGGACAGTGCCTCTAGTGGTTGTGTGCAGTACTGCTCTGGAGAGGCTGCAGCCTGGAGCCCTTTCACCGGACAGCTGACCCACAGAGGTGCAGGAGAGGGGTCGGGCCTGAAGCAGAGAGCCAGCAGTGTGCTGGAGCTCAGCCTGTGTCAGAGAGGAGACAAGAGCCCTGCAGGTGAGTGTGGAGGCTGTGGCCCAGTCACCCAGGGGTTCAAGTTGATGATCTCAAGTTCTGCCCACAGTGGGAGGGGCTGGACTGTCCCAGGTCAGGATCAGTGGGGCCTGAGGCCCCCAGCCCAGGGAGAGAAAGGCATTCCTGAGGGAGAGGAAGGAGTCTGCTTGGAGCCCAGGGTGCCCAGAGAAGTGGGGAGCTCAGACCCCAGTGTGTAGAAGCAGTTGTGGGAAGGACTATCTTGCCTTGTCCTACAGAAGATGTACAATGATGCCCAGCACCTCAGGAGAAGACAGGACTGTCTGAGGAATTGGGAGCTGCCAGCCTGATGCAGATATCCCAAAAGCTTCTTGGAGCTCTTGACTACTTTAGGAATGTGATGATTGTAATATGAGATACATCTGCAGGTAGAATATAGTCCCAGTATTAAACTGAATGTGTTCATTTAACACTGTTGAGCTGAGCTAGGGTATTGCAGGGCTAGTGTGTCTGCTCCTGGTTTTCCATTTCTCTTTTAAGCAGCAGCACCTGCAGAGCTGGGGGAAGCCATTACAGTGGTCCAGTGATGAGCTCATTCCCCAGATGAGGTGGGCTGGATGGGGAAAACCTGGACCTGGACACTCTGGCCTTGCAGGCTGCTTGGCTTGTAGGTGTGGTTTAACAAGAAGTTATGACTTAGCCTTTTAACCCTTTGTGTAGAATCCAATGGACATGTCCCTTTTAATGTGCAAAAGAGTTCAGGAGATGACAAGCCGCAAAAATAACTACTGTAAAAAGCATCTGAACAGTACCCAGAAGATTAAAAATGTTATATCCCTACTGTGCTCAAGCAACTTCCTTTTTGTGGTTGATAATGTACAATTAATAAACTGGAAGAGCTAGAACAAAGTGTTGGTTGTCCTGCTGAAGTAGCACAAATGAATTGAGCAATGTGTTGGAGTAAGTGCACCCTCTTGCCTGAGAGAGCTCAGTGCTCACACCAGCCATCATGCCCACAGCCTCTACCACTTCCCTATTCTGAGAAACTAGAACAGTTTTTTAATCTGCACTCTGCTTCAGAGGCAGAAACCACTGAGCCTGTAGCCACAGACTAGCCTCACAAAGTGAGAAAATGCACACTAAGACACAGGTCTACAGTGAGACCTTCACTAGTGTTGGTAAGTTCTTATATCCAACATTTCATGAATTTCAGCTACTGAACTCAATGCAGGTTTGCTCAGCCTTTCTCACAAACTGAAAATAAACCTTTTGCCTTCTTAAACAAATCTATTGGTGTGAAGACAGCATTCGAGACCTCGAACACGCTAAGTCCTATTCAAATGACTGAGAAGAAATGGGTGTGGAAAGATGAGTTGTGTGGGCAGGTGAAGAATACTGGGGCACCCCAGCGATGATCCCCACCCCTAGTCTTGGACCCCTGATCCATGAGGTAGGGTAGGTCACCATTCACTCACCACATTCTAAAGACTAAAGGAATAGTTTCACTGTGGTCAAACTAAGAATTTGTTACATATTTTAATTTATAGATTTAGAAATAATATCAAAGTGCTCTTCAGTGGTTCAGGAGTCTAGATATCTTAAACGAACAGATAATTCACTTGATTCATCAATAGCTTACAGCCGTTGCAAATATTTAGAAACGGGTGACCTGTAAGACTAACTAGACCCAGTGTGGAAATCCCTGTAGAAACCAGAGCTCCCCAGAACCAGGCATCTCCAGGACCGGGGTTACAGACCCCTGGAGTCACTAGACCGGGCCTCTCCGGGACCAGGGTTGGTGACATACAGTAAATAAACTAGATTTAATACATAAAGGTTCTCCTTCACCTCTGTTCCCTGTAAGAAACATACAGCTGCAGAGCCACACAGTTTACTCCGACTCTCCCAGGCAGCATCAGTATCCTCTTTATTCAATCCATTCCAGCACACACAGGCCACAGCGGGGGCAGTTTCCAGAGCTCATCAGGCAGGCGGGGGGCCAGAGAGGTGGAGATTCACCGTTTCCCAAAGCGCCTCCTTCCTGTTACACAACCCGGTCACATCTCACACCCCCCCGGTCTCGCCGCACAGACTTAATGAAAAACAAAGACTTACAGCATGGGAAAAAAATAAGAGCCAGACTGTGAAAGAGAAGACTTGGGACATTTTTGCTTGTTTACATACCACAGCTGTGGCCTAATCTGTGGTCCCAAAGCTTAGAGCTTGTCAAGTGAGCGTGACCCTTGACCCTTTCCGAGAGCCCCGGTTCGTGCAGCACAGGCCAATCACTCCACCATGCAGGGGTTAGAGATGCACCAAGCAGAGACTCAAACAGACAAGGATGCCTACGCAGACCCTGCGAAGAGGCTCTTCTCACAGATCCACAGCTGCTTCTTGGTACAAGTTAAATCATTCCAGCTCTCCTGGGGAGCAGCAGGTGGATCTGAGTCTATCGTGGCACAGTCTTCATTGTGGCAATCATCCGGCTGATCTTTCCTCCAGAAGCTGAAAGAGAACAGGTTTGATTAGCCTCCGGGCCTGCTCCCGGACACTGCTGTCCTGGCTGGATCGAAGAAAGAGACAGGGGGGCTTCCTGACTGGCCCAGCTGGAAAAGTGGAGCGAGACAAGCTCCTCCGCGATCACTGGGTTCGAGCCTGAGATATGTCACCAGTGGGGCTGCCCAGGGTAGGGAGGCCAAACACGCCTGCTGGTACTCATCCCAGCTCAGCTTCATCGGCTAATCGAAGCCTTAATTGAACTAACAAGTTGCTTGATTTGGAACATGCCCGACATTCTTTCGACTCCGATGTTTGGCGCTTGTGAAACGCGGCAGTTAAAAGTGTCGGGTGCCGTGTGCTGCTCGGGGATGTGTCGCTGAGCTCTGAGGACGCAGGTGTGGGGAAGCATGCCTGTGTGGGTACAGTGAGAGAGTGAGCACTCTCCCCTGGAAGGGGAGCAGCTGTGCGATCTGTGCCCCAGGAGGGGACAAGTTGCTTCTGAACTATTACCAGCCTACTGCACTGCTCTCATCCTCCATCTCTACCTGTGACCAGCGTGGGTTTCTACTCAGTCAGTCAGAGTGGAGATCAGAGCCCGGCTCTCCCACAGCTCTTACCTGGGGTTCGGATGAGTGCCATCCACCCAGAGCCAGATCCCCTCTGCCGCTGCATCCGTCAGGCCGATCCAGTAGCTACGTTTGTTGAGACGGTTCCAGATGAACTCCTGAGCAAAACACATAGAATTTCCACATCTCTAGTCTCTCCTGTCAGATTCAGACACACACAGAGTCACACACAGTCCAGTCCAGTGAGACATCTGCTTCTTTGACAATCTGAACACGGACGTAGTCCCTCCTACCTGTTCCTCCTGGGTCCTTATCGTCAGCAGATCAGCCCCCTGCTTCCTGCAAGCAGCTTGGCTGTCAGTCCAGTTCAGCAGATCAGCAGAGAAGTAGTAACACTTGGATTTAAATTGCTTCCAGCCCTCAGGACAGCAGACACAGACTCCCTCTGAGTGGTACAAACACGGACAGCAGCAACGGCATATCAGTACAGCTGTGTCTGCGGCAACGATTCCCACCTTGTCTTTGCCACCAGGGGACAACAACAATAATAATATTCTCCTCAGTGGGGAGGAGAGCAGAGTGATGAAGCCAGTTCAGACATGGGGATTATCAGGAGGCCATGATTGGTAAAGGCCAGGGGGAAATTTGGCCACGACACCAAGGTAACACCTCTACTGTTTTCGAGAAACACCCTGGGATTTTCAATGACCACAGAGAGTCAGGACCTCGGTTTAACGTCTCATCCAAAGGACGGCGCCAGTTTACAGTATAGTGTCCCCATCACTATACTGGGGCATTAGGACCCACACAGACCGCAGGGTGAGCGCCCCCTGCTGGCCCCACTAACACATCTTCCAGCAGCAGCCTTAGCTTTCCCAGGAGTCTCCCATCCAGGTACTGACCAGGTTCACACCTGCTGAGCCCCAGTGAATTTCTAGAAGTCAGTTGCAGGGTGATATAGCTACAAGTGAACGTTTTGTACGTGTCCATTGCAGCCGAAAGGTCGGAGAGCTCACCCCACGTGGTCTGGCCAGTGACGGGACAGTAAAAATCCAGCCCAGAGTACGTCTCGTTCAGCTTGGTGAGGGTCTGCGTCAGTCTGGCGATCTGCTCCTTCAGTCTCTCAATATGGCCCACCTTATATGCCAACGTGCTATCCTTGCTTCTGAGCTCATCCAGTTCACCCTTCATCCCAGCCCGAGAACCTGTGTAATCTGGGAGGAGAAGGTGGGTGTAGTATTACAATTTAACACAAGGGGGCATCATTGGAAGGGGGTTTTGCCAGGCACAATGTAGAGTAACAAGAATAGGGTTATTCCCTGCTGAAAAAAGAAGAAAGAAAACAACATTTCGGCTATGGAGCCTTCTTCGGGTGTACAGCCTACGCATGCTGGCACAGCTACCCACCTGAACTACAATATATAGGAAGCATAAATACAAGTGGAGCCATCATTACACAACAGCCAATGTGTGCAATTCAAGTAGACACGTCATGTAAATGTTCTTCAACATACAGCATGCTGGTGTCCTGGTCAAACTCCTCTCTGGTCTTTACCTCCTAATAATCTCCATCTCATCACTCTGCTCTCCTCCCCACTGAGAGCTGGTGTGTGGGGAGAGGACTGGCGCACTTTGGCCATACAGGTGGGAGTTCATAATGAAAGTCCAGGAGGGATGACACCAGCCAAGTTCACTCAGACTCAGGTCTCAGTAATCAGCAATCACTCCTGCCGTCATTTCCTCTCCTGAAACCCTATCAATACGACACGATCGATCCCCTTCTTGCCCTCGGATTCATCTCCTCCACCTCTGCAGCTGCCCCTGGGTCACCCCTCTCTCTGCAGGGGGGTCCCAGCCTCCTTGTCCTCTGGCCAGGAGGTCAGCCCTCAGCCAAGAGGGTTAAGCCAAATGTTCACTGAACACTCCTATAATCCTTTCAGGACACTTAATTCTTGGGTGTTGTTAATCCTGGTGAATTGGGAGCTTTGAGTGGAGTGTCCAGAAAAGCACTATATAAGTGTAAGGAAGATGATGATGAGGTCGGTTTCGGTGGATCAATGGAGAGAATCTTGGCTCAGACCCTCATCCCGTCAGTCAGGGGGAAAGGCAGGTGTGCAGTACTCACAGTAGACACACAGGGCTATGATGGCAGCCAGCAGGACAGCACACAGCAGCGCCAGACACACTGCAGTCCTCCTGCAGGGCGGAGAGCTGGGCTCAGGTCTCACTGGAGGCACTAGGGGAAATAAACACCCAGGAATCAGCACTGAATACAAAGAACTCCTGCATCCCTGCATTTTGCCAGCAGCCATTTTCATCCTGCAACTCACAGCTGGCAGCCCGCTGGAGCTCAGCAGGGGGGAGCCTGGCCAGAACCTGGATGAGAGACTCCTGGGAAAGCTAAGGTGTTAGTGGGACCAGTAGGGGGCGCTCACCCTGCGGTCTGTGTGGGTCCTAATGCCCCAGTATAGTGATGGGGACACTACATTGTAAATAGGTGCCGTCCTTCGGATGAGACGTAAAACCGAGGTCCTGACTCTCTGTGGTCATTAAAATCCCAGGGCGTTTCTCGAAAAGAGTAGGGGTGTTACCCCGGTGTCCTGGCCAAATTTCCCCCTGGCCTTTACCAGTCATGACCTCTGATGTGTGGGGACCGTACTGGCGCACTCTGGCTGCTGTCGCATCATCCAGGAGGGGGCTGTACACTGGGATTCCCCATTACCTGTAAAGCGCTTTGAGTGGAGCGTCCAGAAAACCACTCTATAACTGTGAGCAATTATTATAATTATAATCCCAAGAGCCACGTTGTTCTCTCATTCCCCCTCCACCTCCCTCCGAGTCTCCGATCCTCCTGCTCTCTCCTCCCTGGGGTCCTAGATTGGGAAACCAGGACAGTCCGCTGGGCGGCAGTGGCCCCGGGCAACGCGGTTTCAAAGCCCAGAACCAGTCAGAGCCGGCAGCTTCTGCAACATCTCGGTTTATGAATGTAAGACTTCCCAAAATCTGATTTTCAGAAACCTGGTAACGTCATCGTTCCGGGCAAAGGCATCACAACGGTTTTCACGTTCGTTATTTTCTTATTCTTTAAAGAGCGAGGGCAACGTGTGACTGACCTGCCGGGCCAGGAGAGGGTGCTGTCTTGGCCGGGAGAGATCCAATGCTTACATTTTCATATAACCCCTCATTCTGGACCCCTAAAACAGAGAAGGGGAGTCTTGATCACCGCGCTGCTGACTGGATACTACAATGCATTAACTGTGGACTGAGAAGAGACTGAGGTGATGATCAGACCATGATGCATATTAACACTGTGGGCAGGGGGAATCTTTTAAATTAACAGGACTGTAACAATAAGGTAAGTAAAAATACAAGCAGAACTTCTTCGATGTTTAGTTAATCACTTCCACCACTTGGATTGGTGTCATAGAGAATAAATGTGCTCAGTTCATATTTACTGATCAGAGGGTCAGAACAGCTGATCTCCATAACCAACAGCTTGTAAATTAGACAATTAACATTAATACTGGGCAAACACCTAGTTTGCCTTCTGAGTAATTGCAAAATAAGACCAATACAAGTCAGAAGTTGAGCACATATTCAAGATGCTGTTTTTTTGGATATTTTTTAACAGCACTGCATGATAGTCAAGTGACTTCCCTTTAGAAAACCATTATTGCTCAGCTAATGTTTTTATTTAGATGAGAGGTGACTTCCTCTCTGAAAGGAAACCACAGCCAATGTCCACTCAGATCAGCTGCATGAGATCACAGGCCCAAGGCCTCCTTGGTATCCGGGTAGCCACCACAGCATCGAACGTGAAATACAACCTCACCCACTGCGTTTCCCCATTCCTCAGGCAGAGCGATGGCTATTTGCTCACTTAATTATGTCCTGGAGCTCAATTAGATCGGAGAACTGCGATCTCTGGTCGACGTGCAGCAAGGGTGTTGCAGCAGGCAGACCGAATGCCAACTACCCCACCTCTATTCCTGCACGCGTTAATTATCAAAGCGATCGTCAGCACCTGGGTTACTGAAATGACATTCAGGTGAAGCATCAAGTCGTGCAGCTGAAGGTGGGTTCTGTGTAGCCAATCCTTGCCTAAAGGCCCGCACACCTGCTGGGGTTCAACCCAACTGAGCTTAATTAGTTCAATTAAGGCTCCAGTTAAGAAGTTGCTCGATTCTTTCTCCTCTGATGTTTGATGCTTATGAAACGCAACAGTTAAAAGGTGCCTTCTTGCATGTTTAAGAGCTAAAAAACTGCCCAACAGTCAATTTCTCTTGTTATCAATTCAGTTCAGAGTTCAACTGTGAAACAGGGAGCTGGGCTGGAGCACGAACCAGCAGGCTGGAGTGTGAGGGAACCCCTGATTAAGAACATGATGATAGTCATTATTTCGCACTTATAGTCACTTATAGTGACAGACAGTATCATAGTGTTTAGTGCAGCAGACAGATAGTATCACAGTGCCCCCTTGCAACAGACAGTATCACAGTGTTACAGTAAAGCAGAGAGTATCACAGTGTTCCAATGCAGCAGACAGACAGTATCACAGTGTTACAGTGCAACAGACAGTATCACAGTGCCCCAGTGCAGCAGACAGACAGTATCACAGTGCCCCAGTGCAGCAGACAGACAGTATCACAGTGTTCCAATGCAGCAGACAGACAGTATCACAGTGTTACACTGCAGTAGATAGACAGTATCACAGTGTACAGTGCAACAGACAGATAGTATAGTCTGATTTGTGATGCGTAAAAAGAAGATATGTTTAAACAGGGGAAATTATTCAAAACCTAATGAAATCTAAGACATGTAGTTTCTCCTCCCCTCCTTCTCTCTACTTCAGCTCTTCAGAAAATGGTCAACAGGACGAAAACCTCCAACGACACCCCTTAGCAGTAAAACCCGGGGAAGTTTTTTTATTTTAATTCAGCTTTAATGCAGCTGCATCTCTCCGATGGCACAGACTTGTATCGTAAAATGTGAAAGGCCTAAGATAAAAATCTTTTCTTTGGCATCCCCATACAAACCTACAAAAAAAAATCCCAAATAACACTCAACGCAAAATAAATACACATGCAAAACAAACAATAGTTCTAGGCACGCAACAATACAGATATGTTCTTTGCTCTCTGCTTATATGACATAACTTAGACATAATCTGTCATTTAGGTGCGTTTTTGATGTACTGACAGCACAGGGCCCAAAAGATTTCTTTGTAGACATTTTTCTTGGGCACAGACATTCTAAATCTCCTCCTTGTAGGTAGCATTTATTTGACTAGCAATACGAACAGTTCTGGCTGGTTTCCCTTTACTCTTAATACTCAGGCTACCCTACCACACCATGATACTTTCTACTCACCTTATATAAAACCTCTCCAATACGTTCTGACTCACTCCAAACCCTTTCAGCTTCCTCATCAAAAATGTACGCTGACTGGCCTTCTTACAAATGCAACTGCTGCTCTCTGCAAAGTTCATCTATTACTTTTCCTAGATATTTGAAACCGTGAACATCCTCCACAGGCAGATTAATAAGGAAGGGAGGTTGAAAATCGCATGTAATTCTCTCAAAAGGAGGCAGCACTTTGGTTTTATCAATATTTAGATGAAGCAGACTTGATTTATTTAGCTCTTTATTTCTAGTTTACTTATCTGTTCACAATAACCCACCACCCTTCTCTTTCATCCCCAGTAAATCATCCTACCAGAGCCATGTCATTGGCATACATTCATAGGTTAACAGTTCCCTGCATTTGCATTTCATTTGTAGAGATGGAAAACAGCCAAGGTGACAAAATGCAGCCCTGAGGAACACCCGTAATTAAAACAATTCAATTTAAAATCCTTAATCCATTTAATAAGCCTCCCATTAACATCCGAAGCCAACAGCCATTCCAGTAGTACAGGGGTGTGAATTATATGAAATGCTGAACTGAAATCATTAAATAAGATATGCACATATGACCTGCTGTAGACGACTAGCTACTAAACTCACTGTAGTCAAAGCTGCATTGTCAGTCCCCTTGCACTCTTCATAAACAAATTACAGGGGACCCAGATGATTTGCAATCGAGAGGGTTTATAAATCACCCTTTCCATGCACTTAGCCAGTAATGGGGTAACTGCCTCCAGTCGAAAGCCACTTACTGCTCTGGCCTTGGGTTTTCTGGGTACAGGTATAACTGTTGAAGCTTTCCACTTATTTGGGACAATACAAGAATCGGGTAGTGCCTGAACTTTGAGTAGGAACCAAGTTCGAACTCCCCTGAGTTGATTAACACTCAGGTTCAGCGCCTTTGAGGCGTAAATCATCCCAGCATAAAGTTAACAGAGATAACAGAAGAGCCCTGTGCTTCCTGCTGGGATGTCACTTACCGGAGCGATTGGCTTCTGGCTTTGATCCGATCGGACTCCCTGTGTAGTGCATGTTGCCGTCTTCAGGGCTGTCCAGTACAATGTAGTATGTGTCACTATCAGACTGTCACATTTACATACAGACACAGTTTCCAAAGACTGCTCTCGTGCAGACTGCAGATGAAAAGGAAGCCAGTCCCTCAGACCACAGGAAACTCTTTGATGGCCTGAAAACTGTCTTTGTGTCTGAAAGCTCAAGCATGAATCTTTGTATTTATTACCTGATTGCATTGTAACTGATATCTAATTTGTAGGTCTTTAAGAAACAACGGCATCTCACCAGGACACCAGTGGGAACAAAATAGTGAACAAAAACGCATAGTACTGTAGATTTTTTAGGGAGGGGTTACCCCACTGTACTGTCTTGACAAGCATCAATCACCCAATACCAAGAGGGTGACCCCTTCTGAGACCTGAAAACGCCGCCTTGTGTCGATCTGAGCACGGCGTTGGCCTTTTTGATCATCACAATAACACGTGTAATTCACATTGACCGTACTTTCAGGGCAGCTTTAAAATCCCCATCCCGCCTCAAAGTGTCCAGGTCAAGCTGGCATGGAGTCCCATAAAGTCATTATAAAGGGAAGAGGAGGTTATTGCTCAAACCGAGGTTCCTCCATTAGGCCCAGGAAGGTGGTAAGAACTGAGTCAGCCCTGGGCTTCTAGAGCATCACTTTTAAACCACAGGAACACTAACACTGTGGTCTCCCCCTCTCTGGGCCGTTACAATCTGATTTAACAGTTGCCTACAGCCAGAGCCAAGCCTTTCAAGACTTCAGCTCAGTGTGTACCTGCCTCATTTTCCCATTGTCCGTGGCTTTTGAAAGCCAGGAGATCAATCACTGGACCTGCTTTCACAGACCATTTGTAACAGGAGAAGCAGTTTTCCAACAGAAACGAGCCATCGGATTCTAGACTCAATGGAAGTGACAGTGTAAAAGAACCAAACTATTCTCTATAATCTTGAGACATCTTGTGGGGAATGTTCTCAAAGACACTGACAAAGCCAACCCAGTAGACGTCTTCATTATCAATAGTGCGACCTGAAGCGGGGCACACCAAACTATTTTAAAAACATTTAAAACAGAGAGCAGGGGGACATTGCTTTACACAAAGGGTGGTGGGAGTGTGGAACAAGCAGCCCAGTCTTGTTTCTGAGGTTGAACCCTGGCTTCTTTCAAGAAATCTTGTTGACTGTTAGTGCCTCAAAAAACGCATAATGATCAATGCACGTTATACACCAGCAGAAGTATTAGTGTCTTGTGCTGTGAAAAAACTGAAAGTACCCTTTGTGCAATGCACGGCTTAGCCAGAAGATGGCAGGAGAGAGACAGTTTCGCTTAAAAACTGACAAAAACGACAATAGGACATCAGGATCTGAAGCATTTAATCTAGTCCTCACTTGCAACAGTACAGCAGAATGTGACAAAATAAACTAAAAGCACCCCTGCCCAAACAGCTTAACAATACTTTTAAATGCAAACAATACGAAATATATCCAACTGTCCAATCCCTAATGATCTTATTAAGATCATACCAAGTGTGAGTCATTTAGTTAAAAGAAGTGCCACTACTCAAAACTATTCAAATTGTACACAGAATAAGCAAAAGAAACAATTCACAAAAATTATGAATGCTATTCCCATAGTAAAACCAACATAAAAGAACCTGTGACATTTCTTCATTCTCATCAGAGGTACAGGTCCTCCTGGTCATGTTATCTTAACGGCACATCCACTGATCTGTCCATTGTCTAAACTCTTATCCAGTTCAGGGTCGTGGGGGAGACCTAACCTATCCCAGCAAGCAATGCTGCAATCGTGTGTGTGTGTGTGTGTGTGGGGGGGGGGGGGTCGGTGATGTGGGAATACTTTTCAGCCTTTTTGTTCAACAGCCCACAGACTGGATGGAAGTGAAGGTTGATAATATTGGATGTGCACACATACCTGGGGAGTTTCTGTCTCTCACGTGGGCTTCAGTCACTTTTACACTTGGGATCGGGTGCGTCACAGCGATTCTGACAGGGTCACGCTGCTGCAGAGGTCACTCTGACTGACCACCCCCCCCTCAGAAAGCGATCTGCACGCGGACCAAAGGGCAGGACACTTTTACAGTTTTACCCCCACTCCCTCTGTCTGCCATCAGACTCTCTTTGCAGACCTGTTCTAGCCCGTTACCAGTAACCCATTATATAACACCCAGACGTGAAATTGTGAGAATGTGTTATGACACTGTCCTGAACTTGTCTCCCCCCCCCATCACCCCTGTATTTCAGAAAAAACTGCTTATTTGCACACTACTTACACTATTGTAAATACCCATTTATTCTTTTATTTATCTACTCTTTACATTGTTTTATTTATACTGACATTATGTGGACTGTTTCTAGTGTATTGCGCACCTCGGACCAGGAAAAACTAGATTTCGTTCTGTCTTGTAGATCTGTATAAGTGCAGAAGGACAAAGTGAACCGAGCCGTGAACTGTAACCCATCACCCCTAATCATCCCCTACTGTGAGCCTATTTACAATTCAGAGGTGCTTTGGTGGCCTCTAGTGGCCAGTCGGGTGCTACTGCAGTCCCGTCACAGGTTGGCTCTGCTGCGTCCAGCCACAATGGCCACTCTAAGGAGAGAGGGGCAAGGTGTTGGCCTCGCAGATCCACCGCAGGGAATTTTGACACTCGACATCGTTCCAGCTCTCCAGAGCATTTACGGTTGTGAAGGTGGCTGCACAGTCCTCGCTCAGGTTGAAATTGTCCGGTTGGCCATCCATCCAGTACCTGCAAGAGTGCAGAACGCCCTTCAGCACAGCCAGCAAGTTTACAGGACCTCCCAAGCCTGCAGTAACAGCACAGCACACGGTAGTCATCATCCGAGCCTGTCACTCCTCTGTTTCCAGATCTCTTCACAACGCGGCGTTATTGCGTAGAGGGTTCAATCACCGAAAGCCAGAAGAAATTCTTTAAAAGTTTTACATTTTTTAAAAGTCATCAGTTACAGTGATCTGTGCTGTGTGTAGAAATTACTATGTAAAGCCATATATATTGTGTCTTAAAAGCAATTTTCCACCTTCGTCATATCAGTGTTAAAAAGCAATCTCTTATTACCTTGGAAAAGTAACGGATGACTTTCTAAAACGAGCCCCTGACACAAGGGCCTTGCACTTGTAATGGATTACCGTTTCAAACTAATACCCTGCACAAACACCTTGTAACTGTGACGGACTACTTCAAAAACGTCCTCAACTCTGTGTTTGTACAGATGACTTTATTGTGTGTCTTTACTGTTGCTTCCTGCTCGATGAAGTCATTTTAAAAAGCAGGAGGTTTTTTTTAGGCCAATGAGACCTCCGGGTTGAATACGTGAAAATCATGGGACTCTTAACAGTTCTTACCCTCCGGTCAGTTGAGTGTCGTCCACCCAGAGCCAGGTCCCTTCTCTTTTTGCATCGGTCACTCCGATCCAGTACTGATTCCAGTAATTTCCTCCAGTGTGACTCCAGATAAATATCTAAACCCGAGAGACACCTTCAGTCGCTGTTGAAGGGCGTGCCCATGAAGCAGCCCCACACAGTGTCCAGCGTGAGGCGCTGTGGTGCCCAGTACTGTCACCCTCCTCCCTGACCCCGTTGGTTCCTACCTGTTCCAGGCTGCTGTCTATAATCACCAGGTCACCTCCTCGTTTTTGACAGTCAGAGCGACTGTTATTCCAGGTCTCATAATCTTCAGAGATGTAGTAGTACTTGGAGTTGAACTGCAGCCAGTTTTGGGGACAGTCTGTGCAGACCCCTTCTGTGCGGAAGAGACAGTACGGTCTTGCACCTCTTTACTGGTTCCAGCAACAAACAGGGCAAAAACTATCCATCCATCCATCCATTTTCCAGCTGCTTCATCCAGCTCAGGGTTGGGGGGGGGAGCAGGAGTCTATCCCAGCAAGCAACAGGCACAAAGCAGTGTACACTCTGGACAGGACGCCAGTCCATCACAGGGCACACACACTTACGCCAAGGCCAAGTTTTCCCAGAATCCAATTAACTCACCAGCATGTCTTTGGACTGAGGGAAATCAGATCCCCTTGAGGAAACCCATGTGAACCCAGAGAGAACGCGCAAACTCCCCACATACAGTACCCCGGGAATTGAACCTAGGGCCCCAGCACCGCAAGATAGCGACGCTAATCTCTGTGCTACTGTTAGACAATGTCTTTGGATCGAGGGAGAATACCCACATGAATATGGGGAGAACATGCAAACTCCACACAGACAGAACCCCAGGTCTGGAATTGAACCCCATGCACCAGTGCTGCCAGGTCCAAACAGAGCTGCCCACATGGAAAAATCAACACATAAAATACAAAAATCTGCTCCATCTGGGAACAAGAGGCTCCATAAAGCAGTCAAGGCAGTATAATGATGGATGGATTTTGTGAAGTCAGTTCTCAATCTTAGTCCTCAATCTCAGTTCTCAAATACTGGGAAAGTACCTGATGTCCTGTTGCTGGCGACGGAGCAGAAGTAATCCAGTGGAGCGGTCTGCTTGCTCAGTTCCACGACCTGGTCCAGGAGTTTCTCCCTCTCTCTGTGCAGCTGCTCTCTGCAGGCAGTGAGGGAGCTGCACTTGATCTGAGACAGATTCAGGCCGCTGGCTTTGCCCGGAGAGCTCTGGGACAAGCAGGCGGTTTTTGACCTGCTACTGAGAATATCTGTGTGAAGAAGACAGGCAAACCTTACTGACCAGTCGATACAGCTGTTTCCCAGCAGATAGAACTTTTCCAGTGGTCTGATGCCATCCCTGTGTTTTTCCAAAGGTGTACTTCCTGCCACCGCCAAAAAAACATGCCATCTCTACGGCGAATCGATCCCTGCTCTGGGTCGGGACCTTTCCTGACGGCGCCCCTCCCAGGAATATCCAGAATTCTCCTGGCTGGTACCCCCAAGGCCTCCACGTGTGGGGGGAAAAAAAAACAGCAGGACGAAGGAGAGAAAGACAGACAGAAACTCCCGATCAATCCCGAGACATTTCTGGAACGTGTCTGTGGTTGTGTAGGTATAAGAAACGACTGAATGAGTACTTAAAAGATCTGGGGGGTTTACGAAGGAGAAGAAAACGACCAAACTCTGCAGCTTGTTTGGCCTTTTGAATGGATGTAAAAACCGGATTTGGGTTTATTTCAGTTGGAAAGGCGGAAAACAGGCACGTTCGTACATCCTGGATGCAAATAAAAAAACGCTTTACTCCAATGGGCTACAGCGAACTCCCATGAGTTTTTAAACCGAGCGAGCAACAGCGAGCACCCGTGAATAGTGTTTGTTATCAAGAGCACCTTGGTGCTCTATGACCATTTCTACACATGGAATAAAATTCCCCACCCACATGCCCACGAAACACTTTTTACAAATTTACAACCCTCCGCCTTGTCTGGATGACTGTGTCAAGGAGCACAGGAAGTCCACCTAGAGGAAAAGTTCCCAGTTCCCCTTCTGAAAAATCGGCCAGCTCTGCCGATTCGCTCTTCCCAGCATGCCCTCTGACCTCCCCCATGTCTGCCGGGAACATGCGTTGTGACATCGCGCAAGTGGTCACGAACAGCGCATCACTTCCTCTTCCTGCGCCACATGACTTCCTGCCCTGGGGGGCGCTACAGCCCCCTCGCATTCGCCACCAATGTTCGAAGCTTCTCCATCACAGGATCTCCTCCCATGACTCACCTGTTGCGGCCAGTCATTGGGGAATGACCGGCCCCCTGTGACGGACCTCAGCTGGCAGACGTATCTTAGGAAACCCAGATGTTTCCAGGTCTGCGCAGTGCCATGTTCTGCGATTCTTCCAATGAAAACTTCCAATGAGGTGAAGCAGCTCTATTACACTGTAAACAAGCAGGCTTGTGAATCCATAACTTACTTGTTAACTCTGCCTGCAGATCACGCTGGAACATTTCTGCAGTGAAAGGTCTGCTGCACAACCTGTACCTATTCGCTCATCCATCACAGCACATCAGTCATTACAGGGACTAGTGAGCAGGAAGGGCCGCCTCACGTCACATTTCTCGCAAACTCTCGCTCCTGCCGGTGACGAGACCAGCGGTTTGTGACAACATGGCTGCCAACATGGAATGTGGGTGTGTCAGAGCAGCCTACCTGCACCCCCCCTCACTCTCCCCTGTGTGCGGTCAGGGGGTTTGTCACAACCGTTTTTTTTTCTGTATTCAAGTCCCATATGCAGCTGCAAGTTAGAGGAGTTTTTGTCCAAAAACCTAGGTGTCTATTTCACTATGTGAAGAACACACTGATTTACACAGACATTCAAATAAAAGTATATTAACTCATAGGGACATATAATGCCCACTGCCATTACAGTTTAGCAAGAATGTGGGCTGATAGTGTGTTATACTCACAGTAGACTACCAGGGCTACGATGCAGGCCACTAATACAGCACACAGGAGCCCCAGACACATTGCAGTCCTTCTGTAAGAAGGGCTTGGCTCATCTTTCGCTGTGGACAAAAATCAGTGGAATTAGTCAGAACCACATCCTCACACTACGGGCTACAGTGTAACGCACAGGCTAGGAGTACCGAACCTGTAACTAGGGGGTTCCAGGTTCAAATCCTGGATGAGACACAGCCGTTGCAAGCTTGAGCAAGGTCTTTCACCTGAATTGCTCTAATAAAACGACTTCATAAGGGAGAGCAAATGTAAGTTGCTTTGGATTAGTGTCAGCAATTTAAACTAGTAAAATAAATTGTGATCACGTACCCCCCCCCCCAGAAACTATTTTTTGCTTCCTGTTCCTTCTGACCTCCTATTTCTCTCTCTTATTTCTCAGTTCCAAAGTCCCTTGGCAGCAGCAGGGTCTTCCTGGTTTTCTAATTACGTAATGAGTAATGAGTAATGAGTAATGAGTAATGATCAATGAGTAATGATGGGCTTGATTGCTCTCTCATCCGGTGTTACAAACAGCCCTATGAGTCCTGCCAGGCCGTGGCCCACAGCAGTGGGGGGAGTAGGATTCTAACCCAGCAAGCGACAGGTGCAGGGCAGGATACACCCTGGACAGGACGCCAGTCCTTTGCAGGGCACACACTCACACCAGTGCCAATATCCACCAGTATGTGTTTTTAGTATGGGAGGAAACCCAGCAAGACCAAGCAAGCTCCACACAGACAGCACCCCAGGAATTGAACCCAGGGCCCCGGTGTTGCCAGGCAGCCAAGCTTTCCACTTGTGCGAAAGACAATGAGGACACTACAGGGAAGTGCCCACGAAACCCCCAAAAAACGGGAGGCACGCCAGTCCCCTGGTTTCTTTCAAGAAACCGCTGGATGAGATCCTTCAATCAGGACAGGAGGCACGGCTTCACACCAAGAGTGGTGGGAGAAGGGAACAAGCAGCCCGGCCACGTGGTTGAAGCCACTACCCTGGGTTTCTCTCAATGAACGGCTATCATCACCATACTGCATGTGCCATTGACTCTTTTCGATGTTCAGGGCAGGGTTAAAATCCCCACCCCGCCCCAAAGTGTCCAGGCCAAGAACTCATGATACCCATGATGGGCAATTCAGACCTGGGATCAATTAACTTACTATGAAACAGCTACATTGGCTGAATGTCTCCTCTCATCCCCTCTGTTCTTAGTCCCCCGCCCCCCAAGCTGATCGGCACCAAGATGTAAACTGCATTTGTCCTTACCTGTCCGCTTGGCTCCTCGATTCTTGATGGGGGTGGGGGTCACCGTGCTGTACATGTCCCTGTCTGAATACTCCAGCCCAGTGTATATGCTCTCCGATGCTGTTGACTGAACTCTGTTGTTAGCCCGACTCGCCATCCCCACAGATGGGCTGCTGCAGCAGTGGATGCTGTCGTTCTCTGTGGAATGTGCTCATACTGTCTCTCCGGGACATGCGAGTGAAACAGGAAGTAGCTCTGTCAGGAAATGGAAAATTGGGCAAGGACCGGAGCACGGTGTCTAAACGTCTCCGTCTCCAGTGCGTCTTTGAGCATTTGTAGCCCCCTCCCCAGGAAAGTCTGTTACAAATCAGGCTAGGGAACATTGTGATATATCGCACTTCTGTTTTTTTGTGTTGTTGTTTTGGTTGGGTTTCGCCAGCATTGCAACTGGTTTGGAAACCCACAGGTCTGTCACTCTGTTACATCATCGTGGATGAGCTGGGGGGACTGTGCTCACACGCAAAAGACAGTTCAACTGTGCGGCAAGCCATCTCCACGTGGACGGCACCCCTGGGTGCGGAATTGCACCCTGGGGGCCCCCCGAGCCCTGTGCGACAGCGACGTTAACTAGCGGCCCACCGTGTTGCCCTTTCCAGAAAGCATCGTGCTCCAGAACGTTGGGCTGGGATTACATTTGGTCCCCTCACTGCAGCGCTCTCCCAGCTGTCTAAGAAATACCAGTGCTTGACTGGATTAAAATCTCAAAACCCAAAAAAAGAGATAGTGAGTCATGATCAAGCTCGGAAAGGCCCAGAGGACGTCAAATCTCCTCTCGTGTCTGTGTCCAGATGTCATGTTGCCGGCTAACATGTTTGAGCACTTCCTTCTCGCATGAGGACGTGATCAGCGACCGTCCTTACCGGATATCTCCCTCCGGCTCCGGTCCTCTTCCACCTGCCCAAAGGGCTCCCGTCACCCCGGCAAAGCCACAGAAACTCCAGCAAGCTTGAGGGCCTCCCTCTGTCCCGTGACTGCGAGATCAGTTTCACTCGTCCACCCGCCACGGGCCTTGGACAGAGCCGCCTTTCCCTTCCTCCCCAGCTCAGGCCAGCAGCAGGATCACCCTGCAGCCCCCCTGGAGCCCAGCAGGTGTGAGCCTGGCCAGTACCTGGATGGGAGACTCCTGGGAAAAACTAAGGTTGCTGCTGGAAGAGGTGTTAGTGGGGCCAGCAGGGGGCGCTCACCCTGCGGTCTGTGGGGGTCCTAATGCCCCAGTATAGTGACACGGACACTACAATGCAAAAAGGTGCCGTCCTTCTGTTGAGACTTAAAACCGAGGTCCTGACTCGCTGTGGTCATTAAAGATCCCAGGATGTTTCTCGAGAAGAGTAGTGGTGTATCCCCGGTGTCCTGGCCTAATTTCCCCCTGGCCTTTACCAGACATGGCCTCCTAATAACCCCCATCTCTGAACTGGCTTCATCACTCTGCTCTCCTCCCCACTGAGAGCTGGTGTGTGGGGAGAGTACTGGAGCATCATCCAGGTGGGGCTGCACACTGGGGGTGGTGGAGGGGATCCCCATGACCTGTAAAGAGCTTTGAGTGGAGTGTCCAGAAAAACCGCTATATAAGTGTAAGGAATTATTATTATGAACTCATCCCCATGATGACAGTACACCCGCAGGGAGCTCCAGCACAACGTCTTCCAGCCCCCATTTGCCCCTGATTTGAGGACAAAACAAGACCTTGCGACGATCCTGATCCTGTTAGTGTTTAACACATCGGAGCTCGTAGCTGTTTGAGAAGTGACAGAAAGGGTCAGTTAAGATTGGCGGAGCTGAAATTGTGCCGGATTTATAAACTCATGTTCAAGGACTAGTGGGGAGTGGATAACTGGAGCTGTAAATAAGCCGATTTCGACCTGCAATATCAGACACACACTCACACCCCAGAATGAAACCCAGGACCCCAGAGTTGCAATGCGAACCACTGTACTACCATGTGACCCATACCGTATATATTATAATTGAATTGCTACCTACTACCTTGTTTGAGTGTAGCATTTTTCCCCAGTTCTGAGCTGTTTACTATGTGTTATTACAGTACCTACATTGCTTTCGAGCAGACTTTTTGCTTCAGTTCATTTTGAGGAAGAGACAATAATTTGCTCAATCTCTTCAGGCCTGAGGTTTCCTTGCAGAGGTGTTTAAATCAACTGGGGACTGCCGTTACACCGGCCAACCCGCAATGACAAGCTGTCGGGGTGCTCTGCGCTAAAGAAAAAGACGCCAAACGGACTGATTGAGATGTAGGCCCTTTAAATCAGTGTTTCGCACAAACAGCACGGGCCTGCAGGAAAAAATAAAAACACTAAAGATTTTATCTTCTAAAACCGGAACTCATGACGCCAGAGCGCCATCTGGTGTTTGTGAGCTTTCACTGGTTGAACTCCCACAAAAAAATCACAATCCCTTCCATTTGCCCTGCCTGCAGCTTAACCCAAAGCACAGTGATGTCTCTTTTTTTAAAGTACAGCAAGATCAGAACTCCTACGTCTGCTTTTCCAGTCAAACAATTCCAACTTTCGCACACGCTTCAATCGTCCGACCGTGCACAGAGACTAGGGGGTCACAGATGTCATTAAATTCCAATACACATCAAAAGTCTGAAATCTGCTTCCAGAGGAATGTGTCCCAGTACTTATGATAACTTGAAATCACCGGGTTGAACACAAAGTGTTGTTTTTGTTCCGATATGATCAAATGTTTGCATCGAATTACCCTTAACATACAACAGATATCATAGTGCATTTAAAATTCATACTCTTGTGATAACAAATACAAATTGCATGGCTGTCAAGAACAAATAAGATGTCTGACTTTACTGTCCCAGTATTTTCAAAGGGGACTGTATATATGTTTTTAACAGAAACCCAAAGCTTTTATCACCTCAATCTATTCAGAAAGGGTTAAGGTAGCACTCTAAAGTAAAAACACTGTCGGTCACACTTACCACAGCTATATTACCGTATACATGAGCAGGGCAGGACTGCATACGTTCACACACAGAACAAACTCAATCTTCAGCTCTGCTGAGGTTTAATCCACTCCTCATCTTTAATGGTCTTGCAAGAAAAACTCAGTTAACATTTCCTTTTCTCAGAGAACTGCTTCGTTATGCAGAGGAACACTTGCACTTATTATTGTAATTACTTAATAAGTCTTTTTTTATTTCAATTGATGTTGATTTGCTCTTTTGTTGTTAACTTTAAACATTCTGAGCTGCCAAGCATGTGGTCTTACAACCTGGAGTGGGCGGGAGCCAGGGTAGCCGAGGGACGTAATTGGTCGAGGCAGGAGATGATGTCACAGAGGTGGAGAGGCAAGGAAGGTGAGAAGGGGTCGGAGGGCGCGAGGCCAGAGGACTGTGGGTAATTGGCGAGACCGAGAGAGAGTGGGAGCGACAGAGAGCCAGTGTCTTCCAGCGCAGCAAGGTTTGTTCGGAAACTGCAGAGAAATTCCGCCTCAATTTTCACAGAATGAGTTTGGATCCACATTAACCCACGTCTCTCCCTGTTGTTTCTCAGTAGTCATGCGTCTTTGTAAACAGTGAACTAACATCTCTCCCCAGTGCTTTCAGGGGTTCCAGGAGTGCGTGAACTCCTCTCTATTAAATGGGGTGTGCAGGTTATTAACCCTTTCACCTCCACTCCCTTTACATCTCTCTAGTGCTAGACATGTACAGTGTATTATCACCTCTCTTCATAATGCTGTTTAATGGGCATTTACATCAGAAAACATTAAATATCACCAATCGCGCCATTTCCACAACTACAGGGAATACTCCTTTCCTCAGGCTTCTGATTTTCTCAAGACTTCTTTTATTTATTACAAACTGAGCTCCGGGGCTCAACAGATCAAACAAAGAGCACAGGATGTTAATACTCGTGCACACAGAGCGATCGGTGTTTATATTTGACGTTTTACCACTCAGAGCTCAGTAACCCCTGAACCTCTCTCTCGCCCCCCTCTCTTTCTTGAGTGCCGTGTATGTACAGTGTATTTCCCAGCCTCCTCTCCTCCCCCTGTCTCTCTTTACTCCGTCACTCTCCTGTAGAAATATAGGTAGCCCAGGTCTTTGGGCGGTTTTTCCGACGCACAGACTTTCTGGTCGTTAAAGATCACCCACCTACAGGACACAGAAACAACAGACACCATCGGAAAATCAATATTGCAATTACACAAGGGGTGACCTTACCAAGACCACAGTTAAAATGACCAATGTCAGTGTAGACAGAAGATATTTGGGTGCCAATAATCACTACGCAATACTTTGACAATGTCTCTTTACCTCAAAGCATCATGGGAGTATGGTTTTCCAGAAAGAATCTGAACTTGCCTGAATTCACAGAATTGCCTGAACTGTACAACGCCTTATTGGAGCAAATTCGGACTCACTCTGCAGCAGGCGGTCTTAACTAGAGATGGCCGACACACTTTATTAAGTCACTCCTGTGTTTATAAGGTTAGACCTGACCGTTTGGTTAGTCGACTTTGCCAGTGGGGCTGGGAAGCTTGTTCCAGACTCCCACAACTCTTTGCGTAAAAGAAGTGCCTCCTGCTTTAACTGCACTTCCCTACAGCTTTTGTAAAAGTCCATCGTCAACTTGTGTCCTTGGGGTGGTGTTTCACTGTTGCTTCTGAAGGCCACTGTTTGAAAACTTCTACTAGACTAAAAGGTTCATTTCTTGAGCCTGTTAGTGTTGGGACATTCCCATAAACCTCTGGGATGTATTTCTCTGGACTTATTACAGAGCCAAAATATCTTTTTGTAATGTGGTGACCAAAATTGTACAAATCTCAAAGGTCTGACAACTGCAACATAACATGCTTTGATTCGCACTGTTTTACCTACATATCCAAACAATTTGTCTGGAAAACCTCGACTTCCAGGGCGGCTCGCTTCTTTAAAGGAGTCTCCTGACAACACCATATCACCCTGCAACTCACAACTGGCAGCCCCACTGGAGTTCAGCAGGTGTGAGCCTGGTCAGTACCTGGATGGGAGACCTCCTGGGAAAAACTAAGGTTGCTGCTGGAAGAGGTGTTAGTGGGGCCAGCAGGGGGCACTCACCCTGCGGTCTGTGTGGGTCCTAATGCCCCAGTATAGTGACGGGGACACTATACTGTAAACAGGCGCCGTCCTTCAGATGAGACGTAAAACCGAGGTCCTGACTCTCTGTGGTCATTAAAAATCCCAGGACGTTTCTCAAAAAGAGTAGGGGTGTTACCCCAGTGTCCTGGCCAAATTTCCCCCTGGCCTTTACCAGTCATGGCCTCCTAATAATCCCCATCTATGAATTGGCTTCATTGCTCTCCTCCCCACTGATAGCTGATGTGTGGTGAGCGTTCTGGCGCACTATGGCTGCCGTCGCATCATCCAGGTGGGGCTGCACACTGGGGGGGGTGGAGGGGATCCCCATGACCTGTAAAGAGCTTGGATTGTCCAGATTGTCCAGAAAAGCGCTATATAAGTGTAAGCAATTATTATTAATTATTATTATTATTAACACTTTCACTTGACAAAGTAGACTGAACCCCCATCAGGCTTTACTGAAATAAGCAGGGATTGTCATGAAGAGTCTCACAAACAGAGCTGTGTGAGCCCCAAGAGCCGTGCCCTGAGCATCGCGAGGCAAGAACGAAGAAACAAGTGATTTACTCACTGGTCGTTTTTCTTGATGTGACAGACGTAGTGTCCACACATCGTGCTGCTGCCCATGTGGCTGATGAAGGCGAAGAGCTCATACTCTGAGAGGAAAAGGCAGAGAGACAGGTGAGCGTCAAGGGGGATATAGGTGCCGATATGACACACATGCTCTACAGCAGAGTCTGTGTGCACACTGCCAAGGCTGAAAAAAGCCGCCGAACTGAATTAAAACAGAAGTAATCGCTTCTTTGTTACACCTTTCAGAACTGGAAGCAGATGCACTGATGTGAAAAAGAGAGCACACCCTCTCCCATAGTTTCACATGTCTGACCGAGTAAGGCTACTTACTTTTGGCTGCTAAATAAAAGTAATAATGACAACGTTAAATTTGTGTGCGTTATTTGTCAAGATAGATTTATCTACTGCTGGGACACAGGGAGGACGAGATGAACGTCGGATATGTTTTAATATGTCTAACCTCAGACTCATAAAGGAGTGTTCTTTCTTTTTCACATCACTGTTGATCTTTCACAGCTGTACTGATGCTGGTGTGTGCAACAACTACACAATTCATGCGAATCTGCTTACAAGCGGATAACGCACTGACCAAAAGGTCAATGGTCATTGAAAGAGGAATTAAAGGAGACCTTGCACTTGTTCAAAATCAGAGCAGACTCACACACACTTCACACAGTGAATATTCTTGAACTCCACACACACACCCACCACACACACTGCACCTCCTTCAACACCACAAACACACTACACATACTAAGCCTCCCTGAACACCACACACACACTAGACACACTGAACCTCCCTGAACACCACACACACTAGACACACTGAACCTCCCTGAACACCACACAACACACACACTGAGCCTCCCTGAACACCACACAACACACACACTGAGCCTCCCTGAACACCACACAACACACACACTGAGCCTCCCTGAACACCACACAACACACACACTGAACCTCCCTGAACACCACACACACACACACTGAACCTCCCTGAACACCACACAACACACACACCACACACACTGAACCTCCTTGAACACCACACAGACGCACTGAACCTCCCTGAACACCACACAGACACACTGAACCTCCCTGAACACCACACACCACACACACTGAACCTCCTTGAACACCACACAGACACACTGAACCTCCCTGAACACCACACAGACAGCCCTCCCTCCCTTGAACTCACTCCCTGGTCCGTCCCGGACACGGGGTCCCTGGGGGGGCTCCCTCTCGCTGACCGAGTCTGCCGCCGACCGGCCCTCCGACACGTCCATGGAGTCCAGGTCGTCCAGGTGGGAGAAGATCCAGTCCACCGCCCTCTCGAGCACGTTGCTCTGAGACAGACAGAGAGAGAGAGACGCCGCGCTATCTCAGTCTTGGCAACACCACACACCGTCTCAGCGCTTGTGTGTGCTGCAACTTGCCTCGCGGTGCTCGTTTGGAAGAGATCGCACTGCAAACAGACCTGGAAACAACAGGACCACTGGGATCCGTCTCTCACGGGGGCCAGCGCAGCAGGTCCGAGCATTTCATGTGATCACTTCCAATTAACCAGCTATTTAGTTGGGGTTTTTTTTTTGCATTTGCTGGTTTAGTTTTTAAATAGGTTTCTGTAGTCTTTTTGATACTCCCAATGATATAAGTGGAGCAGTGGACACGACCCTGACTAAATACAACGATCTCTCCGACGCCCACTGGCAGTCCTGGCGTTTCTATCCCAGAGGTCTCGGCACACACGCCTGCTCACTCCCTTCTCACGCACGGGGGCTCTTATCCGTCCCGGTTTTGGGACTTTCGGAGTTTTGGAACACGACGGGTTTAGGAGAAGGACAGACAATCTGTTAGCCTTTTAAATTCTGGCTCTTCACTGTTCTGGCTTCCTGTACACATGAAGGCGTTGCTCTGTGTACTTATGCTCTCCCAGATGAGGCTCTTTTAAGAAAGAACACCTACATGAAACATCACAAGTCGACTGAGAGCTATAAACCTGAACTTCAAATGAAGACGTAGCAGATATTAAGATTTTACTCTTCTGTGGATATAATCTTATAACTGGTTTACATCCGGCGCCCTGAAACACTCTCTGATCACTGTCATAACTTCTGGAAATGTGTAAAAACAAAGATCCCTGTTGAGAATACATTGGGGACATTTAGTTTTTGCTCTGGCGTTCAAAACAGTCAAACCAAGACACCCTAAATTCAATATTTAGTAAGCACCTCTAGCTAATAAAGTAAAGATCTCTAGCTTAGGGGTAACATTAACTTGGGTTAAGTCAATTTGCTTGCTTTTTTGAAAGTGCAGCTAAAACCTACCAACACAAGGCCCTTATAATAGAATACACTGGGATACCAAATTTTAGTCCTAGAACTTCAATCAAATCAGTCTAAAATAAGTGTGCAAACGGTTACTACTTTGGCAATTATTGCCAGTATTGCCATTAAACATTATAAGACCCACTGACTGGAAGCTGGGAGCCAGATCGCTGTGTGTCCCTGTACTCACAGTGGCCCTCAGCGCCCGAGAGGCCTGGTCGCGGCTGAAGCCCATGGAGATGATGGTTGCTAGGTGCTCCTCGGAAACAGACTCCGTGGGCGTGGTCTGGGAGGTGGGCGTGCCCCCGGGGGCGGAGCTCGAGCCCGGCAGCACCAGGGGGGCGGAGAAATCTGCCGAGATGAGTCAGCCGTAAGGCAACAGCAAACAAGGCAAGGCGACACTGAGATCCTCACACCCAGAAAAGAGGGAGGCATGGACACACCAGGGAGGCACACGGGTGCAAAAAAGAGAGACTCACCGGGGTCGTCCATGTGGGTCATGACCCAGTTCATGGCCGAGTCGATGCCAGTGTTGCCGGTGTAATACACTGCCTTCCTGCAGGCCTCTATCGGGAAGCCCATCTCGATGAGCTGGCCCACCGTCGACTCGTCTAACACGGGGGCTGAGGCAGAGAGACGAGGGGGTTAATATTCACTGGGAGAGGGGGGGACAGCGATACCGATTGGACACTGGAGGACACGGACACTACAAGGGGGCGAGAGACGGGGAAAACGCAGAACAAGACAATGATCGAGTGCCGAGACAGAAAAACGGACACATCAGAGTGAGATGAAGAGGAAAAACGGATTCAAGATGACATCGAAGACAAAAACGAGACAGAGACGGATGAATGGACTGACCGAGGGAAACCGGCGCTACAGAGGTCGAGGGAGACGGGAAAGGACAGAGGCAGGCAAACAGGAAGAGGAAAAGACAGACTGACACAGCAGCGGAGAGCAGAGCGAGTCGTCCTCCTCGTTGCCGTGGAAACCCCCCGGGATACCTTTCACCTCCACGTCAGGGGTCACGAGCGGGGGCGGGGCCAGGTCAGGCAGCTCCTCCTCCCCGGGCTGCAGCCCCGCCCCCCGGAGCGCGCTCAGATCCAGCGAGTCCGGAACATCAATACTGACGTCTGGCAAAGACAACACAGTCCGTCGCGTCACTAATAATAGCTATAAACACACAAACCCATGCTATTGGTCTACTGATTGGACTATTGACGGGTGATAATGCTAAATACTACGAAATATGATCATTAACAGAAACTTCAGGCAGTGATAATGATAAATAGTGACATCAGAGGGTAGTAATGATTGTTTAAAAGACTGATGATAATAGTATAATAACACAAATGGATGACACCTCTGTATGAACACAGGAGAATTACAGCTCACAGTAATTAAAACAAATTAGGTCACCACCGCTATTAAACCTCCACCACTACTAACGCAATGCTTCTAGTGCTAGCAGAAGAAGTAACAGGAACACACCCAGCTTCTTGGGCACCCAGTCCAGGCCAAACGTGAACTTCTTGATCTGAATGACCAGATGGTCAGGGAAGGAGGCGAAGCGAGTTGTCCTGTGGGGGAGAGAAACCGCTGATCAGACTGCCGATGAGGGAGTGGTTATGGGCCACAGCAGGACTACAGACGAGATACAGCGTGGGAATGAGAGACTGATGTAGAATCAAAGGCTGACCTGTAACTTCAGTGAAACTTCAGATGAGTACTGCTGATTGGATGCAGAAACTTTAAATTATGTCTATATTAGTGATCTTAGACTTTTGATATAAATAATGTAATGTAATGTAATGTAATGTTTCTTTATTAGCCCTATACAATTTCTTGCATTAGGAATGCGTCTTTTCGCATACCCCAGCTTTTCTCCAGGGAGACACAGACACACAGACAGTGAGAGAAGCTTGGGGTCAGAGCGCAGGGTCTGCCATTGTACGGCGCCCCTGGAGCAGTTGGGGTTAAGGGCCTTGCTCAGGGGCCCAACGGAGTTGGATTCCTCTGCCGGCCGCAGGATTTGAACCGGCAACCTTCCGGTCACAGGCACATCCTTAGCCACAGAGCCACCGCTCCGCCCATAACATGTGGCATTTCCCTACAGTAAATGAACTGTATCATCTCTTAATTTATAACCTCAATTTTATAATGTACAATCCTTCTAACAAGATATACTGTTTAACAGTGTACATAGGACAGACCTTCCCCTGGAGTATAGTGTATCATATTAGATATACTACAGCTCTTCCCCTGGAGTATAGTGTATCATACTGTATATACTACAGCTCTTCCCCTGGAGTATAGTGTATCATACTGTATATACTACAGCTCTTCCCTGGAGTATAGTGTATCATACTGTATACACTACAGCTCTTCCCCTGGAGTATAGTGTATCATACTGTATATACTACAGCTCTTCCCTGGAGTATAGTGTATCATATTAGATATACTACAGCTCTTCCCCTGGAGTATAGTGTATCATACTGTATATACTACAGCTCTTCCCTGGAGTATAGTGTATCATACTGTATATACTACAGCTCTTCCCCTGGAGTATAGTGTATCATACTGTATATACTACAGCTCTTCCCCTGGAGTATAGTGTATCATACTGTATATACTACAGCTCTTCCCCTGGAGTATAGTGTATCATACTGTATATACTACAGCTCTTCCCCTGGAGTATAGTGTATCATACTGTATACACTACAGCTCTTCCCCTGGAGTATAGTGTATCACACGCACACGCACACGCACACGCACACGCACACGCACACGCACACGCACACGCACACGCACACGCTGCAGGCTGTGGTCTCACTTGCTGGCGGTGCTCTTGGCCTGCAGGGCCGAGCTCCAGAACTCCTCCAGGGTCTCGGGCTCGGAAAACGCCGCCAGGCACACGGAGAAAGGCACAACGGCGCGGACGGTGGGGGGGGGCGGGGAGAGAGTCTCCTCGGCCTCCCGGCGCCTTCGCTCGTACTCCTGCAGCTCCTCTGAGGGGGAGAGGGGAGAGCAGGTTAATCGCCGCCATGTATCCCGGCGGTGCTGCTTCGTGCACGGCTCCAGGTGACCCCACCAAGGACCGGGAGAGGCATGATCAGGTTCAAGTGTGAACTATATACCTGAACCTGGCTTTAAGAAGACCCACCACACTTCCTACTGCTTTAATCAACATGCCGTTAGGACACAGGAAAGCTCACACCCAGCTGTTTGGTCAATCGGACTTAAATGACCATCCAGCCATTGTTCTTGACAGAAACCAAGGCAATCAGCTTCAGCAAGCTGGCTGGGTAGCTTGTCGTCAACTCCCACAACCCTTGGCGTAAAACGAAGTGCCTCCTGTTACAAACGCACCTTCACCCCGTTTCCGCTTGTGAACTCTGGGGCGTGGTTCTCGGTTTTTTTCAGGAGACGTCTGCTGGGTTGACTATTTTTCCCCTTTGAGGGGTTTGATGGGGTTTTGGCTCTGTTAGACTGAAGACTGACAAGTTCAGTTCCTTCCACCTGTGAGTGTAGTGCAATTTTATACCCCCCCCCCCCTTATTTGAACTGGACACTTTTTGACCAGTTTCACCACCGGTAGACCACTTTCTACCACTATCCTAATATCCTACCATTTTATTGATATTTATATAGATTCTCAACATTGTCTAGAAGACGTAAATGACCTGTCAACATAAACAGGATGAGTCACATTCAAACTTGTCCAGAAATTAGCCTGTTCTAGCTCAGTTTTTCCCATTTTCTATTTATAGCTCATAATTATACCTCCTGTACGCAACAGCCCTGCACTGGTAGACAATACCAGAGGCCAGGTATGGCCAAGAACTAACAAAGAGAGACAACTTGGCCAGCAGCCATAACACCCTGCCACTTACAACTGGCAGCCCCATTGAAGCTCAGCAGGTATGAGCCTGGTCAGTACCTGGATGGGAGACCTCCTGGGAAAAACTAAGGTTGCAGCTGGAAGAGCTGTTAGTGGGGCTAGTAGGGGGCGCTCACCCTGCAGTCTGTGTGGGTCCTAATGCCCCAGTATAGTGACACGGACACTATACTGCAAAAAGGCGCTGTACTTCAGTTGAGACTTAAAACCGAGGTCCTGACTCTCTGTGGTCATTAAAGATCCCAGGGTGTTTCTCAAAAAGAGTAGGGTTGTAACCCCGGTGTCCCGGACAAATTTCCCCCTGGGTTTTACTCATCATGGCCTCCTAGTAATCCCCATCTCTGAACTGGCTTCATCACTCTGCTCTCCTCCCCACTGAGAGCTGGTGTGTGGGGAGAGTACTGGTGCATCATCCAGGTGGGGCTGCACATTGGTGGTGGTGGTGGAGGGGATCCCCATTACCTGTAAAGCATTTTGAGTGGAGTGTCCAGAAAAGAGCTATATAAGTGTAAGCAATGATTATAGTTATTATTTATTATTATTAACTTCCTTTGACAATTTAACAAAAGACTTCTACCTCAGACCTGGACTGGAGCTCACAGACTCCATTTTCAACATCCATGTGTTTTCTAACTGCTTTATCCAGTACAGGGTCACAGGAGACCCAGAGCCTATCCCAGCAAGCAATGGGTGCAAGGCAGGGTACACCCTGGATGGGACACCAATCCACTGCATGGACACACACAGACACACTCAATCACACCAGCACCAATTTTCCTAGAAGCCAATTAATTTACCAGCATGTCTTTGGACTGTGGAAGGAAACTAGAGCACCTAGAGGAATCCCCACAAGAACATGGGGAGAACGTACAAACCCCACACAGACAGCACCCCAGGTCCTCAACCTCAATCCACAACCCACAGCAGGTTGATAGGACAAAGAAGGAGCAGTGTGCGCACCTTTCTGAAACTACAAGTCTCATCTGCCTCTTGCTCAGCAGCTCCATAAGGAGAGGCAGGAGCTTGGCCCAGGTGGATGATGGGAGGTGTAGTTTACCTGTATTAGTGGCGTGCTCCATAGGCACTGGCAGCTGCAGTATGTAGTCAACTCTTTGGGTGTATTTGACTCTCTGGGACTGCTGACACACGATCCTCTCCTCCATCAGGAAACGATATGCCTCTGTTGGGTTATCACTGGAGCGGCAGTTTCTCTAAGAGAGAAGGAGACAGGGTGTTGACCGACTGAAGCCATCCTGGTGAAGAGACACTGAGACACAGAGCTACAGGCAGATCTCTACCATGATGAGGAAGAGACACTAAGACAGAACCAGGCCTCCACCATGATGATGAACTGAGACCCAGCCTGATCTCCAGCATGATGGTGAAGAGACACTGAGACAGAGCCAGATCTCCACCATGATGGTGAAGAGACACTGAGACAGAGCCTGATCTCCAGCATGATGGTGATGAGACCCTGAGACCCAGCCTGATCTCCACCATGATGGTGAAGAGACACTGAGACCCAGCCTGATCTCCACCATGATGGTGAAGAGACACTGAGACAGAGCCTGATCTCCACCATGATGGTGAAGAGACACTGAGACAGAGCCGGATCTCCACCATGATGGTGAAGAGACACTGAGACAGAGCCGGATCTCCACCATGATGGTGAAGAGACACTGAGACAGAGCCGGATCTCCACCATGATGGTGAAGAGACACTGAGACAGAGCAGGATCTCCACCATGATGGTGAAGAGACACTGAGACAGAGCCGGATCTCCACCATGATGGTGAAGAGACACTGAGACAGAGCCGGATCTCCACCATGATGGTGAAGAGACACTGAGACAGAGCCGGATCTCCACCATGATGGTGAAGAGACACTGAGACAGAGCCGGATCTCCACCATGATGGTGAAGAGACACTGAGACAGAGCCGGATCTCCACCATGATGGTGAAGAGACACTGAGACAGAGCCGGATCTCCACCATGATGGTGAAGAGACACTGAGACAGAGCCTGATCTCCACCATGATGGTGAAGAGACCCTGAGACAGAGCCAGATCTCCACCATGATGGTGAAGAGACACTGAGACAGAGCCGGATCTCCACCATGATGGTGAAGAGACACTGAGACAGAGCCGGATCTCCACCATGATGGTGAAGAGACACTGAGACAGAGCCTGATCTCCACCATGATGGTGAAGAGACCCTGAGACAGAGCCAGATCTCCACCATGATGGTGAAGAGACACTGAGACAGAGCCTGATCTCCACCATGATGGTGAAGAGACACTGAGACAGAGCCTGATCTCCACCATGATGGTGAACTGAGACCCAGCCAGACCTCCACTATGATGATGAACAGACACAAAGACACAAACAGACCTCCACCATGTTGATGAAGTGCAGCAGGAACTCCTGGGCATCTTGTTGCCGATTGGTGGAGAACTCGGGGTGCCCTCGGCCAATCAGAGCCTTGAACATCCGTGGAGCAATCCCCACCTGGTCACCCTGGAAACCAACGTCATGATAGAACATTAACATTGGGATAAAATGAATTCTTATTAATAACCATAATAGCTGTACAAGTATTACTTGTATATACGAGGCATTAAAAACATGACAGTTGCCCCTGTTTCCAACACTGATCTGTAGCATTTTTAATTCCTCACGCTATATTACTACTGTTAATGTCAATCTAGTACATATACCAGTAAGGAATGACTAAAACATTTTTACTTTTTTAGAATATTTTAAAGTGGATAAATAAGGTTAAATATTACACTAACATACAGGAGAAACACAGACCCCCTCCCCCATGAGAGGCGAGCTACATACCTTGGGCTCAGGGGTCACACTGGGGTCCTCTCCTGGATCAGGGGCAGGTTTTGAATATTCACCTGACAGCAGCCCATACCCCAGCTTAGCACTAAGAGAGAGAGGTTAATACAGACACACTGACTGACTGGACACTCGAGTACATTAACACTGCACTGAGAGAGAGAGGGGTTAATGTACTGTAGTGTCCAGCCAGTCAGTACTGTGGGACAGAGAGACGGATCTACTGGAGTAGGGATCCTCAATCGGAATCGTGGATCTCTACTGGAGGAGTGTTTCTCAATCAGAGACATGGATCAACTGTATCAGGGATTTTACAATGGGAATCATGGAATAAAATAGTGCAGCAGGGATCCTCAATCACAATCGTGGAATAATCTAGTGCAGCAGGGATCCTCAATCACAATCGTGGAATAATCTAGTGCAGCAGGGATCCTCAATCACAATCGTGGAATAATCTAGTGCAGCAGGGATCCTCAATCACAATCGAGGATCTACTGCAGCAGGGATCCTCAATCACAATCGTGGATCTACTGCAGCAGGGATCCTCAATCACAATCGTGGATCTACTGCAGCAGGGATCTTCAATCACAATCGTGGATCTACTGCGTGGACCTAGGCAAAAACATTAACAGCATCAACAGCGGCAAACTCACACTTGTGTTTTGAAATCCTGGGTGGGATCGCTTGGAGCGTCGTTGAAAATCTTCTCAATGTTGGAAACGTACCTGGGAAGAGAGGACAGGTAGGGGTCACCTCACGTTCGCCGCAGGCGTACGGCACAGCCACCGAGGCGCAGGGGGTAAAACTACTCACTTGTTCTGGAAGTCGGGCACAGTGAAGATGACCTGCATCACCGAGTTCAGGTAGCAACTGTTGCCAAGGTTCCGCATCCCCGTCAACCCCGGGCCAATCAGGGGTCGTAAGGTCGTGCCGGACTCCTGGATGACCTCCCACTCGCCCAGCCGCTGGTTCACGGCGATCTCCAGCTCGGTCATGGTGCGCTCGGTCTGGGCAGGAGGGAGAGCAAGAGGCAGCGAGATGTGACGCACACAGCCCAGACGCCAAACTCTGTGCTCTGAGAAACACATCCCCTCGGTCCACAGTGACGGACTCTACTCCTGCTCAGGGTCACAAAGTGTGTTATCAGGCATCCAAGACACCCAAACAGACAAAACTGATGATTGATCATTGTAGCTTACAGGCAGTGTGGACACAGGACAGGGACAGGACTGATCACTGTACAGTACAGGCAGTGTGGACACAGGACAGGGACAGGACTGATCACTGTACAGTACAGGCAGTGCGGACACAGGACAGGGACAGGACTGATCACTGTACAGTACAGGCAGTGCGGACACAGGACAGGGACAGGACTGATGTTGAGTACAGGCAGAGTGGACACAGGACAGGGACAGGACTGATGTCGAGTACAGGCAGTGTGGACACACCTTCTCCATGGTCATCATGTCTATCCCCCAGTGGGCCAGGTGTTCGGGAAGCTTGGGGTCTAGAACCATCTCATCCTCTTCATACGAATACACATCTATTAACGAGATCCAATAATGATGATAATGACTACTTAGAAAGAGAGAGCAGGGTGTTCAGAGTGAAAGGACCTGGGCTTTGCTACTGGTTATTGACAGAAGACAGGCAAGATAGGAGAAGAGGCTGTTCAAAAAGCCCTTAAATTACTGCTTTTAATTTGTGATTCTGCTCCTGGGGCATTTTTTCTTGGTTTCCATCAATATTTGGCAACATCGGTTATTTGCACTTATTAAACTAAACTTCCTCTCAAAGGCACCAATTCGCTACTTCTAAAATAAACACACCCAAAGTGACAATGACTATAACAGCACCTGCGCATTCATAGATGAAATAAATTTAAACTGACAATCTTAAATAAAATCCAAAGACTGGGGGCGAACATCGGGCAGGGGACGTTTTAATGGTGCCAAGGCCAGAATCCTGTATGCAGGCGGCAAAAACAAACTAGGAATACAAACTGGGAAAGCGTGAGAAAAAGCTGGTGGTGAAAAAGCCCTGGGTGTCATCATTCATGGCCATGAGGCTTGAGGCACTTGAACATGAGAAATGAGATGTTGCCCGAAGGACACAGGAGGGAAGCCAGCTCACCTGCCCCGTCCGGGGTGATGGTGCCCAGCTTGACGGCCAGCGGGTAGTTAGTCTGCTGGTAGTGCAGCAGGGCGTGGTTATTGCCCCCGGAGCCGTCGAAGTACCGCCGCCCACAGAACACCTTCCCGTCCGTCAGGTTCAACCACAGGTTCTCCCGCAAGTCACAGTTCTCACAGCGCCAGCCACTGACCAAGAGAACAGCATTGTGGGTAAGAGACACACAGCCCACTCACCCAGAGAATGGCATTGTGGGTAAGAGACACACAGGCCACTCACCCAGAGAATGGCAATGTGGGTAAGAGACACACTGGCCACTGACCAAGAGAAAATCATTGTGGGTAAGAGACACACTGGCCACTCACTCAGAGAATGGCATTGTGGGTAATAAGCACACTGGCCACTGACCCGGGGCACAGAATTGTAGGTAACAGACACAGAATTCACTGACTGAGAGAAGACTAGCATACCAGTCACTAAACAACATAATATTGACTGAAACTCTGCAGTGAATTAGGACACTTAATCTCAATGCAGGTGCTGTAGAGAAACCTCCTGCACACAGAGAGAGGCCCTCCCTTCTCTAGCAGCTACAAAGCATCTCAGATAGGAGACAAGTGTGCAGGGCCAGGAGACACACAGTCCAACAAGAGGAGACAAGCGTGCAGGGACAGGAGACACACAGTCAAGCACAAAGACTGACCAGGGGGGGATTTTCACCCCGTTGTCCAGCTGCTTGAGGTCGGCCGCGTGTTTGGAGACCTGCCTGACCTCCCCATCCCACTGCTGAACCTGGAGATTGTGGGACGCAGAGTCTGCTGAGAGAACCCCTGCCATGGAGAGGGACACCTGAGAGAAAAAAGCAGAGAGTTAATAGATACCTGGACTCGCAGGATGCTACCACACATTAACAACCAGTGACAGAGACTCAAGTTACACTGACCTCACAGCAGACTACAACTCCCACAAACCCCATGTACCAGAATGCCGTGTTTTCACAGCTTTATTAAACAATGAATGACGAAGCATGGGGCAAGTTCAGACTTAGTAACAGAACCAGGAGTTATATTTTAGAAGAGGACCCAAACATCAAGTTAAGAACAAGATACATGTTTAGAATATTTCAGAAGTATTAAGCTTCTTTAAATGCTTTCAAGGATCAAGAGTCAAAACAGAGTAATAACTCATTTTGGAAAGCCTTAATTGACTGCTTAAAAACCAGATGAATAAATGAAACCATATCACCCTGCAGCTCACAGCTGGCAGCCCCACTGGAGCTCAGCAGGTGTGAGCCTGGTCAGTATCTGGATGGGAGACTCTTGGGAAAGCTAAGGCTGCTGATGGAAGAGGTGTTAGTGGGGCCAGCAGGGGGCGCTCAGTCTGTGTGGGTCCTAATACCCCAGCATAGTGATGGGGACACTATTCTGTAAAAAGGCCCCATCCTTCAAATGAGATGTAAATTTGAGGTCCTGACTCTCTGTGGTCATTAAAAATTCTAGGGTGTTTCTCAAAAACAGCAGGGGTGTTACAATGGTGTCCTGACCAAATTTCCCATTGGCCTTTAACCATCATGGCCTCCCAATAATCCCCATCTATGAACTGGCTTCATCACTCTGCTCTCCTCCCCAGTGAGAGCTGGTGTGTGGGGAAAGTACTAGAGCATCATTCAGGTGGGGCTGCACACTGGTGGTGGAGTGGAATTCCCCATTACTTTGAGTGGAGTGTCCAGAAAAGAGCTATATAAGCGTTACCAATTTATTATGATGATTACTATTTCCTTCAAATAAGACTGAATAAATCATTGGAATTACCTAAATGTCCAAAACACACATTGCACACTCTCCATGGCAAGGAAAAAGAGTTAGGCAGGTAAACTTCAAAAAGCCATGTGTGAGCATCTTCCAAAATCCTCACCCTCTCGCGGACAACATCAGGCATGTTGGCCAGGTCTTCTGAGGTCACTTCCAGTCTCTCAGGAAAGATAACAACTTTCACTTCCTGGTCATACTGATCCTGCTCAGACACGTCAAAGCCCCCTTCGATTCCTGAGCAAAAGGAAGATGAATTAATTCAGAATTTAACATACCTCTTCGGAAGTCAGCTATCACAGAGACATTAAAACACACCCTCATACAGACCTTAGAAACACAATTAACACAGAGAGATTAATACAGATCCTAATATAGACACACTTAACACAGAAATACAGACCCAATTATAGGCACTAATACACAGAGAGATTAATACAGACCCTAATATAGACACTAGAGACACACCTCACACACACAGATCAATAGAGACTCTAATATAGACCCTAGAGAGACATCTAACACAATAGATCAAAACAGATTCTAATATAGACACTACAAACACACCTAAGAAACACAGATTTATACAGACTATTTATATGTATAGATTACATCTTGGCCTTCAACACAATTGTTCCCACCAAGCTGGTCCTAAAACTCAGGAATCTGGGCTAATGCAACTCTATCTGCAACTGGCTAGTGGATTTCCTGACGGGCAGGGGCTGATCCGCAGACTCTGCTGCCTCTTTTGCCCAGCAATTGCCCGCAGGAGATGAACACGGAGCCACCGTCAGGCCCCCGCCACGAGCTCACCAATCGCCAGTCGGGTGGGCTTCTTCTTCGGAGGGTCGCCCGCCCCCGATCCGTTCTCCTCTTCCTTCTGCGAGCCAACAACATTGACAGAAGGTCAGAAAACACTTACCCTGGGGCAATACGGAATGTATTCCCATTAGGGGCAAGGACAAAAAACGAAAATACCGGACGATTACATGCAAGCCCGGTAAAAAAATAAAATCCCTGAAGCAGCAGCACGATCCTTTCTAGGAGAAGAAACTCCGTGTGTGCTTGCCAGGCCCTGACAGCAGGAGATGTCTGTATAGAGAGATACACCGAGCACTGGGGCCAGAGGGGTGCTAGTCACCCCATCACCAAGAGGTCGGGCAGCCCTAGTACTTGTACCAGAGGCTGGGGGCCCGGTATGGCGGTGCACATCCACAAACTTAATAACATAAAACAATTCCTTACAATTATACGCTTTTCTGGACACGCCATTCAAAGAGCTGCACAGGACATGTGTAGCCCCCAGCTGGAAATAAAAAAGTCGCCCTCCTTCGGGTGAGACGTAAAACCGAGGTCCTGACTCACTGTGGTCATTAAAAATCCCAGGACGTTTCTCGAAAAGAGTAGGGGTGTTACCCCAGTGTCCTGGCCAAATTCCCCCCTGGCCTTTACCAGTCATGGCCTCCTAATAACCCCCCTCTCTGAACTGGCTTCATCATTCTGCTCTCCTCCCCACTGAGAGCTGGTGTGTGGGGAGAGGACTGGAGCATCATCCAGGTGGGGGTGGAGGGGATCCCCATGAATTGTAAAGAGCTTTGAGTGGAGTGTCCAGAAAAGAGCTCTATAAGTGTAAGGATTATTATTATTATGACAGATGACAGATGGGGGGCGTACCTGTGGCCGGCGCGTCCTCTTGATGTGGAGGAAGGCTCTCTGGCCGGTCCGGCGATAGTGTCTCTCCACAAACTGAGCGCCGAAGCCCAGGAAGGTGTTCATGCACACGTACAGGCCCCCCTCGCTGTCCTGGGAGGGAGAGAGATAGCGAGAGCGAGGGCGGTGAGACCGACCGCAAGCCAGAGGAGGCCTCTCGGCTCCTCTAGAGCGCGTGGTAGTTAGGGGCTGATGGATTCCAGGAACTCATCGAGCTGTGTCCAGAAAGACTCGAAAGGGACCCCTCTGCGGTGATGTCAGAAAATGCTCCGCCCCCTCCAATTGGTGCTGACTCGCCTGCAGGGCTCTGTGGAGCTGGAGCAGTGGCCGGTCAGCACCCGAGCATCTGAAGCATGTTTTAGTCATAGTAAGTTTGGCTCAGCTCGGGAACAGAGCCAGAAGCAGATGCATATTCATGTGGGTATTCTCCCTCAGTCCAAAGACATTGTCTAACAGTAGCACAGAGATTAGCTTTGCTATCTTGCGGTGCTGAAGCCCTAGGTTCAATTCCCGGGGTACTGTATGTGGGGAGTTTGCGCGTTCTCTCTGGGTTCACATGGGTTTCCTCAAGGGGATCTGATTTCCCTCAGTCCAAAGACATGCTGGTGAGTTAATTGGATTCTGGGAAAACTTGGCCCTGGCGTGAGTGTGTGTGCCCTGTGATGGACTGGCGTCCTGTCCAGGGTGGACCCTGCCTTGTGCCCCTTGCTTGCTGGGACAGACTCAGGCTCCCCCTCGACTCTGAATTAGATGAAGCCGTTATAAAAGGGAGACTTCAGCTGAAGGGCTTTCCTTTTCTACTGAGCGGGAGATCGCTCAACACTGAAAGGCCTGGAAATCTGCTAGAGTGACTTGCAATTAAACCCAAACCTCTCCCGCAGTGGACAGGTCAGCTTTTGTGGTGCATTTCTCCAAGGAACACCTTCAAGACACGCTTGTGCAGAAGAGGAAGGAGGGAACAGGCCGATTCCTGGCGTTCTGACAGTTTGGCAGAGGGAATCCCTATCTGTCAGATGATGGTACCTGGCAGGGACACTGTTTGGCTGAGCCTGGAAACTACAGTGCATGAATACTGCATTGGGAGAGGGAGAGCATGCAGAAACAGTGACTCAGACTACAGGGGTGTGTTGTAATGGACTGGCCAACTGGCACACACACATATACAGACCTGCAGACACAAACTGGCACACACAGACGCACTGCCACACGCACACAGCCCTGCAGACACACAGACGAACTGGCACACACACAGACCTGCAGACACACACACAAACTGGCACACGAACATGCACAGACATGTAATGGTCTACACAGAACAGCTGACAGACGCTGCTACACAACTTTTCGGTCAGGAAGGGGCGATACAGATGTTAGCAAGCGCCTCACACAAATATGAATTACAGAAAGGAAACAACACTACTCCCAAGTCAACCCGAGGGAGTTACACCGCCAAACAGAGACGGAGTGGAGGGATAGTAGGAGCAGACGAGGCAGAAATGGGCAAAAATAGACCCAGAGAGAGAAAATGAAGCCAGAAAGAAGTAAAGAAACACACTGGAACGAAAGAACACAGCGCGAAAATGGGTGGATATGCGGTTCTGGGAAAGACGGGTGAACAGATATTCAGACGATAGGAAAGGAGGGGGAGATTTTTGGACAAGGCGGGCCGGGTGGGGGGGGGGGGACAGACAAGAGAGACAAACACACAGAAATAGCCCGGAAAAGCAGGAGCCGGGAAGACAGAAACAAAGACGTGGCCAGACGAGACAGAGACGAGGATCAAGTGGGAAAGACTATGGATGGACTAGACTCACCGGACTGGCGAAAGAGAAAGCGCACTCTTCCTTGTGAACGCTGTCCCCGGGCCGTGGGACACGGATCGTGGACAATACCGACATCAGCACTTCGCCTAGGTCCGACATCGTCCTTCTCTTTTCTGTCCTCTTTTTTTTTTGGTTGGTCTCTTTCTCTCTCCGGCTCGGTCCGTCTCTCTGTGTCACTGGAAACTGTAAGGCCGGGCGCGCTCCTGAGGCCAGACACACTCCGACTCCGCCGCGGACGCGCGCCTAACCGTAATACAACTAGTACGAAGGAAGTCCCGTTTTGTCTTAACTCATAATTCCATCCTCAGGCATAAAACGTATTTCATTATGCATCCAATCCACTGATAAAGCTTAACTCATGGGAATGTACAAATATAAAAATATGTTAAACGTTTTATATTAAATTTTGTTTAATTGCTCTAATCTCGATGAATATCTGTTAATAGCTTTATGCCGAAGGAAAATAGTGGGTGGCAGTTAATTTTAATAGCATTTGATTGGAAAAAAGTGATTGTGAAATATGCATTAAAAGCTTTCTGGACAGAAGTGAATAATAAACGGTATTAAAAACCTAACAATTTCTAGTTGGCTCTCACAATTATTTATATACATAAATAAGTAAAAGTAAAACAGACTCTGTACACAGGAACTCACATAGTGTTACTGTATTAATTCTAGTGACATTTGGAAGTTGTCCTATGTTGAACTCAACAAAAATCTTATCGTTCCTTATATATCTTAAAGTACGGTAACGGCTGATCCCGAGAATGCTGCTGCGCCGACAATGAGAAAGCGGAAAAGTCACTCCGGCTGCCCCGGAGAAGAGCCACTGCCACCTAGCGGCGGGCGGAGCGGGTCGCCTCGGTCATTAAGTTAGCTTCGGAAAAAGTTCCGAGTCAGAGAAGCAGTGTAGACTTTCTATGGACTCACAGATTCAAATGTAGACATCCTAATTACTGCCTTTTACGTGTTGTGTCGTAAAATAGTAGTAGGAAAAAACACGTAGTAAAAAAAAAATTATATATAATTGTGTACATTAATCCAACACGAATGTTCAGAATCAGAACCGTCCAGCGCTTATGAGCCACATTTATGGCGTTTATTTCGGTTTACTAAGCGGTTCTGCTCCCGTACACTGCGACACCCCCTGAGATAACTGATTAATATTATCTGTTCACGACTTGCCTTACCGAGTTGCAGTAAACGTAATGCTTAAAAAGGCAACAAGTTATCCATCGACCGCCACGTACTAAGCATAAGGTATTGCAACTAGTAACGGCTCCTTACATTTAAGAGTTCATGTATCACGTCAGCGACCGGGCGAAAACGTGCCTTTATTAACACAGGATGAAGACCCACACTCAAATACGTGCGCAGATTAGGCAGCACAAGGCGTATGTTGTCGTTGTCTGTCGTTCTCCGTCTCTCCCGAGAAGATGGTGCGACTTTCCCCAGAGACGCAGGGAGACAGAGCGAGTTTGTGTCGGTACCTTAACGAATACTCCTCTATGGGGTGGTGCATCGTTGTGTATACAATTTCCCGTTTATTCTTGCACACTTGGGGAATTACTGGCGCTGCCTCCCACGTAATGACAGACGGCTACGTATGCAATACAGGAGAGCTGAGAAAAGAGTACCTTTTGTGCCTCATTTGTGTTATAATGACTGTATAATTATCGGGGTGGTAGAAAGACTAGGGAAAGTGGCACGTAGCCTCGACACAAAAACAGATTGAACACTTTTCCAAATGAAATCAACGATGAATGAAATTCGTTTTGCCGGCGTTTAAACGTGAGTTCTGTCGACGGCGCAAACTGCAGGGGTCTCGCTGCGACGTGGTTTCGGCCGAAGGGCAGAAGAAGAGGGTCAGCAGAGCGCTTTCAAGGGCTTGAGGAATGTGGTCGGTCTGAACTCGCACAGCATTCTTCCCCACCGCGCAGGAGGATACTGTCTTCAGGGTACGACACCCTCCTTCCCCCCTCTCCGGTGTAACTCGACACTCCCCCTTCAATAATTCTCCCACACCGCAGAAAACCAGCCCCGTCTCCTCCTCTCTGAGCCCTTCCCCACAACTGTCGTCCCCCGTCCCAGGAGAAAGAGAGAGAGGAGGGAAAAAACACACTTTAATTTTACTACATCTCTCCCTCCACATCTCTCTGCCCTCCCATCTCCGGGCGGACCAGTCTCGGAATCCGAATGGCGTTTCGCGGAGGAAACACCGCAGCTAGCGACGTGGCACCGGGCTCTCCTCTCCTCTCTCTCCTCCTCCTCCTCCTCTCCCTCTCTGCCCGGGCCGCCGGGGCCCTGCTGGAGCCCGTCGGGGGCCAGCTGCTGCCCTACGACCGCCTGTACTACTCGGGCGTGCGGGCGTATTTCACGCAGGAGTGGGACCGCGCGGCCGAGTTTCTAGAGCGCTCCATCGCCACCCGGGCCGAGCTGCTCCAGGTCCGACGCGGCTGTCACGACCAGTGCGAGGCGGCGGCGGCCGGGGACTCCGCTCGCCTGGGTAACTACCGCGCCGGTGGGGATGCATGTGCTCTTTAAACACTGGTTTGGCATAGCCCGCTGCTGATCTTTAACTTCGGTCACTGAAGGGCGTGGACTGACTGGACCGGACAGATTATTTATGATGCGCTGGTGCTTCGTTGACGGGTGATCGGTAACGATTCCCGAATACTCGGGTGCGAGTTTTTGTCATTGGTTTTTTGATGACACCGAAGAAGGCACTTGACTGAAAACCGGCCGGTACAAGAGAGATATCTCAGGGCAGCTGCTTTTTTACTCTCCTCCAGAGCCCCCAAATTGACTTATTACCCCTGTCACACCCCCTGCCGGTGTCTGGGCTATCGTTCACAGCTCCTGTGACTTGAGTCACGCTTTAAAATCCTCCGGTCAGGCAGTAGCTAGCTCATGATCTCTGCCTGTGCTGGAGAAGCACAGAAGACCCAGCAGCCTTCAGGACCCGAGTCTGGGACCCCTGGGCAACTGTAATATCGTACCCAATTGAAACCGATCAGCACAGATTGCTTTTCCCCCGAGATCAGCCTGCATTGGAGGTTTGTAACTGGGATGAGCGTTAATGATGGATTATTGACAGACTGTCAACCGTGAGGCGAGTCAATAATGTCAGGAATGGATAAAGCAGCCAGAAGAGTGTCTGACTATTCGTTATTGATTATGACCCACACTGTCAATGATGATGTCTGGGAGCTGGCAGGTAATCAGACCTGATCAGCCTCTGGAAGAGTATCTTGACTATCTATTATTGACTGTGATCCACAGTATCAATGATGATCTCTGGCAGTAATCAGACCTGATCAGCTGCTGGAAGAGTGTCTCGCTATCCATTATTGACTGTTATCCACAGTATCAATGATGATCTCTGGCAGTAATCAGACCTGATCAGCTGCTGGAAGAGTGTCTCGCTATCCATTATTGACTGTTATCCACAGTATCAATGATGATCTCTGGCAGTAATCAGACCCGATCACCAGCTGGAGGAGTGTCTGACTACCCATTATTGACTATGACCCACACTGTCAATGACGATGTCTGGGGGGTGGTGGAGTGTATGTATTAATTCTCAGACGGGTCAGAGGGTGATACGGCTGTAATCGGTTCAGCCCGGGAGTAAGCAGTGGGACTGACTCAAGATTATTGATGCTCGATAGACAGCGCGGATGGGAGTCTCTGGGACCTGGCTGTGTTTGGGTTGGTGCAGCGGCGGGCTGAGTGTCTGAAATTCTGCCTGGAACAGCGCGTTACCCCTTCTGCCATCCCCCCTGTCTCCCTGGACATCCAGTATGAGTTCACCAACCGGAATCCTTATAACTACCTGCAGGTGACCTACTACAAGGTACTGGCTCCGTGTCTGCCATCTTATCTATGGGTGTACACTGGTGGCTGAGTCTGTAACTGTATATCTCCCTGATTGGTTCATCATCTTACTGTACGTCTTGTCTCTATACAGTAACTCTGGGCACCTGTCTCACGTTTGTCTGTTGTGTATCTGTTTGCCTGCATTGATTTCTCATTCTCAGCGCAGTGTGAATCTCTCGTTGTGCTGCAGCTGTATCACCCTGCAGCTCACAACTGGCAGCCCCCCCTGCAGCTCAGCGGGTGTGAGCCTGGCCAGTACCTGGATGGGAGACTCCTGGGAAAAACTAAGGCTGCTACTGGAAAAGATGTGTTAGTGGGACCAGTGGGGGGCGCTGGTCCTGTGGTCTGTGTGGGTCCTAATACCTCAGTATAGGGACGGGGACACTATACTGTAAAAAAATTGCACTGTCCATCAGCTGAGAGATTAATCTGAGGTCCTGACTCTCTGGGGTCATTAAAAATCCCAGGGTGTTTCTCAAAAAGAGTAGGGGTGTAACCGGTGTCCTGGCCAAATTTCCACCCTGGTCTTTACCAGTCATGGCCTCCTAATAATCCCCATCTCTGAACTGGCTTCATCGCTTTGCTTTCCTCCCCACTGAGAGCTGGTGTGTGGTGAGAGTACTGAAGCATCATCCAGGTGGGGCTGCACACTGGTGGTGACAGTGGGATCCCCTATTTCCTGTAAAGCACTTTGAGTGGAGTGTCCAGAAAAGCGCTATAGTGTATGGAATCATTATTACCTCCACTCAGCCTGTAGGGCCCTTGCGTTTTGTGTTGACCACCTCCTCCTTGCAGCTGGGCAGGCTGGAGAAGGCGGTGTCAGCCGCCCAAACCTTCTTCGTGTCAAACCCGAGCCACCTGGAGATGAGGAACAACCTGGAGAAGTACAGGAGGATGAAGGGAGTGAGGGAAGAGGCCTTCTTCGACAGGGAGAAAGAGAGGCACTGGGTGAGTGAGAGAGTCAGAAATCCCACCCCCTGCAGGGGGATGCAGGTCAATACAACACAGGGAACAGCTGTGCCACACTGTTGGGCCCAGTTCAGGTGTGCCAATGCCTTCAATAGCCTTAAGCCTGCGTGTGGAAGGATCACATATCTGCTTACCCTGGCTACTGACTTCAATATGAACTGTCACCAATGCCATTTCAAATGCAAATAATATGAAATATATCCTACTGCACAATCCCTGCTCTACTGTTCAGGCAATAACAAGTGTGAGTAACACACTTAAAATAAGTGCATGAAAGCTACTCCGATCATACAGAAAATAAGCAAAGGAGTTAGAACAAAATGTTCCTTAATTTACAAAAATGAGTTACTTTTTCCGATTGCTTTGGTTTGTCCGCTACTCACATAGTAAAACTAACATACGTGGCACATTTCTTCATTCTCGTCAGAGGAACATGTCCTACTGGTCATGTTATTTGAACTCCGCAACCTTGAATCCATCCATTTTCTAACTGCTTTATCCAGCAATGGGCACAAGGCAGGATACACCCTGGGCAGGACGCCAGTCCATCACAGGGCACACACACTGACACCAACACACACACACTCACATCGGGGGCAGGTGCTTCATGCCAGCATGCTTTCGGACTGTGGGAGGACACCAGAGCACCAGGAGGGAAACCCACGCAAACACAGGGAGAACATGCAAACTCCACCCAGACAGTACCCCAGGACCTAAACCCAGAGCCCTGGCACTGCGAAGCAGCAATGCTCACCGCTGCCACCGTGCTCATCCATGCCAGAATCAGAGCCTGCCACCTCCTGCATTCAAGCTCTGACAGGACAGAAGGTCGAGTGGTCTTGACTCCAGGTGAAAGGGTGGCAGCAGGTTGAGATATATTCAAGCTTTAAGCAGAGTACCATGCACTATAGTACAATGCATTACCTACAGTGTAGTGTAGTGTTTTCTACCGTTTAGTACAAAACAGTTTAGCACAACATAATATTCTACTCTCCAGTACTATACTACAGTGTTACTGCAGTGCTGTATTACCCAGAGTTTGTAGCTGGTTCTTTGCACTTGTGAACTGCCGAGTCCACTTTGAGAAACTAAGTGTTAAACTGAGTGGAAGCAACTGTTTCATGAAAACAGGTGCCTTTTTTTAAGTATGCTGTCCACCTGCTCCAGACACTCTTGTGTCTCATGGAATGAAGAAGTACAGTATCTCTCCATCTCCTCCACCTTGTCCACTTCTCTCTGCCTTTCTCCATATCTCTCCCTGCTTCCAATACCTCCCAATACCTCTGCCCCTTCTGTGCTCAGACCCTGCATGACTCCGGCGTATTGGCTGAGAGCATCTCCGATTGGCCGCGGGCGGCAGAGGCGTGGAGGGAGTGTGTGAACGAGACGCTGGCTGCAACAGAAGAGTGCAGAGCGAACTGTGCGGGGGAGGCGCTGCAGCCCAGTGAGGAGGACAACCAGTTAACCGGCACCAAGGGGCTCTACGAGAGAGCAGCTGGTAAGAATGAATGGCAAAAACTACAGCCCCCAGAATGCACTGTACGCATCAGAAGGGTGTTTATGGGAAATGCAGTTTATAGTGTGTACACTTATATCGCATTTTTCTGGACACTCCACTCAAAGCACTTTACAGGTAATTGGGAATCCCACTACCACCACCAATGTGTAGCATCACCTGGATGATGCTCCAGTACTCTCACCACATACCATCAATCAGTATGGAGGAGAAAAGGGTGATGAAGCCAGTTCAAAGATGGGGATTATGAGGAGACCATGATTGGTAAAGATCAGGGGGTAAATTTGGCCAGGCCCTGGGGTAGCACACCTACTCTTTTCAAGAAACACCCTGGGATTTTTAATGACAACAGAAAGTCAGGATCTCGGTTTTACATGTCATCCAAAAGACAAAGCCTTTTAACAGTATAGTGTCCCCGTCACTATACTGGGGCATTAGGACCCACACAGACCGCAGGGTGAGCGCCTCCTACAGGCCCCACTAACACCTCTTCCAGCAGCAGCTTTAGCTTTCCCAGGAGTCTCCCATCCAGGTACTGACCAGGCTCACACCTGCTGAGCTCCAGTGGGGCTGCCAGTGGTGAGTTGAAGGCTGATATTGCTGCTGGCATAACTAATATGATATGACTTACATTTTTAACATTGTTATTTTAGTACATTCATGATGAATTATATGAGTAGATAGCAAATTAACTGTGTCTATCCTCTCCCAGTACAGCTACAGCACTTAAAGGACTGCAGTGTGATATCTGTGACATAGTGAGTATACCTGAGTCACCCCTCTCTGCTTTTTCCTCATTCTCAGGGCTGTCACTCCAGCTGCTCTCCTGCCGCCAGTCCTGTGTGTCTCTCGTAGCCACGCGACCTGGAAGGATTTCACCCATTGAGGACTTCCTGCCATCGCTCTTGGAGCACCTGCACCTAGCAGAGTTCAAAGGTCAGAGGTCACGGCATGTTTATGCACACACACATGCTTGCAGTTTTAGAGTCTGTGTTAATCCCATTCCTGTGTATTAAAGTACTGCAGTGCCCAGTCATGTATTCCGGCTGTCAATCAGTAACTCAGTGTTACTGACGTCAGATCTCTGTATGTGACCTCTGACCTGCCTCCAGTTTAGGAGAGGCAACTGATTCAGGAGCAGATGGCCAGCAATAACGATCAGACATGACAGGCGTGTAAGTGTGCTTAACTGATACAACAATGACAGCTGTTTTGTACAGTAACCACAGAACTACAGTGTGCAATGTCCATGTATAATCCTCATTGTAGGAAAATAACCCCTAAAAAGAGTGACTATCACTTATGAAAATAGTTTTCTGTAGAGTATGATTGCTCGACCAAAGCAGAGATCTTACACTCTCCAGTTAGTTGATGTCAGGTCTGCTGGTTCCCTGCCTCTTCTCCTGAATTAGTGGTGGGATGAAAGCACAAGTCCTCAGCAGAGCTGGAAACTATTATTATTATCGTTATTATTAATAATAATAACATACACTTATATAGCACCTTCCTGAAACTCCACTCAAAGTGCTTTACAGGTCATGGGGAATCCCACTTCCACCACCAATGTGCAGCCCCACCTGGATAATGTGGATTCCATTAGGAGTACAGCGTGTGAGTGTATACTAAGCCCTGTCCCCCAACAATCTTTCTCTCTGGGTCCGGATGTTCAGCCGGCGCCCTGCAGGGGGCGGTGATGTCTGCGCGCGCCTTCCTGCTCTTTTACCCCGAGGACCCGGAGACCCTCTCCAACCTGCAGCTCTACCTGAGGACACCAGGGGGCAGCACCCCAGAGAGCGCCCAGCCCCGAGAGGTCAACCACCCCCCGCGTGTCCGTCTCTCTCCTCTCGCCATGTCTTGGGCTGCCTGTGCTCACTCTGCGCAGCTCCTCTGCTTGGCTTTCTGCTGCCTTTCTCTCCCTAGACCTCGTTCCTGTTCAGGTGGGCCAGTCTTGTTGTCTGTATTCACCCCCTCCCCCCCGATTCTCTCTCCCTCTCGCTCTCAGGATATTTCTCGGTATGTCCATCGGTCGCTGCTGGAGAAGAAACTGCTCTACTTTGCGATGGAGAATCTGGGTTTCAAGTTCACCGATCCAGTAGGTCACTGATCCTGTTACCTGTCTTATTAGGGATGTTGCTATTTCAGTGGAAATAGTGTGTTCAGGATTGCTCAGGTCTTTCCTCTTGAAAAAATTACTTTGGGATTATATATCAGTTACAGTATACTGTAAATATTTCTGGCTATATACTACACATGCAGATTTTGTATGTCCAAACTCTTGGTGGCACGTGGGTGCAGTGGCTAGCATTGCTGCCTCTCACCGCTAGGGCACTGGGTTCAATTTGTGGGGTGCTGTTTGTGTGGAGTTTGCATGTTCTCCCCATGTTCCCATGGATTTACTCCTCCAGGCCACAGACATGCTGGTAGGTTCTGGGTAAAGTGGTCCTGGCGTGTGTCTTGTGTGTGTGTGAGTGTGTGTCCCTCTGCCCTGTGATAGACTGGAATCCTGTCCAGAGTGTATCCCATTGCTTGCTGGGATAGACTCCAGCTCCCCCTCCCCTAGATCGTGCATTGGAAGAAGGGTTTGGAAAATGGAAGGATAGATGTTCAAACTCTTTATCTCTCATTCATTACGAGTCAGTGTGTTCCAGATGAAGGGAATGGAGATGACTTCATGGGCACGGAAGTCTGTTTTTAATCTTATACTAAAACATCATTTTCTATAGGATCTCTGGACTCCAGAATCCGTCATCCCCGAGTCTCTGCACGAGTCCTGGAGGTGAGTGAATCACACCAGACATGCAGACACATGCACTGCACTCACACAGTGGCTCACTGTGATGACCCTGGAGCAGCAGACTGAAACACAGCTCTGACACTGTCAGTGTGCTGGTCAACGCTGAGCTCGCATTGAACTGCTCACGTGTTGATGCTGCAGACACTGGCACTGTATCAACATTTGGGGGACATATGGACACAGTGCTGAAATACTGGCACGTTCTTGACATACTAACAATGTACTGACTTACTGACACGCTGACAAATACCCGTACTTTTCTAGAGCAGAGAAAGAAAAACTGGATGAGAGACAGGCAGAAGGACAGAGAGAAGGAGAAACAGATGACAGTGGCTTCTATGCAGGTAAATTACAATTTCCCCCTTTTTTAAATAAAAAAAAACAACTCTCTCTCAGTTCAGTGTTAATGTACTGGAGTGTCCAGTCAGTGTGTCTGTATTAACCCCTCTCTCTCTCGGTGCAGTGTTAATGTATTGTGGTGCTCAGTGTGTCTGTATTAACCCCTCTGTATCTGTAGGAGGTCCCATTACTCTCCCAGGGGTGTCTGTCACAATGGATGATGCCACTCTCAATGGGACCAATCGTGTTGTTCTTGATGGAGTGCTGAGCCCAGAAGAGTGCCGTACCATCTTGGGATTGGCCACAGTGAGCTGTCAATCAAACACACTGACCAATTGAGGAGCTTAGGGGTTTTCCTAGATTGACTAGGAGGGAGGGGACATCACTTCTCCCAGTTCTGCAGAGGCTTTTGAGAAAGTTACATTTCCCACTTTTTACAGTAAACTATGGGAAGAAAAATTAAGGATATTGTATTTCAAGATCCTGCATTTGGAGAAAACTGTCATGTTTAGAAGTGCTTTATGAAAAGAATGAATATATGGCTAATATTTAACAGTGAAAATTTGCCGTGCCACTTGGAACTAGATTAGGAGCATAATCAGGTAATTTTGAAGCTGAAGAATAAATACCTGAATCGAAAAGTCTGTAGAAGGTCTGTGTGTGCCCTGCGATGGACTGACGTCCCATCCAGGGTGTATCCTGCCCTGTGCCCAGTGCTTGCTGGGATAGGCTCCAGCTCCCACGTGACCCTGAATTGGATGAGCAGTTATTGAAGTTGTTGAAATACTGTACCATCATGTGATGATGAGTCTGTATGAGGTCATGCCCGTTTGGCTCCGCCCCTTGATCTCCCCTCTCTCTCGCTCACAGGCTGCAGCGTCGTCAGGCGACGGTTACCGGGGCCGACGGTCTCCGCACACCCCCCATGAGAAATTCCAGGGTCTGACTGTGCTGAGAGCACTGAGAGTAAGGCCCTGCCTGCGCTGTGCATTTAAACCCTACGAGCTGCTCCTCAAATGATCCGAAGCTTTCGAATATACTTGCATCTGCGTTACAGAAAATGCCAGACTTGAGAGCTAGACCCTAGACTACCTCAGAGAATAGTTAACAACCATGCTCTAATTATCATCTTATCAGGAAGTGCAGAATGTAGTGCCATTCAATTTATTATTATATACTCCAGCAGAGGATCTTCAGATGGAAATGCTGAGTCAGCTGCTATACATACATACATATATATATATAATGACGGAGCCCGGAGTGAAGAGCAAGGGAAGCATTTAAGGGAAATGAAACTAATAAAGAAATAATTCAATAATGATGAATTGTCCGTCCCACTGCGCAAGTCTGCCTGAGCGTGTTTCTAACAGGTGTGCTGTCCCGCATGTGTATGAAGGACCGATTACATATATAACATATTTAATTACATTTTTATATATAATATATTATGTATCATAAAAGGTAATAATAATTAATAATAATAATAATTGCTTACACTTCTATAGCGCTTTTCTGGACACTCCACTCAAAGCGCTTTACAGGTAATGGGGATCCCCTCCACCACCACCAATGTGCAGCCCCACCTGGATGATTAACGATATAGGTAACGATATAGAGGGTGACTCAGCAGTTTGATATAGAGATTTTCCGACATATATGTGGCTACATATATACATTATACTATCTATGCACATATATCTCCTGTATATATATATATGCATCTTCTATGGATGTATTGTTCTCTTAAGAAACGTGCATGGTGGGAGACCATCCCATTATCCTTGGGGCTGCATGATCCCTGCAGCAGTGTTCTGGGATTACAGCGGCTCGTGAGGCTGGGTTAAGTCTGGTACGGACCGGCTCCCCACGCTCTCTCTCTCTCCCAGCTGTCCCAGGACGGGCTGGTCAGCGCCGCCGAGGCGCGGCTGCTGTATGACCTCGGCGAGAGGGTGCGCTCTCTGCTCCAGTCCTACTTCCGGAGCCCCTCGCCCCTCTACTTCTCCTTCACACACCTGGTCTGCCGCACGGCCGTCACAGGTAACCCCGTGCCCACACACAGCTTGCACGCACACATAGAGGTCACACACACACAGCTCGCACGCACACACAGAGGTCACACGCACACAGCTCGCAAGCACACACAGGGCTCACACACGCACAGCTCGCAAGCACACACAGGGTTCACACGCACACACAGGGCTCACACACGCACAGCTCGCAAGCACACAAAGGGCACACACACACCTCGCACACACTGCACACACACACACAGAGGTCACACACACACAGCTCGCACGCACACACAGCTCGCACGCACACACAGGGCTCACACACACACAGCTCGCAAGCACACAAAGGGCACACACACACCTCGCACACACACACACAGAGGTCACACACACACAGCTGGCACGCACACACAGGGCTCACACACACACAGCTCGCAAGCACACACAGGGCACACACACACCTCGCACACACACCTCGCACACACTGCACACACACACAGAGGTCACACACACACAGCTCGCAAGCACACACACGGCTCACACACAGCTCACACACAGGGCACACGCACAGCTCGCACACACACACTTTGCACACACACACACACAGCTCACACACGCATAGCTCGCACACGCATAGCTCGCACACGCATAGCTCGCACACACACGGCTTGCACGCACCTCACACACATGGCGCACACGCACTCAGGACTCTCCCGTCCTCAGCACTCCCTGTCTCCCTGCCTCCCTGCAGGAGACCAGGAGGGCCGGACGGACCTGTCTCACCCCGTGCACGCCGACAACTGCCTGCTGGAGCCCGACACCCGGCAGTGCTGGAGAGAGCCGCCTGCTTTCACCCACCGGGACCTCAGGTACCGCTCAGCTTGTTCCAACCTAGGAATTTATGGTGCCACAGTATTCAAATAATAATAATAATTCCTTAGACTTATATAGTGCTTTTCTGGACACTCCAGTCAAAGCGCTCTACAGGTAATGAAGTATCCCACTGTCACCCCCAGTGTGCAGCCCCACCTGGATGATGCTCCAGTCCTCTCCTCACACACCAGCTCTCAGTGGGGAGGAGAGCAGAGTGATGAAGCCAGTTCAGAGAGGGGGGTTATTAGGAGGCCATGACTGGTAAAGGCCAGGGGGAAATTTGGCCAGGACACTGGGGTAACACCCCTACTCTTTTCGAGAAACACCCTGGGATTTTTAATGACCACAGAGAGTCAGGACCTCGGTTTAACATCTCATCTGAAGGAGGGTGCTTTTTAACAGTCCAGTGTCCCCGTCACTAAACTGGGGCATTAGGACCCACACAGACCGCAGGGTGAGCGCCCCCTGCTGACCCCACTAACACCTCTTCCAGCCACAGCCTTAGCTTTCACATGGGGTCTCCCACCCGGGTACTGACCAGTTCCAGTGCGCTGCTAGTGGTGAGTTGCAGGGTGATATAGCCGCTAGTCAGTGGAAAAAGTACCAAAGATCAACTGGTTTGTTTGTACTTGTAACAAATCGGAAGCTTTTATGTGTAAGAGAAATTAGTGTCGTTTTTATGAGCGGTCGCTTACGATCAGACATTTTGGAACCGATTGTGCTCGTATATCCAGGGCTGTGTGTACTGACAGTAGTGCTATGCTGGTGTGGGCCACTAGATGGCGACAATCTGACACCTGCCTACCAGAGTGTGACCTTTATTTATCATCACCACAGCGCACTCCTGTACCTGAACGACGACTTTGAGGGGGGAGACTTGTTCTTCACCGACAGAGATGCCAAGACTGTGACTGTGAGACTCCGAGTCATTTACGTTGATGTTCAGCCAGGCAATATTAACCCCTCTCCCTCTTTTTGTCAGTCGGAACCAACCTGTCTTTCCCTGGCCAAAGAGAATCTCTCCATCTGTCAGTTTTAGCTTTGTCAGTATTGTTCTGCCTCTCTGTTCATCCATCAGGAAGAACCTGTCTCTCTCGCCTTCTGTAAAAGCCTCATCTCCTTCTGTTTGCTGAAACCTGTCTGTCTCTCAGTCAGTAAGAACCAGTCTCTCTCAGTCAGTAAGAATCTGTCTCTCTCACACCCGTCACTCTCAGAGTCAGTAAGAACCAGTCTCTCTCAGTCAGGAAGAATCTGTCTCTCACTCTCAGAGTCAGTAAGAACCCATCTGTCTCTCAGTCAGTAAGAATCTGTCTCTCTCACACCTGTCACTCTCCGAGTCAGTAAGAACCCGTCTGTCTCTCAGTCAGTAAGAATCTGTGCTGGTCTCCACCCATTGGTACAAACCTGTCTCTCTCCCGGTTTTGCAGGCAGTGGTCTCCCCTCAGTGTGGGCGGTTAGTGGGGTTCTCCTCTGGACCGGTCAATCCCCACGGTGTTTCTGCAGTGACCTCTGGGCGGCGCTGTGCCCTGGCACTCTGGTTCACACTGGATAGACTGCACAGAGACATGGTAAGCAGGAAGCAGTGTGCCGGCCTCCACTACAGACCAGAAAACCACAAAGCAATGGATCACACTACTCTGCGCGCATATACACAGCAGAGACATGATCAAACAGACTATTTCAGTGTACAATCAGTGCATCACCCTGTAGTACACTGCAGGGGCTGTGCAGAGATAAGAAAAACAATAAACAATACTGATCAGCCAAGTATGTCATAATGTACCAAGGTGAGCTTTAGAATACTGTGCATAAGCAAGCTACAATACCGCTCGGTTCTATGGGTACTGTATATACTGCAGAGAATGGGCATTCCACAATCCTTTGATGGGGGACTGACCTAGAGGCATTGAGTCACAATCACACAGGTGGAGCTTGTGACCTGTGCTGCAGTGTCCTGTCGGTTGATCGGTCAGTGTCCAGGAGCTGCAGTGTCCAGCTGCCCAGTCAGTCCAGGTGTCAAGGTGCTGTAGTGTCCAACTGGCTGGTCAGTCAGTGTCAAGACTCTGCAGTGTCCAGTTGACTGGTCAGTCAGTATCAAGGTGCTGTAGTGTCCAGTTGACTGGTCAGTCAGTATCAAGGTGCTGTAGTGTCCAACTGACTGGTCAGTCAGTGTCAAGACTCTGCAGTGTCCAGCTGGCTGGTCAGTCAGTATCAAGGTGCTGTAGTGTCCAGTTGACTGGTCAGTCAGTATCAAGGTGCTGTAGTGTCCAGTTGACTGGTCAGACAGTGTCAAGACTCTGCAGTGTCCAGCTGGCTGGTCAGTCAGTGTCAAGGTGCTGTAGTGTCCAACTGACTGGTCAGTCAGTGTCAAGACTCTGCAGTGTCCAGTTGACTGGTCAGTCAGTATCAAGGTGCTGTAGTGTCCAACTGACTGGTCAGTCAGTGTCAAGACTCTGCAGTGTCCAGCTGGCTGGTCAGTCAATGTCAAGACTCTGCAGTGTCCAGTTGACTGGTCAGTCAGAATCAAGGTGCTGTAGTGTCCAGTTGACTGGTCAGTCAGTATCAAGGTGCTGTAGTGTCCAACTGACTGGTCAGTCAGTGTCAAGACTCTGCAGTGTCCAGCTGGCTGGTCAGTCAGTATCAAGGTGCTGTAGTGTCCAGTTGACTGGTCAGTCAGTATCAAGGTGCTGTAGTGTCCAGTTGACTGGTCAGTCAGTGTCAAGACTCTGCAGTGTCCAGTTGACTGGTCAGACAGTGTCAAGACTCTGCAGTGTCCAGCTGGCTGGTCAGTCAGTGTCAAGGCGCTGCAGTGTCCAGTCAGCCAGTATTCCCTGTCTTATCTCTCTGCAGGAGAGGGAGGAGGCCGCGGCAGTGTGGTCAGCAGGTGGACAGAGTGGACAGGGCGTGAATATGGAGGAGAGACAAGAGGAGACACCGCAGCCCCCTCATCGCTCCAGCCGGAGAGAGGGGGCGAGGGAGAGGAGGGCAGGCAGGATAGGAAGAGACGAGCTGTGACTCGTCCACAGAGTGCTCTTTGTGTTTCATTTGTATATAAAGTATAAAATAAACCCCAACATTTTTAAATGAAGTTGAGCGTTACCTTTTCATTTTGAATCGATGACACCAGTTATTTCTGGTTTCTGCTCCAGAGATTTCCAGGTTGAAATTGCTGGTTGCCCATCAGGCCTGTCTTAGGAGTCAGTAGCTCTGAGGCGCTGGGACTGGGGTAGCTCAGTGAGGAGGGAAGAGCAGGGTTTCATCACATTAAAGGCTCCAGTGCAAAGACTAGAATAATAATAATTATTTCTAACGCTTCTATAGCGCTTACCTGGACACTCCACTCAAAGCTCTTTACAGGTCGTGGGGAATCCCACTGTCACCCCCAGTGTGCAGCCCCACCTGGATGATGCTCCAGTCCTCTCCCCACACACCAGCTCTCAGTGGGGAGGAGAGCAGAGTGATGGAGCCAGTTCAGAGAGGAGGGTTATTAGGAGGCCATGATGGGTAAGGGCCAGGGGAAAATTTGGCCAGGACACCGGGGTTACATCCCTACTCTTTTCGAGAAACACCCTGGGATTTTTAATGACCACAGAGAGTCAGGACCTTGGTTTTACATCTCATCTGAAGGACGGCACCTGTTTACAGTATAGTGTCCCCGTCACTATACTGGGGCATTAGGACCCACATGGACCACAGGGTGAGCGCCCCCTGCTGGCCCCACTAACACCTCTTCCAGCAGCAACCTTAGTTTTTCCCAGGAGGTCTCCCATCCAGGTACTGACCAGGCTCACACCAGCTGTGAGCTGCAGAGTGATATGGCTTGGGAGAATTTTGAAAATGGCGACAGAAAAGAAGTCTCTCGTGGTCAAAGTCGCCTACCAGAGCCTGGTCTTCACCAGAGGGAGAAGAGTCCGTCTCTCACTGTGTAGAAGCTGGTCTTCAGCAGAGTGAGGAAGTTGGGAGAGTTAAGGGTGCACTCGTGCACAGAGTCTTCCTTAAAGTGTAAATCATTCCGATAATCTGTAGCAATTCATTTCTATGTGAGGAGGTTACCACTAAAGTGCTGTGTGCATTTCACTGTGCTTGTGGAGGACAAGAGTGATTTCCTGATGGTGGACATTCTGATGACGGACAGACTGAATCTCCGATCAATTGAAATAAAAAACCCCACGTTAATGGACACGACAGAATTTGAACACTGCTCTGGTGGGGGTTAATGCATACACACTGTCACTCAGTCCGGATTACGACAAAGTATCTGTATGTCTGCATTTGAGGGTTTTTTTTTCTAAATTAAAATATCCTTTTTAGAATATGGATCTATAATCTCTATAATAAGTAAGCACATAATCATCTCTGATCATCTCCCGGTCTGGGGACAGAGTTAATGTACTGTAGTGTCCTGTCAGTCTGCGCGTCTGTATTAACTCCTCTGCGGCTCTCTGAGCAATAACATTTTCCTAAAAGGCGGTGTTAATCCCATGTTTAAATAGAGTGTGCGTACATCTATCTCCTTTTTTCTCGAACTCCTTTCTGCTGTCTTCTTTTGATCTCCCCAACGCTTTCCTCAACACTATGCTCTGTTTCCATTCTCTCACTCCTCTGGAAATCAGAGATGTTTCATTTTTAAGCTGCCTGCAGTCCAGGAACTCTTCAGTGGAAGAAACTGGTTTATTTTATAATAAACTCAATGCATACATTTTTATAACACTTTCTCGGATTTAGATTATCATCCCAAGTGATTTCAAACACTTAGGATGAGATCCATGTCATCCCACACTAATGTACAGCTATCCCACCTGGGTGACACACAGTGGCCATTCTGCACCAGCTACCCCACCTGGGTGACCCACAGTGGCCATTCATCCCAGAGGTTACACTCCTACTCTTTTGTACAATATTCTGGGTTCTTTAATGATTCAGAACCTCTTGCAGGAAACAGTCTCTGGCAATGGCTTGTCCAGAGGGAAGAGCACCACCTACAGGTCACCTACTGTATACCACTCATTACAGTTTTCCTTAGACAGAGCAGGCTCAGCTCCTGAGTTCTGACAAGATCAGGCTATGGGGTACTTTTCACATTATTTCAAATCAGGGGAGAGTGGAACTGATTTATTAACAAGGTCATCTTTGACATGAATAAGACACGACTCATCTTTTTCTCTCCCTCTACCACAGGATCAGTCTTTACTGCTTTACAAAGATGTGGCGATCTGTCTTTTTCTCTCCTTCTCTTGGCTCTCTGCATCCTGATCTTGTTGTCTTAAACCCCTTAGGAAGTTCATTAACCTGCTTCTGCCATCGCTCGTTAAGATAATGCAGGGAGGGAGGAGGGTGGGTAATTCTAGGAAACCGGTCTACCTTTCCTCTATCATCCTTCTCTCTCTCTTCCTCTCTCTTTGTCCCTCATCGAAGCTCTCAGTTGCGCTGTTCAGGTTCAATTTGACTAAACTTGATCTCACATCCTGTACACACACATACACACTGTGTATAGTTCAGGCGGAGAGCTGTGTCTGCATGCATAGGCTGCAAAGGAACAAGTCATTTTTATTCCATGCTGAAAAGAGAAGAAAGAAAACACCTGTGTATGTATATATATATATGTGGATGGATATAAACATACTGTATATATACACATCCACACCCCAATACACACACAAACTGTCTATACACATACACACCCCTATACACACATATTGTACTGTACATACACATCCCTATACACACACATATACACAGCCCCATAAACACACACAAACTATACTTACACACCCCTATACATACCCACTCCTATACACACATACATACTGTATATGCACACACTGTACACAACCTATACACCTGAACATACTGTATAAACAAATACACAACCCTATACACTTGCACATGCGGTACATACACATACACACCCCCATACAACCCCTATACACACACAAACTATACTTACAGACCCCTGTACACACACACACACTGTACAGTATATACACACGTGTCCAGGCACACTCGGCTTTAAAAAGAGAAATCTCTCAGTTGACTAAGCAGGAGCTGTCGGTCTCTACCCCAGACTTGACCTCCTGGATGGACCACGTGCCTTATGTAGATATTTCTCTGCCCGGCTGCTGGCCGGAGCTCTGTCCACTGGGCCGTGTGTTCTGTGTGGACATGTACACAGAAGGGTTGGAAAAGTCTGAACCTGGGATACCGTCTGTGACTAGTTCACTGGCCGTCACAATACTCGGTCACTGTGTGAGTCTTACTCTCTCAGTCTCTCCCAGTGCAGTTTTAATACGCTGGAAAGTATTAATATACTAGAATGCCCAGTCACTGTGTAAGTGTGTAACAGTGGACATTGTTGTCTGTCTCACTCAGTGTAGTATTAATACACTGGAATGGATTAATGTACTGGAATGCCCAGTCGTCTGGTCTGTAATGGCGAATCTCTAGCTCAGTGATAGTATCCTGTCTACCTCTCTCTCTCTACCTGTGGCAGCGCAGGGTGTCTCGCTACCCAGCGAGAGGGTAATGTTCTCAGGGCTGACGTAGGTATTATGTCAGAGTGCTGATTCTTTAACAAGATTCCCCCTGTACACCCCCCCCCCCCTGACAAACGCACACCAAACTCCCAGGTCCCCACTCCCGGGAAATCCAATTAACAGCTGAGCTAATTAACCCTCCCGGAATTCATGGCTACTCGCCGACTAACAAAACCCCCCCCGAGACCGTCACAGAGCAGTACGATCACCACCCCCACCCAGCAAAACGACATCACTACAAATAATCCCGCTCCCTAACCCCGCCAGTACATTCCATTTCTGTAAGGGCAGGTCGGGCTTCTCGCGATGTCTGTTGTGCCCCAGGCTTCAGTGATCTTCATTTCATTTCTTTTCGGCTGGCCTCTCAACTGCTGAGGACGGATCTGTGCCCGTCTCGAAAGGCGCGCGTTCCCTTTCTGAACTAATTTCAGCCCTTTTTATGGGACAGAGCAACTTCCCCTGCTGTTGCTCTACCCCTTGAAGTCTTTTGACCTTATGACCTGATTCTGGTGAGCAAATCGGTTTACCTCTCTCTCGCTCTCCCTCTCTCTCTCTCTCTCTCTCTCCGCCCATCCCTCAGTTTTATCCCTTCAGCGCTGATCTCCCTTCATCCCTTCCAATCCCTCGGCCCTCATCTGTTCATCAAAGGCCAGGCGGGGAGAGAGAGAGAGAGAAAGAGAGAGAGAGACAGAGACGGAGAGAAAGCAAGGGATTGCACCGGACTCCTGACCGAAGTCCAGCCGCGACAGAGAAGGAGCTCCCAGCTACAGCAGCAGAACAGGGCAGAACTCAAAAAGCTAGCACAAGGGAGACTGCGGAGGGGCAGAGAAACCTAATCAGACAGAGGAGGAGGAGGAGGAGGAGAAGGACAAGCGCAGCACCTTCACCAGAGCAAAGCCAAGGTAAGACCCATTTCAACAGCTTCGCGATTCCAGACGCTCGGACCTCTGTCTTTCCCGCCAGTCCCTCCTAGCCCCAGTCGGACCGTAGCTCGGGGGGGGGCCTCTTCTTCTTATTTCGGCGTGCGGCGCAGTGTATGTGGCGTCCGCGCTGGGGCAACAGGCTGATTCGCAGGCGTGCGCCGATAACAAGACCTTAAAGGCGTCGCCCCCCCCCCAAAGCAGGTTAAATAACGCGCGACGGAAAACCACAACTAGAAAAAAAACAATCCGATTCAACGCGCACAAGCGCTTGCGGAGTCCGGAATAACGAGAGGACAGACTGGATCCGAACGGCCCACGGGGCGAACCAGCCACATCGCCGCTCTTGGGCGCCATGTTGGCGTGCAACCACTGACTCTCGGCAAACTTCCTCACTCGGCAGGGAGGGTCAAGTAGGGGGTTTACAGTGATGGACTGTGGAAGGCAGACTGGATTAGGGGTCTGGTGAACTTGGAAATACAAATACTGTGCTTTTGGACGGTAGTGCCATCTGAGCAGGACAACATAGTACATCACAGACACAGCGCAGGACAGGATGTCACGTGTACGTAGACGCAGTCACCTCCAACTTACAATAGGAAGCGCGAAGGCGTGTTCAGTTCGACACGAGGGAAGACGCGATCGGCGCTCACAGGGTAGTATAGCGCGGGGCACCGAGAGGGGAGAGGAGAGGTCAATTCAAGAAAAGACAGCTCGTAACGCCGACGGAAATCGATTCTCGGCAGGCGGAGCTCATGGCTGAACCAGCGAAGAGTGTCCTGCTACAGCTCCCAGTTTCCTCCGGGGGGATAAAACACTCGCTGTACCAAACCGAGGTTCCTGCAGAGGATCATGGGGCGTGTCTTTCAGGAGCCCATGAGAAAAATGGGAACGTTTTGAGCGTTTCTGCCCTCTCTTTCCAGGCTCTCTGAGCCGTTTCCATTTCCTGCCAGCGGTAGAGAGGCTGGCGGAGCTCTTGCTGCTGCGGTGCAATCACCAGAAAGCAGCCGCCGCTCACAGTCAATGGCCAGTCTAAAACGGTCTCCGGGTGGCAGTGCCTACAGGGCAGCTCCTCGTCGCTTCAAGCCAACCACGGGCCGTGCGCGACAGCGCCGCCACCTACTGGGAGGGAACAAGTACTGCGTTCAGTTAGTCTCCCCATCTGCATGAAATATCTGTCTCTCCACCCATCTCTCAGTACCGTAGCGTCCAGCCAGGCCACCCACTCATCTACTTTGACACCTCCTCTCTCCCTGCAGGGTTACGGCACTGTCCTGTCCTGCACTGAGTGTACCTCTGCCCCTCTTCCACCGAACCATCACCGCCTCTCCCCCTGTAGTGCTCACGTCCGCTGGCGTCTGGTTAGTTAGGCCGAGAGTTCTCTCTGCGCTAATACCCCCCTCCCCTCCCCTCCTTTATCCCCTCGTAAAGAGCAGTCATCGTCTCTAATCGGATCAGAGGCGGTTTAGCCCAGCGGATCCCCTGCTTGAAATCTCCTGCTGGGCTCTAACGCAGTCTGCCCGCCTCTCTCCCTTCGCTGCTCCGGGCGTTAAAGCCCAGGAGGGCAGAGGCCAGCTGAACGGGACCCTCTGCATGTCCCGTCCCGGAGAGGGTGCCCGCCCTGCAGGCCCACCGGCCACCTCCAGCCCACCCACGGCGCCGACCTGTGCTGCAGTTAATCTGTATCTCCTGCTCGCTGGCTGGGGCGGCCTCTCGTCATCTCTCTCTCTCTCTTTCTCTCTCTCTGTGTCACTCCAAACAAATTTCAGTCAAATCGCCGAGGGTCACAAGATCGGAGCTGAAAGACAAACAGAGCAGCAGACTGACAGCACAGGACGGCGACGCTGCACAGAGAGAGCTCAGCGATCAACCGCGTGCCTCCCAGTCTCGCCACCGCCGAAGGTAAGAGCGGCTGTTTTCTCTATGGGGCAGTCATTCGGGGGGGAGACAGGAGCTGCTTTGGGTTGAAAGTTTTTTTTTATGAAGGCGCTGCATAGTGGAAACGCGAAAGGCAGGAAAGACTTCCTGGGTCTCGCAAAGAAGTCGAGAGAGGCCAGAAACGAGGTGGGGGGGGGGGGGGGCACCCGGCTCAGTTCGGGCGCGAGATCCCACGCTTTAGCCGAGGGCCTCATCCAGCCGCTTCTTTTTGCCGGGCGCCTTGTTCCCTTCTCCCACAACCCTTTGTGTACAGACGTGCCTCCCGTTCTCGGCTTTAAATGCCCCCTCCACGCCGTCGCACTTACACGCGACGGGAAACTTCAGGTACGGGCTCGCGTGCAGTTTCCGTATAAGAAGATCCATTGAAACTGAGCGTCCAATCCAAACAGGCCAGCGTGGTCAAGTTGACGTGTGGCCGGTCCAATGTTTTGCATTTGCAATCTAAATCTGGTTCTGCTGGAACAATACGGCGCGTTCTGGACCTGGGTCTTACGTGATCGGGTAGTTGCGATTACAAGTGCAGCAAACTACAGCCGAGCCACGGTAGGGAGACAGGTGTGCGTGTGTGTGTGACCTGGCCAATGGGTTTATTTGCATACAGCATGGAAATGAGAGGAAGAGAGAGAGAGGGAGATGGTCAGATCGGCAGAAGGAGATTTAAATCGGCATGCAAATGGGAGAGGGCGAGAGAGAGAGAGAATGGGGTTCATGTCCACAGGCCCACTGGACGTCACAGCACCTGGACATACAGAGACAGCGCCCCAGCTTGACCCTGCACTGACTGAGAATGCGGGGAGGCTGGCAGGACCCGGCCGTGCTCCGCGTGCCCATATTTACAGCGTGCTCTGAGGGTGTGTGTGTGCGTGTGCGTGTGTTTGCGCGCCCAGTCAAATTTTGCAAAGTGGCGCAAGCAGATTTTTTTGGGGGACTGGGAGAACTCGTTTGCAAAGCAAATAAGCCGATTCAGAAGAGGAAAAGGATCGTTTCTCAGCAATAAACAAACGCAGCCGGACAGCAAACACCAAGAGACAGGAGATAAGAGCCCCGTGTTTAGCTTGCAACTGTTGCTTCCTGGGGGACTTATATCTAATAAAAGTGTCTGGGAAGAAGGAGGCAGGGTGGGGCAGGGGTGAGCACGGCTGCCTCACACCGTTGGGGCTGTGGGTTCAATTCCTGGGGTGCTGTCTGCGTGGAGTTTGCATGTTCTGCCCCGGTTGACCTGCATTTCTTCTGACAGTTAATTAACTGGTAGGTTAACTGGTTTCTGGAAAATCTGGCCCTGGTGTGAGTGTGTGTGTCCTGTGATGGGCTGTTTTAAACTTGACTCGGTATCGGACGAAGCAGTTACCGAACACGCACAGATGATTCCAAAACTCTCTTTCCCAGCTCCTTCTAGCACCCGACCTCACTTCCTGTCCATTGCCGGTGGTGACAGCGCCTAGCAACCGTTGCCATGGGAGAAGTGGAGCAGCTTCGGAAAGAGGCAGAGGCCCTGAAACAGCAGATTGCCGTGAGTCCAATTACCTGCTTGACGTTAATTAATTCAACATGGCTCTTGAGCACTCCACAGATAACACTGCTGAGACCAGAGTGTTCAACTGATCAACATCGCACCACACAGAAACTTTGCAATGTCTCCTTAACATCCACAACATGTACAGTTACTTAATCGGTTATTGATAGATAATGACCATCCTGTTACTGGAGACTTAATTAACACCTAAATGACACTAAATTAATATGGCCAACACAGTCGAGACTGACCCCTCCCCATTTACTCCTCAAACGTGAGATCAGAATGAATCATGAAAAACAAATACCACCTAGCCAGCCTGATTTCATCAATACAAAAACTGTCTCTTGCGCACGTCACTCAAGACTGCATAAGTATAAAGACCCTGTTAGAATCTGATTACACTGTGCAGTAGCGTGCGATCTGGAATTTAATGATATGACATTGGGTTGCTTATTATCTTGTAATGAACAGATAATGCATGAAACCTGAATTGCATGAACTAGGCGTGTCAGTTGTTGAAGCACGATGATTATATCCAGGGTGAGAATCCACTCTCCTCTCCGAAATGTAAATGGTTAGTCCTGTTAGATCTGGTTTTGTAGCACCAAAAGTAGCCTTTCAAACTTAAGGAACGCACAGGGATGAACCCAAACAAAATAGAAATTCTGGGAACTTCAATTCAATCCAACTGGGGAAGACGGACTGACCGATCAGCTCCTACAACTCTTCCTATTAGCAGCTTGTGTATAGTTGACGTGTTGTTGTGATCAGGTTCTGGAAGATCAAGATTAATCCAATTTCAACAACAGGAAAGAAAGGCAGAAAGATTTGATCATCGAATCTCATAATATGTATATAGTAATTCCCGATGATGACTCTTGAACAGCTGTGCATATGGATCAACTCCACATGGATTCATTTGGTCTAAAATGGACCTTAAATTCGGCTACAACTATTGTAGCTGCCGCAAAAGTTACTCTCGCTAGTAATCATTACTAATGGTCTGGACGATAATGATCAATCCAATTTCCTTGACAAGTTTATTATTCATTTATTAGATTACTAATAATCTGTGTAATATATGAACGTCTACACAATACCTATCCCAGGAAAGCACAGCAAGTGAAAGCAAGACTTGATCACCCACTTGGCCAGACTATAAATCAAACTAACGGTGAGAAGTTACTTTTCTCCCCTCCTCCCCTGAACGGATCGAGGTGAATTCAAAGCGATGTTCCCTGTGCTGGCAGACTGGAGCACTGAGGGCAATAGCTGCCTTGCGATTGTAGTGAGGACCGTGATAACAGCAGCCCAGCGGAGGCGCCCGTGCAGGTTACAGAGGCCAGCTCTAGGTCTGCGGTGAGATCGTTTCTGCCGATAACGACGCCGGTGCCAATCGTGTAACAGGACGCCCGGAAAGCCGTGGCAGACACCACCCTGGCGGAGATGGTGGCTGGAACGGAGGTGGTCGGCCGCATCCAGATGAGAACCAGGAAGACGCTGAGAGGCCATCTGGCGAAGATCTACGCCATGCACTGGGCTACCGACTCCAGGTACGACACCTGCAGCAGCCTGTGTGACTACACACACACCTGTGTCATCAGTCTCTCTACAGGCACACTGCACCTGGACCAGCCTGTGTGAGCATATATACACACACACACCTGTGTCATCAGTCTCTCTACAGGCACACTGCACCTGGACCAGCCTGTGTGAGCATATATACACACACACACACACCTGTGTCATCAGTCTCTCTACAGGCACACTGCACATAGACCAGCCTGTGTGAGCATATATACACACACACACCTGTGTCATCAGTCTCCCTACAGGCACACTGCACCTGGACCAGCCTGTGTGAGCATATATACACACACACACCTGTGTCATCAGTCTCTCTACAGGCACACTGCACCTAGACCAGCCTGTGTGAGCATATATACACACACACACCTGTCATCAGTCTCTCTACAGGCACACTGCACATAGACCAGCCTGTGTGAGCATATATACACACACACACACCTGTGTCATCAGTCTCTCTACAGGCACACTGCACCTAGACCAGCCTGTGTGAGCATATATATATATACACACACACACACCTGTGTCATCAGTCTCTCTACAGGCACACTGCACATAGACCAGCCTGTGTGACTATATATACACACACCTGTGACATCAGTCTCTCCACATGCACACTCCCACAGACCCTAGGATCCAGGTACAAAGGAGCAGTCTATACACACATTCTCTACATACTCAGTCTGTGTGCAGATACCTCTCTTTTTATACAAAAATATCTACTGAAATCTCTTTCCACCCGCTAGTTGGACTCCGCTCTGTGTATTCATTGGTGCCTGACTTCACCCATGACGACCGAACTCGGAAACTCACTCCACAGTTCTCTCCCGCAGCGCGTTGGCCGTGCAGTTCACAGTTGTGTATCTAGATCATCCCCCCTTCTGTCTCCTCCAGGTTGCTGGTCAGTGCATCCCAGGATGGAAAACTGATCGTGTGGGACAGCTACACCACTAACAAGGTACAGAGATCCAGATCTCTCTCTCTCTCTCTCTCTCTCTCTCTCTCTCATTGCGTTATCCTCACTCTAGCCCAGACCTGCATTAACACTCACTCACTCGCTCGCTCGCTCTCTCTCAGGTCAACGCAATCCCTCTCAAGTCCTCCTGGGTAATGACGTGTGCCTACGCCCCCTCAGGGAACTTCGTGGCCTGTGGGGGGCTGGACAACATGTGCTCCATCTACAACCTGAAGACCCGAGAGGGCAACGTCAAAGTCAGCCGCGAGCTGGCCGCGCACACGGGTACCGTTCCCGCTCACCAACACCCCAGCCGTTTCAAGCGCAACACGGTTTTTAACATTTCCCGTTTTAGGAAGAAACGGCATTGATAGCTTTTAATCCAGTAGGATCATGGCTCTCCACTTCTAGACTACTTACTTGTTAACTCTGCATGCAGATCACGCTGGAATGTTGCTGCGGGGAAACACCTGCTGCACAACCTGTACTTATTCGCTCGTCCATCCCATTCCATTAGTCATTACAGGGACTAGTGAGCAGGAAGGGCCGCTTCACATCTCCAACTCGTGAAAACTCTCAATCTCGCCCACAGGGATACCAGGGGTCTGCAGCAACATTAGCAACCATACAGCACTTTCACCAAGTTCCCGATTTTGTGCTGAATTTGAAATGAGAACAATTTTACTATGCCACTTTAAGCCATGAACTGACTGATTAATTATAGGGGTTGTCACATAAAGTAACCGGTCGACCAGTAGCACAGTCAGATATCCCTGCTCATGAACTCCATCATTAGTCACCACCTGCACTCAAACACAGAACTCAACAACTTGAACGGCTCACCAGTCAACACTATAATGCATTACCTCTTTACCTTAATCACACAAGTCAAAATCAGCCTACACAGGGTCTAACGTACCAGGGTGACTCCGTCCTTGAACACAATTTTAAGCAAGTAACTCATCAACCCATACAGACACCCAATTAGACTCAAATCGAACACATTGAATGTTCATGAACAAACATGCACTTGCCTGACACCTCTTTCACACAATCAACCAGTGCAGGCAGAGCAGTAGTGTCCTTAACTCATTAGATTGTTTACCAATCACCTTACAGGTCAGCTGGCCACACACTTGAGCTCAATACAGTTCATTGACGTATTAGCATACTGCTTAATGAACACTAAGCAGACAGTCAGACAGTACTAATCAAGATGAGCAGAGAGTCAGACAGTACTAATCAAGATGAGCTGCAAGCTGGGCGCCCACACTGTTCAATTAGTAGCAACTGAAACACTTCATGATTAACTAACTAATGGATCACCCATCCAACACACAATTCCAATTACCTGTAAAAGCTGAAGGTATTGAACGACTGCCAGTGTGTCCAGATAAAGTAATACATCTCGAATAGTGCCTGCAATATGAATGGTTACCACTCACACAGTCTCCCTCTTGCTCCAGGATACCTGTCCTGCTGTCGCTTCCTCAATGACAACGAGATCGTCACCAGCTCTGGAGACACCACCTGGTGAGCATGCTGGCCTGCTTACCCCATCAGCTCAGCTGATCACCTCATTTAGAGCTCACAGGTGTCATCGTGGCTCAGACAGGACAGGTCTTGCCTGTTCCAGCACAGCACAGGGGTGTCTGATTTCGGTTTAACAAAGTGACTTAAATTTGTCCTCCCCCCCCAGTGTGTCTGATGAGAATACAGGACAGCTCAGAAACCACAATACAGAGCACAACTGTATATTCTTGACCTCTTACATCCAAACTCTCCTTTGACTGGGATCAGGAATACCCGTTGGTTATTGAAGAAATAAGCAGGTTATACATTCAGTTAGGAAAACTCTGATCCTTATGGGCTGAAACTGAGATACTGGTCCTAAATGATCTCTAAACCAGTTCATTTACATCACCTGCTTCACTGATTGCTATTAATTAGTTCTGAGCCTTTATAAACTCTCCTTTCCGTATTTTCCCCACTCCCTGCTCCCAATTACAGATCTTTAATAACCCACCTGGGCCTTAATTGTCCCCATCCATACCTGGGTTCAATTACTGGTTTGTCAGCAGCTATTTTGGCTCAGCGACTACACCTGGACCCCCAGAAAGAGCCAAAATGGTCACCTTCTACGAAAGAGACTACACATCTGAGCTCGTAATAACCTAAAGCTGCTTATAATTGGCTTAATTGGACCCCTTTAACAGCTTCTCCCCAGAATTTCAGGATCTCATTCTTTAAAGAGAACTACAGTTACACCAGCTGGTCCACTACAGGGGTTAAATAACCCTGTGCCTTTCATATCCTGGTGTCAGCCCCAATGTGGCCTTCTTTTCCAAATGCCGAAAACACTGAGTTCATTGCTCTGAATTCACTGAACAATTTTTGGATGATAAAGTCTCTTTACTTCTTTACAGTATGTCTTAAGGTCGATAATATTACGAGATCCATCTAGCCATATTCATCCAATTCAGGGTCGTGGGGGAGCTGGAGCCTTTCCATCTCAGGGCAGACAGACACACACACTCACACCAGGGCCAGTTTTCCCACAAGCCAGATAACCCGTCAGCATGTCTTTGGACTGTGGGAGGAAACCGGAGCATCCGGAGGAAAAGCCATACAAACACAGGGAGAACTTCCAAACTCCGGGCACAAGGCACTCCAGAAATTGAACCCAGGACCCCAGAGCTGCAAGCCACCATGCCCCTCGATATCATGAGCTCTCCCCCGCGAGAGCTGAGGCAGTGCTTGGAGTAACACCTAACCGCGCACACCGAATCCCTACGTCTCTCCGCCACAGTGCCCTGTGGGACATCGAGACGGGGACGCAGAAGACGATTTTCACGGGACACACGGGGGACTGCATGAGTCTGGCCGTGTCCCCGGACTTCAACCTCTTCATCTCGGGGGCCTGCGACTCCTCTGCCAAGCTGTGGGACGTACGCGAGGGCACCTGCCGACAGACCTTCACGGGCCACGAGTCCGACATCAACGCCATCTGTGTGAGTGGCCTAGAGCGGGGCTGATGGGATTCCGGCCCGTCTCGGAATGAGCCCAGGGCTTGAGCTCTTACCTGCACGTCTCTCTCGCTGCCTTTTCCCCCGCTCTCTCCCATTGGGAACTCCCTCTGTGCGAGCGATCAAGCACAGGGATAACGAGTCTTCCACCCATCTTGGAATCGGTCTACGGCCAAGCCCTTTGTTGTACGCCTCTATTGCTCCCTCCTTCCCAGTTCTTTCCCAGTGGGAACCCTTTCTGCGCGAGTGGTCGAGAGTTGGGGGGGTGACGAGACTCCCTGTCCATTTTGGAATTATTCCAGGGTTCGAGCTCTTACCCTTACATCTCTCTCCCTGCCTTTCTCCCAGCTCTTCCCCAGTGGGAACTCCCTCTGCGCGAGCGATCAGGAATAACGGGTCTTCCACCCGTCTTGGAAACGGTCTAGGGTTCGAGCCCTTACATGTACGTCTCTCCCCCTGCCTCCCTCCCAGTTCTTCCCCAACGGCAACGCCATCTGCACGGGCTCCGACGACGCCACCTGCAAGCTCTTCGACCTGCGCGCCGACCAGGAGCTGATCGGCTATTCCCACGAGAGCATCATCTGCGGGATCACCTCCATTGCCATGTCCCGCAGCGGCCGGCTGATCCTGGCCGGGTATGACGACTTCAACTGCAACATCTGGGACACCCTCAAGGCCGAGAGAGTGGGTGAGTGGCCAGCTGTCTGCTGGGCTGATACTGGGGCTGTTACTAATTGCCCTATGTCAGTTTCGGGGTGACACATTATTCTTTTTGTGTTAGACATATCTCTACGGTCTGTGTCTGGTTCTCTATGTGGTCTATATAATTCTCATTGTGCAAGATGCCGCACTGAGATATATGAATCTGTCTGTGTACTATAATACGTCTCTAGGATCTATAATAGGGTCTGTATTAAACGGTATTAGGTGTTTCTCTAGTGTCTATATTAGGGTCTGTCTTAATCTCTCCATGTTAGGTGTGTCTCCAGGGTCTATATGAGGTTCTGTATTAATCTCTCTGTTAGGTGTGTCTCTAGGGTCTATATTAGGTCTGTATTAATCTCTCTGTTTGAGGAGTGTCTCTGGTTTCTATATTAGAATCTGTAGTTGTGTGTTAACGTAATAGACAATGATGCCTATCAAGCAATCCCCCTCCTTCTCCCCCAGGTGTTCTGTCTGGTCATGACAACCGTGTGAGCTGTATCGGAGTGACCTCTGACGGAATGGCTGCCTGCACAGGATCATGGGACAGCTTCCTGAAAATCTGGAACTAGGAATGTTGCGGTATGGAGAGGAGGAAAGGGAGAGAGAGAGATAAATACGGACAGAGAGAGAAAGAGGGGCAGAATAGGTAGAAGCTAGTCTGTCGGAAGACAATATTTGGGTTTATGCAAATGAGTTCTAGGAACAGACAGACAAGAGGACAGAAGCCATAGTGAGGAAAGAATTGAGATAGAGACAGTGGGTCTGAGTTTGCTCACCTGGAGACAGACGGGGGTAGACAATGTCAGTCTTGAAGCAGTCAGCCTGTCTGTTTTGTCTGTCTCTCTTCCCTCTCACTCTCTGCAAGACCTGTTACCGAGCAATGAAACAGCCCGATTCTGCATCTGTATTTATTGTCATTAATGGTAGCGTGCGTGCTTTTCAGGGAAAGACTGATCTCGAATACGGACCGCAATACGGAAACAAAGTATAAATAACAAATGGCTAAATAATGGGAAAACAATTAGCAATATTTTTTAAAATAAGAAACTCATAAATCGTTTCTATTTTTAGAGTTATGTAAATGATTTTAACACTTGTAACTTGAAGGATCTTTAGAGAAATGCTTTTTTTTTCATTAACCTTTGATTGTACTGTTAGTTTTCTTGTTATTTATTGGACTTATTTAATTGATTTTTTTTAGCTTACAGAAACAAATATACAACACAAGCTTACGTATCTGCAAATTGGAATCCATACTGTAAAACTGATGCACACTGGGACTCATTCTGGCGTCTGTTAAGGTTTGCAATACTTTATGAGACGTCTGTTTTTCTTCAAGAGGAAAATTAAGAAAAAAACACCCTGTTCATTGGTAATTAAGTTATAAAATAGAAAGAAGTCATTGTTTTACTGGTTGTGAACTGATTTTTCAAATATATTAAGGTTAAGAGTTTTATTGTCATTAAGGCTGACAGGCGATCAGCAAATGTAATTAAACATGCAATCATATGCCAATGATTTTACAGCTGATCAACAAAACACCATCTGCAGGTGGCTTCCCTTAAAACTTGGAAGTGTGTGTTCGCCGACTAATTTTAATTTAGTCTTCAGGTTGTTTTGCAGTTCCTATTTTAAATCGGGATTTTCAGACACGTTTTCTAGACATGCAAGTTACAACTCCCAGAAGGCAGTGGGAAGGAGGGCTACAATGGATTATGGGACATGTTCTTCTCAGCCAAACTGGTTTTTTTAATGTATGCATTTGTCCAGCCATATATCTTACTAATAATATACGATTATCAAGTAGGTGTTGCTGGTCTGCTATCTTTCATTCAAGCACAACGCTTAATGCTCCAATTACAATAATTAATGGCTTCCAGATGGGGGTTACACATTGGTGGTGGTGGAGGGGAGTAAAACACTATATAAGTGTTAGGAATTATTATTAATCGGAGTGACTCTACAGGCTAGTGTTGCTTGAAAGAGATTCTGATTATCCAGAACTGGATTTATACAGTATACACCCTGATACAGGCGTATGCATCTTTTCTACCTCAATCGCTCTACACGGACTCTCTCTGGGTTACGCAACATTCATCTTATATCATTTTAACTGTAAAATAAAAAACAAAAATCAAATCTGCAGCAGAGGTATGTGCGGAGGTGGGAGCTACATAACATCTTTTAAATCCATGACGCGTTCGTGGTGTTTCGACGGCCATCAGCATTATTGAATGATCCCGTCGCTCACTTCATGCCCGAATACAGTGAAACCGTATTATTCCAAAATGTGAGCGAAGCAGGGCTGGAAAAAAAAAAGGATCAAAACTTCCGGATTGCCCAAATCTGAAATTGCAAACCCACACACAAGAGTGAAAATCCACTTTTTGAAACATAGCTTTTAAAATGTGCTGTGCATTCTGGGTAATTCACCCCCCCCCTTTCCCCTTTGACCTCCAAATCTTGAGATGTGCTTAGATCTGGGCCTCTCTCTCCCTTTCCACAGCTTCCATTTTCTCTCGCTAGCGAAACTGCTGGTAGCTCTCAAACTCGGTTGTCTCCTTTCCCCCTCACCTGCTCCCGTCCCTCTTCCTCTGGGCTTTCCTTCCTGGTCTCCTGGGCATCTATCCTTCCAACTCAACCCAAATTCTTCCACCGGGCGAGAAAGATTAGGCCGGCTGTTGCCAACACATTGCGACTGTCGTCAACTAAACTGGTTCATTAACCCGCGAGCAGGAAGTCGCACAATTCTCCCCTTCCACCTTAATCCATCTCACTGCTGTGGGCTTTTCAAGCCTTCTTTCCTACAGCTAATGATCTTTCACTTAATTCTCCGTTTTACACAAACGGATTTCAGTGCACACACCAGGGAGCAATTTGCACCAGGCCTTATGGCTTTTGAAATTGATATTTTCGGGTTCACTTAAACCACCAATGTACAGCTTGTCGCAGGAGTTAAGGATCGATTGTAAATAAAGGCACAGAAATCCACAGAGCCACAAAACAGACTGCCCTTACCTTGCCTGTAAACACTATGGGGGGGGGGGGCGCTTTTACAACTTCTCAGATATTTGTTTCTGAATGTTGTTACCACTGCTTCTTTTCAATTAAACTAGACCTGCATCACAGTTTGTGGCAATGTGTGTGACTGCTTCTGAAGAGGCCGGACACGAGGTGCAGGCAAGTCGAAACGGTCAATCTCGGAAGGAGTTTATTTACAGGATTTGTTTATTTACAACTCGATTTAAAAAGACAAAGACTGACTTGACACAGAGAAAGATCCCAGCAAAGGCAGTGGGAGAGAATCAGGACGCACAGAGCTACGACTAACAGGACTTCTTGATAAAGAGCAGAACATATTTAGAGACGTGGATGTGGAGGCCAAGAGCTTGTGTAGTGTTAATGACAGAGGGGCACACCTCTGTCTCCCCATCATGCACTCTCTGTTCATCTTTCTCTCCCCGACTACCTCATCCGATTCTCCTTATTCAGTGTTGCAGCCTGACTGTGCCTGTCAGGGGTGACCCTTCCTTCTCTGACCAGCAGAGGGGGCTGTTTCTTCATCTGAAAACAGGGAAAGAGCACAGTGTTAGCACAGCCCTGTAATCACATGTAACGAACAAAACCTAAGGCATTGGTAGACCTGCAGATCTCCAGTCCTAGTTCTGGAGGACCACGGTCTCCAGATTTTCAGTCCAGCTGAGCTCGTAACCCAAATGAGCTCTTTTTTTTTTGCTTAACCGGACCAGTTTAACAGCTCCAGCCAGGTCTTCAGGTGTTTATAATTTAAAGAGATCTGTTTTACAGGTTCTTTTTTAAAAAGTCCATTTGCATACATGGTCATTTCCTGTAATCGTTATCTTCATGCACTAGACGGGCAGTTTTTAGTGATGTGATCTTCACAATTGTAGCCAGCTGCGTGGTTATTGTAAGTTCACTGCATTTTGGACTGAAGGACCTTACTGAACATTTTTAGATAGCCCGACACAAGAAAGAAAAGCACAGGGAGTCTGATCTAGAGGATATGGCAGCCTAGTACAAGAGCTTCCAATCTTGGGCCTGAAAAGCCCTGACTGACTTATTCTTGGAGCTCATCCTTCATCACCTGTTATTGAAAACCGAGTGCCTTGTTCAAGTTGCTCAATTAAATAATTAAGTAATATTTTGCTGAAAGGGAACGCTGTTCCATGAGGGCTGAAGGATATTTTGATCTTTGCTTACAAACATTTCTGAATTACTTTATTGATCAGAGAGATAAGGCTCTCCAGGAACGGAGTTTGAAGCCTCTGCTATTTTACTACTGGAAGTTACCCGTCCTCCAAACTCTCAAATCACAAGGATTGGGCAAAACAAAAACCTCCTGGTATTTCCTATTCCTGTGGGACCAGTTCTGTGACTAATTCCTGTGAGAAGCAAATGGTCTTGTCCCCAGGGTGAGGTATGTTGTGAACGGACCAGCAACTGATGAAACTGAGAGACACTCAAGAAGAGAAATTTCCAACCCTAGTCCTGAAGAGTCCTCATCGCAATCAGGCGATTTGTTAAATCAAGTATGTTAAAGATCATTAAGGACTGGGGTTACAGACCCCTGGAGTCACTGGACCGGGGTTACAGACCCCTGGAGTCACTGGACCGGGCCTCTCCGGGACCAGGGTTGGTGACCCTGGTACCAGAAATCTGTCCTCAGCAGGTAACCAGAAGCATAGCTCTGGTTCAAAACCAAAATATGGCCTGCCGACTCTGAGCTATGGCGTGGGACAGCAGTCCAAGAGTTACCTGCAGCGGTCTTTCCCGAGGTGAGTTGGTCTCTTTCAGAATCTGCAGTGGAGAGCGGCCCTCACCCAGCAGCACTTTGGTACTCTTCTCTGAGAGAGAGAGAGAAACAGAGCCAGTGGTTATCACAGACATACTTGCCTGCTGCCTGCAGCAGACACACATGGCAGTCAGAGTCCCTGGACACTTCCTGATCCCCCACCTTTCTTGCAACGTGACGCCCGGTCCTTAACGCCACTCCCAGCATGCTTTGCTCCCCGATGTCCCGCCGTAGCCCTGTCTGGCGTTCGGTTCGAATCCTGTGGGACCGCCCTGTGGCTCTCTGGGGGGACCCCCTTCCCCGTTACCCCAAAACCCGACCTCAGCCACTGTGGCCGCAAGGCGAGGTGACCATCTTGACTGCCGGCGGGTTTCCCGCCTTCCGCCTTCGCCACGTCAGAGCCGACCCCGGAATCGTCGGGACGTTGGGATGCCAGGTGAGGCTCCGTTTCACAGCTTTGGGGTTCTGCACCGGAGACCGTGGCATTTCTTGGAGAAGTTGAGCTTGGCAGAGGGGGAGCCCCCTCTTCCCCGTTTTGGGGCACACTCTGCTGGAGGCCGCTACCAAGTGGAGAGCAGGACTCAAGGTGTAACCCCATTTCTTGGCTTTGAGGCTGCTCACACCCCGACTCGGATGACTCGTTCCCCTCCATGGGCACCCCGTCTTTGGTCTCTCTCCCGCCACACTCCATGAGCTCCCCTATTTCGGGTCCTGCAGGCTCTCCCATCGGCTCAGAGTTTTCCATCTTGTCTGGTTGAGGACTGTTCAGCACATGAGATGTCTGTAGAACTCCGGCATCAATTCCCAAGCTTCCCGGCAGGAGGGGTGTCTGGAAACGAGGAACGTCTTTCGCGGGCGAGCCGCAACCGAATCGGGAGGGCTCACGGCACACTTGTGCCCCCGCCTGTAGGTTTTGGGGTACGGCCCCCGGAGAATCCAGTGGGGGGGTTTCAGAAAAGGCCGGTGGGGCCACAAAGGGGTCGTCCTGCACCCCAGGGTAGGGATCTCGTGGGACCGTTTTGGGGGCGCCCTCCTCTGCCCTGCCTTCCTCGTCGAGGAAGAGATCGTTCAGCCGCCGAACGAAGGAGGTCACCGTAGCTGAAATGGAGAGAGAACAGTGTCTATTACCACTGCACACATACAGAAACACAGAGTGATTTTGCCATCTCCCCGCTCCCGTCCTTCCTCAACAGTGGTACACTCCTACCTGCCATGATATCTTTCATCGGGGTGCGGGAAATACCAAGCGTGGGGGAGCGGGGGTCGTCTTCCAGGACTGCACCCTCAGAGAGCCCCCCCCTCACAGGGGTGAGGCTGCTGACAGCACCCACCTGAAACACAGAAGGAACCCTGTACTGCACACCTTTCAGGTCTTCTGGGCTTCACTTAAATTCAGCTAATTAATGCCTTTAGAGGCATAAGGTGTCAAGATCAACGTGATCTGAAGGACACAAGGTTACAAACAAGATGCTGTTCATCCCCATGATATTCAACTGTCCTTAAAGGATGTGAGCGTATCAGCTTCGACAACAGGGCTGGGGTGCATGTTCCATTGTCCCACAACCCTTTGAGGAAAAAACTGCATCCTTTACAAGAAGACCCATCAGCAGTATAGAATACCTGTGTCACTGTCCTGCTTCTCTCACCTGTATCAGAGACCCATCAGCAGTATAGAATACCTGTGTCACTGTCCTGCTTCTATCACCTGTATCAGAGACCCATCAACAGTATAGAATACCTGTGTCACTGTCCTGCTTCTCTCACCTGGACCTGAGACCCATCAGCAGTATAGAACACCTGAGTCACTGTCCTGCTTCTATCACCTGGACCTGAGACCCATCAGCAGTATAGAATACCTGTGTCACTGTCCTGCTTCTCTCACCTGGACCTGAGACCCAGCAACAGTATAGAACACCTGTGTCACTGTCCTGCTTCTCTCACCTGGACCTGAGACGCAGCAATAGGAAATACCTGCCCCTATCCTGCTTCTCTCACCTGGATCGGTGTTCTGTCAATACCAGCACTGGGGGAGCGAGGGTCGATCACGCTCTGAAGGTGCTTGTTCCTCACGGGCCGGCTGGGGGGCTCCAGTCTGGGTGTTGCCACAGCGACCTTGCTCTCGCTGGTGCCCATTTTGACCTCTGATCCAATTCAAAACAAGGACAGAGCACCTTAATGTGCAGTAAAGAGAGTCGGAGTCCAGAGGCAGCACAACCACTTCGCACCGCTCAACCGTAAAGAGACTCAAGGCAGGAGTGTTTCTTCAGTATAAGTGTTAGGAATATGACACTTTTCTAAAAGATACACAAAAAGACAGCCTGCAGTTCACACGTAAACTCTAACACAGCTACACAACAGTTTATTTTCGCAGGACCTTGGACATTCGACAACCTGATCGCATTTATCTTCTCAATCTCAGTCTGAAAAGAGACTTGCGTTGCTTGTCTCATTTTGCTTTTGATTAGCGTCTATTCTGCAAAACATGTCTATTTATTGGTCTCTTTTTGCCATATTTACCTGGTTTTCCCCTTGCTTCTTCTCTGTTTCCCGTTCGCGTGACTCCCAACCTGTGGACTACTCACACGCCACGGCCAGATAACTCCACAGTCCCTAGAATTTCTCTCTGTTACCACACAAATAAAGCTCTCTGCCTTTTTTGAATTCGCGGAACGTTACATCCTGCTTTTTTCAAACCGGCCAATCGTAGTCCGGTCCCGCCCCTCTTCACATCCCGATTGGCTGCAACTGGAAGATCGACGACTCTCTTTGGGCAGAGTCGCCACAGGGAACGCCCCACTTCAGCTCCAGCCCCGCCCCGCCTTTGCGGCTGTTGCGCAAGCCCTTGTAGAGACTCGCAGCCATTTTGGCTCAAAGCAGATTTAGGAGGGGGCAATATGAGCCAAAATGGCGACAAGAGACTCCGGAGATCAACAGTCAAGTTAAACATGCGAAAAACCTTAATCACCTTAATAAGTCGTTAGACATTTGATTCTGTATTTTCAAAAACTAGGTTTTCCATCACTCCAAGAATTTTGTATTTGCAAACCCAAGAGAGATTCAACAGCCACCACATTTACACTTTAATAATAATAATAATAATAATAATAATAATAATAATTGCTTACACTTATATAGCTCTTTTCTGGACACTCCACTCAAAGTGCTTTACAGGTAATGGGGATCCCCTCCACCACCCCCAATGTGCAGCCCCACCTGGATGATGTGACGGCAGCCATTGTGCACCAGATCACTCCCCACACATCAGCTCTCAGTGGGGAGGAGAGCAGAGTGATGTACCAATTCATAGATGGGGATTATTAGGAGGCCATGATGGGTAAGGGCCAGGGGAAAATATGGCCAGGACGCCGGGGTTACACCCCTACTCTTTTCGAGAAACGCCCTGGGATTTTTAATGACCACAGAGAGTCAGGACCTCGGTTTTACGTCTCATCCGAAGGACAGCGGTTGTTTACAGTCTAGTGTCCCCGTTACTATACTGGGGCATTAGGACCCACACAGACCGCAGGGTGAGCGCCCCCTGCTGGCCCCACTAACACCTCTTCCAGCAGCAGCCTCAGCTTTCCCAGGAGTCTCCCCTCCAGGTACTGACCAGGCTCACACTGCTGAGCTCCAGTGGGGCTGCCAGTTGTGAATTGCAGAGTGATATGGCTGCTGGCAGCCATTTGCAGAACACCTCTTAAAAAAGTTTTTTTTTTCTCCTGCAGTATTAAATTCTGCTTTTTTCCGCATTCCTCCAGTATCAGACAGCCGCTTATTCCTGAAAATAGGCTGTCACAAAAGCATCACCTGGGTGACAGACTAGACCGCACTCTGGCTGGTAAACAAATCCATAAAGACAATACGGAGACACTGATTATCCTGGCCAGCACACGTCTGAAAGGTGGAAGGAAGGAAACTGGGTGGCCCGACAATTCCCTGGAACATGCAGACTCCACACAGAAGGTACCTCAGCTCAGGAAAGAAGAGTTAATTAATGATGAGCTCCAAGAATGCAGACGGACTCCTTTTTAAGAAGCTGTAATAGTGACACACTGTGTGACACAGATGTCGGTATGAATTGAATTCCTTTTTATTATGTACCATTATTTTGCACTGTATTTTACAATAGGTGGCAGAATTCCATTTACAAATGAACAAGTTTATATTACAAGAGCATGGCCTAATGATGCTGAAATTAAAATACACCGAGAGAGGGAGAGCTCACCCCCCTCTCCCCTCAGTGACTGTGCCCAACCGTTAAGAGTCCTGCTACTCTCTCCTGTCTTCCTCTCCTCCCATCTTGTCTTACTGTCTCTCCTGTCCCACTGTCTCTCCTCCTCCTCCTATCTTACTCTCTCCTGTCCCACTATCTCTCCTCCTCCTGTCCCACTGTCTCTCTCCTCCTCCTGTCTTACTGTCTCTCCTTCTCCTCCTGTCTTACTGTCTCTCCTTCTCCTCCTGTCTTACTGTCTCTCCTCCTCCCCCTATCTTACTGTCTCCTGTCCCACTGTCTCTCCGCCTCCTCCTGTCCCACTGTCTCTCCTGTCCCACTTTCTCTCCTCCTCCTGTCTTACTGTCTCTCCTGTCCCACTGTCTCTCCTGGAATTACATCTATGGATACACAACTGCTGCTTTACGACAGAGCTCTAAAAATAATGGAAAACACCACGTTTGGAAAATTAACTGGAGTTCTACTGCAGCCAGTTTAGGTCTGTCTTCAGGTGTGCTCCATGGCAACGAGACACTGGCCTTCCCCTGCCTGTCCCCGCTAACGTCCCCACCCCTCACCGCCGTCGTCTCCCTCTCGCCCCCCTCTTCCTCCTCCTCGCCCCACTGTCCCACTCGCGCACCCTCCTCCTCGGACGAAACACTCACACAGTATCTGCCCCCCCGCCCCCGCCCCCGCCCCCGCCCCCCTCTCTCAGTCCCCCTCCTTCTCTCGCAGGCCGAACGCTCTGAGCAGCGTGTCCAGGTCGCGGCTGTCGGCCGCCGCATACAGCTCGCTCTCTCCCAGCATGCTCAGCGCCATGCGCAGCGTGGACCAGATGTTCTCCGACATGGCAGCCCCGCCCCCGCGGGGTCCCGCCCCCGGCACCGGCCCCGCCCCTTCCTGCGCCGCCCGCTGGAGAGAAAGCGCCTCCAGGAAGTGCTCCACAGCTTCCCTAGCAACGAGAGAGAGAGAGAAGCTAACATAGAGAAAACAGTAGTAAACACCCCTAAACAGACTAACAACACCCGCCGGCACAGATTCAACTCCTTAAAGCAACACACGGTAATCACAGCACACACATTAGGGACAATTCCTACACTGTTCAAGAGGAACTGGAGTCCCAGTTTCTCAGACCAGTTATTGAATGTCGGAAACAAAATTAATTCATTGAAATGGAATGTACAAATGTCAAATTAAGCGTGAAATCCAGGGAACTTTGTGAAAAGTACTGTAAGTTGCCATGCTGTCGTAAACTCACATTCGAGTTCCCATGAGCTGCGATGTGAAGAAGCCCTTCCTGCTCACTAGTCCCTGTAATGACTAATGTAAGATGTTGTACGAGAGAATAAGTACAGGTTGTGTAGCAGACATTTCACTGCAGAAATGTTCCTGCGTGATCTGCAGGCAGAGTTAACAAGTAGTATTTGTCAGCAAAACTGTCTGGAAGTGGAGAGCAATATTTCTATGGGATTAAAAGAGATGGATTCACAAGTCTGCTTGTTTACAGTGTAATAGGGCCGCCTTATCTCACTAAGTTTTGTTGGCTCGTTCTGAATGGCAAAACGTGGTGCTGTGCAGACCTGGAACTTTTGTCTATTTTGTGACGTAAATTGGAGGTTTTACAAGTTACTGTGTACGCTTTACTTTCAATGTGGTTTGAAATGCACTCATCGGTCCTGATTCTTTATAACCACGCAATATAAAAATGGCATCGCAGTTCCCCTCTAACACATGTGGCTTACCTGTGTGCTCCCAGGTTGACACAGCTAATCCCCAGATTGTAGCGGCTCCTGATGAAGCCCGGCTGCAGTTCCAGTGCTCTCCTGTAGGCGGCGACAGCCTCTTCTGACCGGCTGCCGTTGGCCAGCGTGGCACCCAGCTTGTTCCACAGAAGGTAGTCCTGAGGGATGAAGGGAAAAAAAGCACAGTTACAAACGAGAGGAGTCCATCTGGATCAGAGCTCACCGACCCAGGAAATCCTCACAAAATCCACTGCAACAACGTGGCTGGACAACTTGTTCCTTAGTTGTTCCCCACTCCCACAACTCTTTATGTAAAGAAGTGCCTCCAGTTCTCAGTTTTAAAGGTACTTCCCTGTAGTTTCGACTTGTGCCATCTGGTGTGGATTTCACTGTTGATTCCGAAGAAATCCTGCCAGTCTAAAAGCGAACAAACTAATAACCCTTTTTGTCTAGATGTAATACTTAGAGTCCTTCTCCAGGTAGTGGATAAGTTCCGGAAGATGCCACTAAACTGATCCAAGGATCTTATCCAGCCATTTCTTGAGAAGAAGCCAGGATGTCGGCTTCAACGACATGGCTTGGCAGCTTGTTCCACACCCCCACCACCCTTTGTGTAAAGACACAACTCCCGTCTTCAGTTTTAAATGCAGTTCCTTGTTGTTCCACCTCCACATGGTTCCTCCTGCTTCGTGTTACAGTGTTGATTCTGAGTAAGCCTGACATTTCCAATACTTTTATACATCAGATCCCCTCATAGTTTCCACTGGTCAAGACTAAAAAGGTTAAATTCCTTCAGCCCGTCATGTGTTACTACAGAGATAGGGCTCGTCTTGTACAGAGTATGCATGCACAGGCTAATCACAGTGTTTTCTAACAGTCTGGCAGTATTAATTCATACAGTACATTAACAGTGAGTATGATCAGAACATGCAGCACCGTGTTTAAAGATCTTCTAGTACCTGCGGCCTCACACTCAGCGCGGTGTTGAAGCAGTCCACCGCCTTGTCGAATTCTCCGCTCAGGTTGAACAGGACCCCCAGCCCACACTGGACATCGGGGTCCACCTCCCCAGGGTCGGAGTTCACCGCCGTCAGGAAGAGAGCCTGCACCTCTGAGAACAGCGTCCTGTCAGACACAAGGTGTCGATTACTGATTGCTAATGATCGCAATTCTGACCACATGAAGACAAAAGGGAACAGACACGAGGTATCAATTACCAATCTCCAGTGATGGCAATTCTGACGGCATGCATACAAAAAAGAATCTTAACAAGTAGCTCTATTTTCTGATAGAGCAAAACATCTAGTATATTAACAGAAGATGAATGATTTTGAAGTACCTTCAAAATCAAAATAACTTTAACAACAAAGCTGCTGGAAGACATCTTGATAAAGTACCACTTTCAGGAAAATGTTAAGATTACCTGATGCCGAATAAAAAGACAAAATCGATCTTTAAGGAGCAGCAAAGGGTAGGTAGAAACATGGAGCATTCTGATTGGCTGGTACAGCCCCACTCATTTCTCTCATTTGCATACTTGATTGAAAGCTTAAATTGACCCAGTTTTCTCACACAAAGCACTTACCTTCTATAAAACTATATTTTAATGTTTTATTGAATTGAAATGAATCTGACAGCAATACATATACCATTCTTTCCATCATTTGCATAGTAATTTGAGGACTGTGGAGCAGAGGTTTGTACCTCTGGGGGGACAAGATGCCCACATGGTTTCATAAGGTAAAAGATCGAAAAACACAAACCACTTCAACGCTCTTTGATAAGGGCACTGTGTGCAGTCAAGGTTATAATAATAATAATAATTGCTTACACTTATATAGCTCTTTTCTGGACACTCCACTCAAAGCGCTTTACAGGTAATGGGTCTCCCCTCCACCACCACCAGTGTGCAGCCCCACCTGGATGATGCGACGGCAGCCATAGTGCGCCAGAACGCTCACCACACGTCAGCTCTCAGTGGGGAGGAGAGCAGAGTAATGAAGCCAATTCATAGAGGGGGATTATTAGGAGGCCATGATTGGTGAGGGCCACTGGGAAATTTGGCCAGGATGCCGGGGTTACACCCCTACTCTTTTCGAGAAACACCCTGGGATTTTTAATGACCACAGAGAGTCAGGACCTCGGTTTTACATCTCATCTGAAGGACGGGGCCCGTTTACAGTATAGTGTCCCCGTCACTATACTGGGGCATTAGGACCCACACAGACTGCAGGGTGAGCGCCCCCTGCTGGCCCCCACTCACACCTCTTCCAGGGTTAGGGGGCGCTACCCTAGAACAAGGGGGGGGGGGTACTCACTCGGGCAGCAGGGAGCCGAACCGCTCCCTCTCCCTCTCCCTCTCGCGGTCCCTGGCCCGGTCGCCGCCGCCGTCGCCCTCTCTGGCTCTGTCCACCAGGTGGCGGTATTTGGGGTTCTGGGCCAGCCAGTCGCGCAGCGTCTCGCAGGCCTGCTTGTGCAGCGACTCGTTGGTGAAGCTGACCGCCAGGGCCATGAGGGCCACCAGGTTGTCGCTCTTCAGCTGGACACACCTGCGGGAGGGAGGGCGGGCGCCGCGTGAGTCAATACCGCGGCCGACACCGTTTCAACGACAGCAGAGCTCAATACCAGACTGGATCTACAGTACAGCACACAGCTCTGAATACCACATTACCATTATATAGCATCACCATATTATATTACCATATATAATATTGTATAATCATCATATTGTATATTACATATTATAGCTTTTTTATAATATAAAAGCTGTTTTACATATAACAGCTTTTTTTCCCCAGGCAGCGACTCCTATTAATCACTGAACATTACTTAAACCTGTGGTACTAAAACTGAATACAGATTACTTCGTTTACAACTACGGCCTTATGGGTATTAATAATATTATCTGTATATGGCTATTTATTATGGACAGATATTTATAATTCATAAATATGTATGGAGTTAGCACAGGTAGGAAGAGAAAAAGATTCTTTAGCGTCATAGTCAACAACAATACGCGCATCGTTCTAGCCGATCGCTTGGATAGCGATCTATTACAAAAGAATGAAAAATGTAAATATAATATCTGTATCGTATGTAGCTGGCTTATTTGAGTAGAACTGCGCTGTTCACCGAGCTTGCTATAATGATCTGGATGGTATGTTTAGGGGTGTTTCTGAGTAAACTTGTCTTCGGGTCAGAACAGGGGAGGAAGAAATAATGGAATTATTATTTTCCATTTGACAATCTCCCGCCTTCTGAACAGATTTTCAGGAACAAACTAGGTTTGGATACTGGAGTATGAGTGTAATAATTATCTTATTATACAATATCATATTATATTACCATATTACCACAATATATTCCATATACAAAATATATAACCATATTATATAGCATTACCATAGCGGTATAGTACCACATTAATGTCATGCAGAAAAAGCACTAGTTTCAGGGTTTAACGGGATGAGATGAACGGACACAGCTGAAGGCACTGATGGGCATTTTCACTCATCTTCCACCCATCCATCCATTTTCTAGCTGCTCCTTCAAATTCAGGGGTGCAGCCAGAGCCTATCCTGGCAAGCAGCGGGCACAAGGTGGGGTGCAGCCTGGATGGGACGCCCGTCCTTCGCCGGGCACACACAGACTCCCGCTCCCACAGTAGAGCTAGTTTTTAACCCACCAGCATGTGTGTGGACTGTGGGAGGAAACTGGAGCACCTGGAGGAAAGCCCATGCAAACAGAGGGAGAACATGCAAACTCCACACAGTACAGCACCCCAGGACCTGAACCCGGGGCCCCAGCTCTGCGAGGCAGCAATGCTCAGGCCGCTGTGCCACCGTGCCGCCCTTCACTAATCCTAAAAGGAAGAAGCTGAAGTTTCCACTGGGGGGTATTTACACTGCAGGGCAGCGATCGGGCCTTGAGGGCAGAACTTTTTACAGGACGGTTTCGTCCAGACAGTAGAGAAAAGCTTCCCAGAGGCACTCTGGTGGGGGAGACATGCGTTTCAATGTCTTTCCCAGCTTCGCCCCGCAAGAGGAGTGTGGCGCAGACAAGGCTAGTCGAGCCCCGCAAGGGGTCGGGGAGTGAAAAGTCTGCAGCGACACTCTCAGCGGCACTGTGTCCGTCGCGTTGGCCGTCGTCAGGGCGTCCTCTCTCCTTCAACCAGCCACCCTCTCCCTCCCACCGGTACGTGGACCCCATCCTGCCTAGGTGATGCCTTAAAAGACGACTCTGCCCCCTTGTGGGGAAGCACAGATGTCAAATTGAGCAGGAATAACAACTGGCAAATCCAAAAAGGGAAAGCAATGCCACAGAGAAGAGGCCGCCCCTCTGTCCTTCGCGCTCGTTAGTGAGGAGCTAATTCACCCCCGCGGCTCATCTCGCCGTTTCTCAACGGAAGTCAAGGTATCAGCTCAAATTCTCTCTTTCTTTTGAGACTGGTGTCCTCATCTTTTTTTTTAACCCGCCACGAGCGCATGGGCTTTGCTAGTGAAGAACTCGCGACGAGATCTGAATTCTTCGTTTTAGCGGGTGCTGCAGTGCTGTACCTGCGGAGGGCGCTGATGGCCGCAAATTCCTGCTCATTCTCCGCCTGGGAGGTGCCCAAGTACTGCCAAGCCTAAGGGAGAGAGAGAAAGAAAGAAGGTGGGACGGTGTCAGACCAAGTCCCGTGCTGTTTAAAGAGGAACTGCAACTCTATTTTCATATTTCGGGGGTTAGAAAGAATCAGCACTGATGAGTGCATTTCAGACAACAATGAAAGTAAAAGTCACGTAGTAACTTGTAAAACCTCCAATTTACATCCCAATATAGATTCAATTTCCAGGTCTGATTCAGAACAAGGCAACAAAACTTCTGGTGAGGTGAAGCGGCTCTATTACAGTGTAAACAAGCAGGCTTGTGAATCTGTCTCTTTTAATCCAATAGAAATTACGTTTTCGACTTACAGACGGCTTTGCTGATAGATACTACTTGCAGCAAGATCACTCTGCAGCAGATCACGCTGGAACATTTCTGCAGTGAAATATCTACTGCATCACCTGTACTTACTCACTCATCCATCACAGTACATTAGTCCTAATGGTGACTAGTGAGCAGGAAGGGCTGACTCACGTAGCAATCCGAGGGAACTTGAATGTGAGTGGCGTCGACAGGACGACTTGCAGTACTTTCACCAAGTTAACGATTTTGTCCATTTTTTTTTATACCGTCACTGAATTTATCCTGCTCCTGAAAGTTCATAACTGGTCTGAGAAACTGGGACGGCAGTTCCCCTTTAAACACTGTAAACACCCCTGCTGCAGACGCAGCGCCCCCTCCCAGTACCAGCTGGTTGTTGGGCTCTCTCTGCACGGCGCTCTCAAACAGCCTCACTGCCCCGGGAATGTCCCCGCGCTCCAGCTTCCTCACGCCCTCCGCCAGTGGGTCCGGGTGCGAGAGGTAGGGGTTGTCCTGCTCAAACTCGTATCCCTGACAGCCAGAGAGAGACCAGAGTGAAACCAGATACACTGCATTAATACGCACACAGAGGGGTTAATACAGACACTGCAGGGCATTAACAAGAATTCACACACACAGGGGGGTTAACTAATAATTCATAATAATTGCTTACACTTATATTGCACTGGACACTCCACTCAAAGCACTTTACAGGTAATGGGGACTCCCACTACCACCACCAATGTGCAGCCCCACCTGGATGATGCGATGGCAGCCATAGTGCGCCAGTACTCTCACCACACACCAGCTATTAGTGGGGAGGAGAGCAGAGTAATGAAGCCAATTCATAGAGGGGGATTACAGCCCTTCCTGCTCACTAGTCACTGTAATGACTATTGTAATCCCCATTATTGTTATAGATACTACAGTGCATTACCAAGCACACACACACAGAGGGGTTAATACAGAAACTACAGTGCATTAACAAGTAAACACACAGAGGGGTTAATTCCAGACAAAACACTCCACCACTCCAGTGCACTAACACAGCGGAGGTGGGAATCACAGACTGTCTAACAGCCAGCATCCCTCTGCCAGCGACTTCCACACCCTACCGCTGGTAACACTCCCCAGTGCCCCACGGCAGAGAACTGCACGTGCCCCATCACATGCTTCTCCACCGGGCATTTCACTGGAAATGAAAATCAAAAGCGCCCCAAAGCAAGCAGGCGTTGCACAGAGCCAGAGGGAGAAGCACTCAAGACACACACACACGCACACACAAACACACGCACGCACGCCAGCCACACCTTGTCATAGGACGAGGACATGAGGTCGTCGTACTCGCTCAGCCACGGGTGAGCCTCGGCGTCTCTCTTGGCCATCTCCTCCCACTCCGCCTGCAGCTTCTCCCAGAAATCCACGTCACTCTGCAGGTACAGTCACAGGGAACAATGTCAGAGGAGACAAAAACTACAGCTCCCATGTTGCACTGCAAACCCTGAACTGCCCGTAGGGATTTTCTAACGTGGTCAAAGGCACTATGTGAACTGCAGTTCTTACAAAAATGCACATCTCTGAAATAGTGATGGGATAGACACTATGATGCAATACTACTCCAAGTACCATTAATGGACATATAGCTGCCCATTGCCATATGGGATATGTAGTTGTCTAAAGAACTACATGGGTTAATGGTATTCTAAGTACCATTAATGGACATATAGCTGCCCATTGCCATATGGGATATGTAGTTCTCTAAAGAACTACATGGGTTAATGGTATTCTAAGTACCATTAATGGACATATGGCTGCCCAGTGCCATGTGGGATATGTAGTTCCTTAGAGAAAGTTCTCTAACAAACTACATATCCCACATGGCACTGGGCAGCCATATGTCCATTAATGGTACTTAGGAGTAGTAACGCATCATAGTGTTTATCCTATCACTGTTTCTATAAATCACTATATATGAAAGTTACTTCACACAAAAGGGTTGTTTCTAACTGTCACTAACAAGCCCTGGGCAGTACAGTCTGTTCACTTCTTAATTAAACAAGTGTTGCGTAAGAACTGCACTTGTAGCTGTTAAAAATGTCCTCTTCTGCAGTTAACAGGACATCACAGGTTCACAGTTTCACAGAGTGCCCTTGTGTATTCTCCAGTCTGTAGTCCTCTTTAAGTAACTGGACCCTTGTACAACCTCTCAGGGCACTAAACCCGGTGGCTTCATAAGAAAGACACATAACAGGTGGGTCCGTTGGGCCACAGAGATTCGGTCAAGAACGGTTCTGATAGTGGGGCTCCCCAGTTACCTCCACAGCTGCCTTCGCTTTCTCAAAGTCAGGGTTAGGGGAGAGAGCGCCCCCTGTGGTGAACTCATCCACCCAGGACTCTACCTCCACCTGAGAAAGAGAGGAAAAACCACCCAAAAAATTCAAAAGAAGGGCAGAGACTTAGAGAGAGATCAGGACACGCACACCGAGAGCGATTAACTGCAAGAACACAAGCATGGTGCTCAGAGAGACAGGGGCGGACGCCTTTGTTTTTTATTCTCTCGTTCGGACTTTTCCTAATTTCTTTCCTCTCCTGTTCACTCCATCCCGGTCTCTCTCTCGTCTCTTTCCCTCCCAACCTCACTCAGCACAAATGCAAACTACAAGCCTAAAAAAAAAGCATCTAAAAAACTACAAATCCATGCAGCGCTCTACTGCACCTCCCCTTGGGGTCCTACCTGGTTGATATTAGCCGCCCAGTTCTTTGCCTGTTCAGCCTGCTTGCTATCAGTTTCCTTCCTCACCTCGCTGGTTTCTGTGGTGACTGTGACCTTGTGAATCTGTCTAAGTAACTTGGTGGGAGGGGTGGAACCGGGCAGGGGTTGGGGGGGAGTTGAGGCAGTTTAAAAGTGTGTCAGAGAACAGGAGAGAGCTGAGACAAGACAGTGAGGACGCACGGAACCAGACAAACTAAATAGAGCAAGAACTGTGTCTGTCCGATACAGATTCAAATGGTAAGCTGGGAGCTCTCAACTACTTCTGCCTGAGAACAGGGGTTCCCAATAACAGTTCTGGGTCCTTTATAAAGTTCTTAACTGATAATAATTAATAATTATACATTATATTTATAATATATTATTACAGACTCACACACACACACACACCAGGGCCAGTTTTCCCAGAAGCACCAGCATGTTTTAGACCATGGGAGGAAACCCACACAAACACGAGGAGAACATGCAAACTCCACACAGACAGCACCCCAGCAATAGAACCCAGGGCCCCAGCGCTGCCAGCGCTGCTTTAGTTCTTAAAGCTTCGAACGCGATTTCCAACAGGCGGCCATCAGGGACCAGTATCTGGGAGCTGCTCTCACACAGCCGCGAGGGCCAGACTGGAAACAGCTGGACCTCTGCAGAAGGACAGAAGCGCTCACTGTGAGTGGGTGTGATCCCCCCCGCCCCCCCCCAACCTGCCCAAGCTGAGGGTCTACAGGGCGAGGAGAGACCGTGCACATCACTGCGTGTTGAAGGTACCAGAAACAGCACCTTTAAAAAATGGAGGGAGGGGACTTCTTAAAACGTGGGGCTAGACGTGCAGGGCATCAGCCATGCCCATGGAATGAGAGCCAACAGAGACGGGGAACCCCAGCAGGCTTGGGACCCATGAATACAGGCTCTAGGACAGCCCGTGTGCTCTACCAAAGCGAACCTCTGTACAGGCTGGTGCAGATATCCTGGACTGAGACCGGACCCAGACCGATCTGCTTTTGAACTCCTGAGGACCCAATCATTGACTTGACCCAGAACGAACACTTTCGGACCAGTTAGCGGCCAATGAGGGTTTTAGGGTTGTAATCTGAGTGAACCCCACCACTCCATCCTGCATGTTACAGGATGTAGGGTCCCCTGCATATTTCAGTCCGTACCGACTATACAGCACAGAAAACACATTCCGCACAGCTGACCATACCTTAGAGAATATACACTCTACAACACAGCACACAGAAGACATAATAAAAGGTACAAAACGAAAGGAGGATGGCTAGGAACCATCTAATTTGGTCGTTGGTTGTTAATTGGTTCCAGGATCTCATCCAGCCCGTTCTAGAATGAAGCCAAAGTATTGATCGTGGCTGGGCACTGTTCGGATCAATATCTTAGCAAGTGAGCATGTACTGGGAACTCCGCCGGTACACCAGGAATCTGCTTGAGTGAAAGGTGCCCTGATTGATCAGGTGCACTGGGCCAGAGGCCAGTCATTTGGCAGGGAATGTCTTTGGGAGGTGAAGTTGAGTCTAAGTACAAGTTCTACTTTGACATTATCTCTGGATATTGCACAGTGTACAGCACAGCCGGTACGCTAATATACTTTATTCAGTACATCATGTTTCATCTACAGGGCATCGTCTATATGGTATATTATAAACTAGAGTTTGAAATATCTGGGAAAATTAAAAAAGATATTGAACAACGTAGCTTGAAATATCTGGGAACGCATATCGATCAGAGGCTGGGCTACACTGAGAATATAAACAGCTTTTTTAAGAAAGAGGTTTTTAAATTCCAAGACTACAGAACTTGAATGTCAGTCACAATGTCCGAGAGATGGCTTATAAAAAGCCTCGTTGAGAGCATTTAACAGGAGAGTTTGGTATGGAAACCTGGGGCTGAAAAGCAAAACCAAACTGTCCAGGAAAAAAATAATTAGGAAAAAGCATCCCCCAGCTCAGCGATTTATATCATAATACAGATCTCAGAATGGCCAGGAAGATCACAGCTGCCTCCACACACCCACTCCATTCCCAATTCATAATGCTGTCATCAGGGAGTATTCAGATAAAACCATTTATAAGAAGTCCTTTGTCCCCTCTGCAATTAAACAGCTCAATGAATGTGTGTAAATGTAGTCCTCCCTCTATCCGTTTATGTATTATGTGCTGTTGTTATGATTTTATGTTTTCCTAGTGTGTTTTATATTTTTAAAGGAGAAGCCAAAGACAAACTTCCACAGTAGTGGACAATAAAGTACCTATCTATATAGAAAACACTACAGTACTTAGTCCTGCGTTTATATTGTATATTCTATGCTGTAGCCCATGCAGTGTTCTGCAGAGTAAATTCTCTATGTGATCAAGCTTACAGTGTTTATAAGACAGATCATACTTTATATAGTGGCAATCTGTAGGGTGAAATCCATGC